>NC_091472.1:246531487-246855237 GCF_036971445.1 Narcine bancroftii | reverse complement strand
CAGGAAAAGGTTAAACAGGTTAGGACTTTATTCCTTGGAGTGTAGAAAAATCAGGAGATTTGATAGAGGTATTTAAAATTGAGGGGTATAGACAGTAACTGTAGGTAGGCTTTTTCAACTGAGGGTAGGTGAGATAGAAACCAGAGGACATGGGTTCAGGGTGAAAGGGAAGAAGTTTTGGAGAAACATTAAGGAATTTTTTTTCACACAGATAGTTGGGAGTATGGAATGAACTGTCAGCAGAGGTAGTGAATGCCGACTCAATTTCAATATTAAAGATGAATTTGGACAGGTACATGGGTGGGAGAAGTATAGAAGGCTATAGACTGGGTGTAGTTAGTGGGAGTAGACAGAATAACATTTTGGCACAGACTAGAAAGGCCAAAGGGCCTGTTTCTCTGCTGTAATGTTCTATGGTTCTATACACAAACCCAATTATCCAGGTAGAACCATGGTTGTTTCTTGACAAGAGACCTAACCAGTCCCCCTCCACCAACCCCCCACCCAGCCTGGTAGAATTTGTTCTCACTCTTAATAACTTCTCCTTTCAATCATCCCACTTTCTCCAAATCAAAGGAGAAGCCAAGGGTTGCCTCCATTGACCCCAGCTATTCCTGCCAGTTTGTGGGCTTTGTGGAACAATTCATGCCACAAGCCTACATGGGCAAGGTCCCTCAACTCTTCCTCTGCTACATTGACAACTACATCAATGCTGCCTCGTGCATTCTTGATGAACTCATCAACTTTATTCACTTTGCTACTAACTTTCACTCTAACCTCAAATTCACCTGGTCCATCTCAGGTGACACTCTCCCCTTTCTTTATCTCTCCATCTCGGGAGACAAGCTTGCTATAGACACTTTTTTACTACTACTCAAATACACTTCTTGCCCGATCCCTTGCAAGGATTCTATTCCTTTCTCTCAATTCCTCTGTCACTATTGTATCTGTTCCCAAGATTAGGTCTTCCAGTCCAGATCATCCGAAATGTCCTCCTTCTTCCTAAAACCTGGCTTCCTCTTTACCATCATCCACTCACTCATATCTGCATCTCCTCCAATTTCCGCTCATCTGACCTGGCTCCCTCTGATCCCAGATGCAACAAAAACAAGGTTCCCCTTCTCCTCACCTACCAGCCTCTGCATCCAATATAATTTCCTCTGTAATTTCTGTTACCTAAGATGGTCCCACCACTAGACACATCTTCCCCTATCCACCTTCCATAGGAACTGCTCCCTCTGTGATTCCATCACCCACTCATTTCCCATTAATCTCCCCCTTAGCACCTTCCCCTGTGGCTGCAGGAAGTGCCATGCTTGAGCCCACACCTCCTCCCTCATCACGAATCGGGACCCCAAACAGTTCTTCCAAGTGAAGCAACACTTGTGTATCCGCGGGAGTCATCCACTGCATTAGGTGCCCCTGATGTGGCCTTTCTACATCGGAGAGACAGGATGTAGACTGGGAGATCGCTTCACTTCGCACCTTCGCCAAAACTACATCAATGACTGGGATCTCTCATTGGACAACCCTTTCAATCCTGTGCTCCGCTCCTCTGGTGTCAAGCCCAGACACCCCCCTCCCCCCATAAATTGGAGGAGCAACACCTAATTTTTTGTCTGGACAGTCTGCAACCTGATGGCATTAACATTGACTTCTCTGGTTTCTGTTCACCTATCCCTGTTCTCCTTCTCTTCCCCATCCCTCTGTCTTCTTTCCTCCAGATCTTCACCCCCTTCCCTCCATTCTGAGTCATCCCATCTCTCTTTGTTGCGGATCTGTACTCCCTCCCTTATCCACCTATTACCTACAGCCTGTGGCACTGTGCTTCCTCCGCACTCCCACCACCATTTTGTTCAGGCACCTGTCTACATTTTGTTCATACCTTGATGAAGGATCCAAGCCTGAAACAATGTTATGCATCTTCATCTTTGCTACATAAAGAACACTGTTTGCTGAGTTTCTCCAGCAGTGTTTTTACTTCAATCATGATGTTTGCAGACTTTCATGTGTTACTTCTTTTTTATTCCCCTTAATGATGCACCTGGTGGTCATTTTCATAGTGTAGGCAATCTGAACAGTAGTCTTCCAGGTTCACTTGAATCTGCAGTGACAAGGTTTCACATGTATTCTTGGCAATTTTTAAAAATGCAGGGCCAAGTACTCCCTGGTTCCATCAACCTTCATCAGCTTTCTCTTGTATATTTTTTTTTTAATTTAGGGATGCAGCATGATAACAGGGCCTTCCAGCACATGAGCCTGCAAAGCCCAAATACACCCACATGACCAGTTAACCTACTGACCCTGTACATCTTTGGAATGTGAGAGGAAACTGAAACACCCAGAGGAAACCCATGCAGAAATGGGGAGAATGTACAGACTCCTTACGATCAGTGCCAGATTAGAATCTAGGTTGCCAGCACTATAATAGCCTTGTGCTAACTGCTGCATTAACGGTACCTCCCTGACTGTGCCATATTGCTCAGAGAATTATGCCATTTGTGGAAAGAATACAATGTTTGATGGCATTAATCTGAACCAATCATGATAATTAGAAATAAAGTAGGCTCCTGTACTATGTTGATCAGCTCTTGTTGCAATCTAACAAAGTATGGAGAGGTTCTGAAGTAAATTTTGGAGGTACAATGTGGTCTCTGTGCTCATCTTCACAATAATTGATGGAGCTGATTTTATACATTGCTGTCAAATTATCACATTGCCTTTTCATGTGAAACACAAGAAACTTTGGATGCTGGAACCAGTCTAGCTGAAGAATCTCAACCCAAATCGCCAACAATTCTTCTCCCCCTCCCCCACAGCGACAGACATTGCCAGAGCCATGGACTTCCTCCAGTAGCTTGTTCTCACATATTAAAAGCAGAATTAACATGGGAAGTTGGCATGGATTTACTCTGTTCATTTTCCCTTCATCCTCTGAATACCCGTGTGACCTTGTACTGGATGAGCAGATGGAGTTCTTGTGTTTTATCCAAGTTGTATTGCATTGTATTCCCCAGGGTGTCCAAGATCTTGAGGAAATAATTGTTTGGAAATGTATTCCTCCAATGTAGAACAATGCAGAAAGAAGGCAGACTGGTGGCCATTGAGTGATAACCAGAGGCAAATCAATGCATTTAAAGTTTGGCATCAACAAGAGACAATTCAATTGAGCAAAGATGCAAATTTCTATGCACAACTGAGCTAATGAACAAAGTACCAAAGAAATAAGTTTTCCGTTTTAACAAGTTCAGGCAGAAGATACAGGAGTTCGAAAAAGTGTTATTGAATAAAGTCTCATTGATAAAATGATGCTGCCATTACATTGGTTTTAATTACAGTAACATTATACCATTTTTATTTTATTTTTCAATACCTGTTTTATTGAAGAATAGATTGATTTGACTGGATAACATAAAAACAAAAATTTCAACAGGGGATAGAAATCCTAACTTGAAGGCTGGGCCCAGCTTCAACAGACTTAGAATGCAAGTCTACATTAACAAGCAATAACCTTCGTGTTCATTGGCAAGCATCAAAACGTCTATCTGATCCCCCAGCTGTGTTATGAACGTCAATGAGACCCAAATTTTACAAATGACCTAAATTACCATTCTCTACATTTAGCATCTTTTAAATACAAAATTAAAACTTAGAGTTCCTTATCTCATTTTACAAAGAGCAAGAATATTCGAAAACTTTAAGATATGTTCAAATAATTTAAGTCATTATTGGTCAGAGCCATAACCCCTTTTGTCACTCAAATTAGGAAGAGTTACTGACTACTTTGTTAGGGACTAGTATTTACAAGGTGTATAACAAACCAATAGAATGAAAGGTCAGTTTATAAATTAATACTTGTTTTCAGGAAAATGTTCATAATTTGCCTGACCTGAAGAGGGGTGTCCTGGGTAAAATTGTACCTCTCACTTTGTTCGTTTTAGATTGGTCACAGTGTTTGAGCTACCGAAAGAAAATACACACACGCCAAGAGCACTTCAGTTTGTACAAATCTTTATTACAAATTCTAAAGCTGATATCAAACTACAATATGCAAGCCCTTCCCAATTATACTTATCAATGCCTGGACAGGTCCCAACTGCCGAGGCGAGGCAACGGCCGCACACGTAGTAGGTTGTCGGGGCGCCGGTAGCAGCTTCTCCACCTCCCCTGACCGGGACGTTGGCTGGACTCTAGAAGTTCTTCTTGCTGAGAGATGTTGCCACCTCTCGGAGAGTCTCAAACTTCAGCAGCGGGAACATGGCTTATATTACCCAAAAACTGCTTACCCAAGCACCTATTCCCAGCACAGTAAGAAAGATAAGCGAGCAAGCTAGCATGCCTAGGCTTCTATGGAATAACGTAATTTTCAGCTTATCACTGAATACAATGGTTTATTTTGCATCAAGGTTAGGTCTGCCTGAAAGACTGTGACCAAAACAAGCAGGAAGATTAAATGTTCTTGGTACACAGATGTCCTTTTTGTCAGATAACTGCATCTCTGGCCCCTCAATAGAATTTAGCTTATGTCTGCTGATTCTAAAAACAACCAGGTTCTCAAAGGCTGCAAAAGTAAAAAAAAAACCTGGTTTAAATCTTCCATTACAAGGGGAGGGAATGAAAGCAATGTTGTCCTTTCTAAACTTCACATGTGACTCCAGAGAGTGACGTTGACAGTTGCAGGATATCACAATGTCTCAGAGGGCCACTGTGCTCAAGTATCATGTTGTCAAAAAATATCACTGACTGACGAAGAGACCACAGAGTGTCACAATGTCAGAGCACCCAACTCGGCGTCACACTGAATCAAAGTGAAAGAGAGCCACCAAGAATTGAAAATTGTCACAGAGCCTCACAAGAAGGGTCAGTGTCATTGAGTGACTCAAAAGTTACTTAGAACGGCACAAAGTGTTGCAGTGACAAACCACACAACAGCATTACAGATGCCTACAGTTATGTTGCAGACTGTTAGTGTCCCAGAGCTTCTCAGGGACAGTTTCTCAATGTGTCAAATATTGTAGTGTTAAATGTCGCAGAGTTTATGTCAGGTTTATAGAGCATCATGCAATATCACGGCAGTCACAGAGCATCATATTGGAGGAAGGTGTGTCACATGGAGCAAAATAGTGCCATCGCATCACTGTATACAACTGGGTATTACAGAAGGTCACAGAGCATCAGAATGATAGAGGCACAGAGGTCTGGGAGAGCTAGTGTTGTCAGTGTTTCAATATAACACAGAAATAGGAAATGAATCAAGGTATGTCAATGTGTCCCAGAGTTAAATGGAATGATACAGAACCACAACAGAGTGACAAACAGTCACAGAGCAAAACAGCAAGTCACAGTGCAATGGAGTAAAACAGAGAGCATTGAGGTGCTAAACCTGAGCACAGAGAGCTGCAGTGTATCATGCTGTGATACTGATTGGTGCAGAGAACCAGAGAGGGCAATACTGAAGC
Organism: Narcine bancroftii; assembly: GCF_036971445.1. NCBI lineage: Eukaryota > Metazoa > Chordata > Chondrichthyes > Torpediniformes > Narcinidae > Narcine > Narcine bancroftii. The sequence goes on along the minus strand of NC_091472.1, from coordinate 246,849,778 downwards.
AAAGAATATGGCTCAACTCAATCCAGCTGCGAATAGATGTGTAAAGTTCATCTCGGTAATTTAAATCATCCATTCTCAACCACTGCACATTTAAGTAAAAGCTTTGTTTTATTTTTACCTACATTTTTAAAAGATTTTTTAAAATGTTTCTTATATAGTCAGTGGGAGAGAAGTATGGAAGATACTAAAACTTGATTGCTTCGCAGGGAAGGGGGCCTGTAAACTTTGAGCAGAGTCCTGTTGGGGTTGGGGGTGGGGAAGGGTGCATAGCCAAAACAATGGTTGAGAATGGCTGATTTAAATAAATTAGAATTTTTTTTTTAAATCTAATCTCTTATTGTCAGCATTAAATCATTGAATTTTCAAATTTCCATGATAACCTGCTAGGTTTACAAATATCCTTCAGAGAATAAAAATGAAAATAAATCAACGGCAAGGAAACTTCGAGGCAGTAAAATGAATTCTTACTTGGGAGGACATGAGCTTTTCTACCCCACTATTTCCCTATCAATGCATATTTATTCTCATGTTGAAGGGGTCTGTGGGGCAACCTGATAAAAGTGAATAAAATTGAGGAGAGAGAGTCAGTCTTCAACCCAAGAGGGAAATGTCCATATTCTACAGGACATAGCTTTGAGTTGAGTGGGGATCATTTAAAGATTTACAACATAAGATTAAGCTTGGTGCCTGGAACTCGCTGTCAGGGGAAGTGGTGGTTGCCCACCCCTGATTCAGAGTTGCAGCACAGTTACAGGTCCTTCTGGCCCATGATTCCACACTGCCTGACCAATTAACCTACTAACCCTGCAAGTCTTTGAAATTTGGGACGAATCGGGAACACCCGGAGGAAACATGCACGAGGAGAACATACAAATCCTTATAGACAGTAGCAGATTCGAACCTAGGTTGCTGACATTAATAGCATTGTGCTAACTGCTATACTAACTGTGCTGCCAATGTTCTAAGTATAGATCCTAAAATTTTCAGTTGTGCAGGCCATGACAACTCTAAATATATAAAACAATTCTCCATTTCTCTTCTTGCCAATTAGTTTAAATCTGAATCATCCTACCTTAGAAACAATTCCTCCTTAATTACTCTTTCAAAAGAGCCTCTCACCTTGCTCTGCTCTGAAGTTAATTCAACTTCTCCAGCTTGTCTGCTTCTCATTCTGACTGGTACAACCAATGATCCACATTCCTTTGCATAGATTTTGTTCTTTAAACAGCAAGAATTTTATCTGGCTCAGTCTTGAAGTGTCAGATTCCTTGTATAAAACTATTAGTTTTCAGTCCTTTTCTTTACATTTTTTTCTTTGTTTTCATTTCTCTCTTTTGTATACATCTCCTTTCTTGAGTAAGTTTCTTGTACTACTGATCAGTAGAAATTCTGCCCAGCCCGCAGGAAAAAGAATCTCAGGATTGTATGTGATGTATGTTCTCTGACAATAAATTTGAACTTTGAACATAAATAAACTGCCTGACTGACAACATTTGTCTTTTATTATTTAAAACATATTGGCCCAGGCTCTGTGAAGATAAAAATAATTAAAAATGAAAATGCTTGAATTAAGATAAGAAATGAGCCACAATTCACACAATATTTGGAAGCAAATGGAACACACAGGGATATCATTCCGTTAGTTCATGGGTCAGCAATAACTGCCTTGTGTTTGCCCTGTCTTGTGAAAAATTCACAAATATTTGAAGCTGTCATTAAGGAAGAACTAGCGAAACATCTGGTCAGTTTTTCCCAACATGAAAACATGGAACATGTAGATACCAAGATGAATTCAGGAAGGGTAGATCATGAATTGTTTTAGGGATCTAATGAATAACATTAGATAGAGGGGAACAGATATACTTGAATTCTGGAAGGTGTTTGATAAGGAACTCAAAATGGACCTTTGCATACAATAAGGATGTATGGAGTTAGTGAACATGAACTTACAAGAACTTAACATGAACTTACCCAGGCAATCCAAACAACAGCTTGTGGCATCACACACAATGCTTCAAAGGTGTGGAAACCGTCTTGTGATGCAATGCAAAATTTGCAAAAGTCCAATTTAATACTCTAGCACTTAAAAGTGCACACTACGCAACCCCATCCAAAAATCAAATACTAGAATATTCTTAAAATTCCAGTTCAGAGGAATATTCATCCCTTTTTTGTGGTTTTCCTCAGGAGTTTGCAGTTTTGAAGTTTTATAGCAATAATGTCGTAACACAGCAGGAAGAGTTTTCTTTAGCAACAGGGCCTAATTTAAAGTACAAGAAAGAGGAGCAGGGGTAGGCCTGTCGAACCTGCTCCACCATTCAATAAGATCATGGATAATGTGACTATGGACTTAGCTCCACTTACCCGCCTATTCCCCATTACCCTTAATTCTCTACTATTCAATGAGCCACTGCTTCAGTGGGGATAAAATTACACAGATTCATTATTCTCTGGGAGAAGCATTTCTTCTTTAGCTCTGCTTTGAATCTACTTCCCTGAACCAGGCTATATACCCTAGTTATTGCTCTCATCTCTCAATGGAATAACATTCCTCTTTTGATCTTATATCTTCCTTTTATAATTTTATGTTTCTTTCAGATGTTCCCTCATTCTTCTAAATCACAAGTAAGAAATAAGATAACAACCTAATTTCCAGAAAAAACCTGGTGAATCTCCAAAGCCAGTACATCCTTTCTCAAGTAAAGAGACCAAAACTATATGTAGTATAGTATACTGGTGCGGTCTCACCAGTACCTCGTGCAGTTTCAGCAGAACCTCCCTGTTCTTAAATTCAATCCATCTGGCAATGGGAGTCAACATTCTATTTGCATTCTTAACTACCTGTTGCACCTAAAAAAACAAACTTCTATAATTATAAGAACATAAGTAGGAGCAGGAGTCAGTCATCAAGCCTGTTTCACCATCCAATGAGATCATGGCTTCCTATGATAGGCTCATCTCCACTTACCTGCCTTTCCCCCATATCCCTTAATTCCCCTACTATGTAAAAATCTATCCAACCTTGTCTTAAATATATTTACTGAGATAGATGCCACTGCATCAATGGGCTGCGAATTCTGGGAAAAAGCTCTTCCTCATCTCCATCCCAAATCTACTTCCCTGAATCTTGAGGCTATGTCGCCTTTTTCTTGACTCACCACTAAATGGAAACAACTTGCCTATCTCTATGCCTTTCATAATTTTACATTTCAATAAGATATATACATCTCTCTGTAGACTCTCTACATCCTCTACACAATTTTCTTTTCCACTCAATTTAGCATTATCAGCAAATTTGATGGAACGTATCTAAGCACCCATCCTAGAGACTGATTTCAATTCACCTATAGAAAAAAATCATTCCAGCTCCAATAATGTCATCACATTTGTAGATGAAACAACAGTTGACTGATCAGCAACAACAATGAGTCGCACCACTGAGAAGAGGTGGAAAATCTCGTGAAATGGTGCAAGAATTAAAACCTGTCTCAATGTGGACAAGTCAAAGGAGATGATCGTGGAGTTCAGGAGGACCAGGAATGAGCACCCTCAATACACATCAACATTGGAGAGAATGGAGAGCACAAATTTCCTTTGAGTTGACTGAACTAGTAACCTAATGTGGACTCGCAACATCTCCTCACTTGTCACGAAGGGGCAACAGTGACTGCACACCCTGATAAGATTGAAGTGGGCAAGGCTACTGGCCACCATTATGTCAACCTTCTATATGAACTCTACCAAGAGCGTCCTAGCTGACTGCTTCACAATGTAGTACATACACTGCAGAGAAATGGATCAATCTTTAGGGTCAGAAAAGTATCACTGGAATCTCCCTCCACCCCTATCAATGTGATCTAGGGAATCATTGTCTGAAGAGGGTGCGCAAAATCATTGAGGACCCCATCCACCCCCCATACAGCATTTTTCACCTGCTACTGTAGGGACAGGGATGCAGGAGTATCAGAGCCAGCACCCACCAGGCTGAGGAACAGCTTCTTCTCGCAGGCAGTGAAAATGTTGAAAATCCAAAGGAACTGATCACACTAACCATCTGAGACTCTCGTATTCATGAAACAATATTTATTTATATATATGAATACTTTCCCTGGATATGTATTGTTATAACCATATAACAATTACAGCTCAGAAACAGGCCAATTTGGCCCTTCTAGTCCACACTGATCCAAGTACTCTCTTCTAATCCAATACCAGCACTCTGCCCATATCCCTCCATCCCCCTCCCATCCATATATTTTCCAGCTCTTTCTTAAATGACAAAATTGACCTTGCCTCCACCACCTTTCCCGGAAGCCTGTTCCACACAGTAACCACTCTGAGTAAAGAAGTTCCCCCTCATGTTACTCCTAAACCTTTGCCCGTCAACTCTCAACCCATGACCTCTTGATTCCATCTCTCCTACTCTCAATGGGAAAAGCCTTTCCACATTAACTCTATCTATCCCTCTCATTATCTTCAACACCTCTATCAAATCCCCTCTCAGCCTTCTACGTTCCAAGGAATAAAGACCTAATTTGCTCAATCTTTCCTTGTATTCCAGATGCTGAAACCCAGGCAACATTTTTGTAAATCTTCTCTGCCCTCTCTCTATCTTGTTAATATCCTTCCTATAAATCGGTGACCAGAACTGCACACAGTACTCTAAATGTGGCCTCACCAATGCCTTGTACAGTTTCATCATTACTTCCCAACTCCTATATTCTATGCACTGATTTATATAGGCAAGCATACTAAAGGCTGTGTATATGTTATATCTGGTTGTGTATCTTTGTTTTTCACTGAGGAGCAGAGAACACTGTTTCATCAGGTTGTACTCATGCAATCAGATGACAATAAGCTTGATTGAAACTTATATACACTACATTTGGTCCCCTCCTCCAAATCTTATATGAACATTGTCCATACTTGTTGGCCCAGCGTTGATTCTTGTGCACTCTACTAACCACTGACTGCCAACAGGGAAACACCTTTTTATCCCAAACCTTTGCTTTTTATTAGTTAACCAATCTTCTATCCATTCCTCCAACTCCATACCTCCTAATCTTATTCAGAGATCAATTTTGCATTATCTTATCAAACACTTAAGTCTGCAGACACATCAACCTCCAGTTTTCGTTAGACCCCCTCCCCCCCCATCTTCCCCCATGTTTCCTGTCCTCCAGCTCTGTTACTTGCTCTTCCGTTGGTTGTCACTCTGAGGCAGGAGACCTTTCACAGAGCCAAAAATGTCAGGCATTATGTATGTGAGTCCTCTTATCATATCCAATTAACACCTTTTCTGTTGGTCTGTACTCCTTCCCCTCCTGTTCTTTCTTTTTCCTGCCCAGCCTTTGAATGCAGATGCCTGTCTCTGTTTTTACTCATACCTTGAGGAAGGGCTCAAGCCCAAAGCGTCAGTAAAATATCTTTACCTCCTATGGGTACTGTGGGACTGGCTGAATTCCTCCAGCATCTCTGGTTTCACTACCTTGATCAGCATCTTCTGAAAATCCAAGTATACAAAATCTACCTGTTTCCATCTATCCACTGCTACTCATTAGATCATCAAAAGACTCCAGTAAATTTGTTACTCATGACCTGCCCTTCCAGAACCCACATTGGCACTTGATGGAACAACTGTCCAGATGTTTTCTATTCTTTAATGATAGCTTCAGACATTTTTCTGACCACAGGTGTTAAGATCGCTGGTCTATAGTTACCTGCCTTTTGCCTAATTCCTTTTAAAAACAGTGGCATGACTTTTGCTGTCTTCCAATCTGCTGGAACCTGACCAATCCAGAGAATTTTGGTAAATTATCACAAATACATCTCCTATAACTTCTGCCATTTCTTTTAATACAATGGGAAGCATTCCATCAGGACCAGGGGACCTAGCTACCTTTAGACCAACTAGTTTACTCAGCACTTTAGTGATGCTTTGTGGTCCTTAGCCCCTATTGCATGGTTCGTATCACTCTTCAGCACATTACCCATGTCTTCCACTACGAAGACTGGACAAAATAATTGTTCAAAGCCTTTCCTATTTCCACCTGACAATAATATGATCTGGGACAGTCAGCTGATGACAGAGCCAGGAATATAATTCCTGAAGTTGAAATCCTTTGCCTTATTGAAGGCAAACTTCTAGCAGCAAAAAGGAAATGCATTTATTTTTTGCTGAATAAAAAAAATGTATCAGCATTTCCACAAATTTCTTTCTGCTATCCACATACATTCTTTGTGTTATACACATACATTTCCAGGTTGCAACAGAACAATGTATGAGCAGTTTCTTTCTGCCCTGGCTGATAATTTGTGTGTAAATGTCAATTTCTTGAGACAATGGCAAAAATTTATAGCACGAGGATTAGAACAAAGAACAGTCAATAACCGCTCTCCAAATTCTTATGATAGATAGAAAAAACAGTATAATCAGATTATTTGGCTTAGAAGTAGAGCTGAATCCAAGGACATCTAATGACACAATGGGAGGCTGGAAATGCCATGCATTTCTTGTGTAAAAATAATGGTAATCCATCATCTTTGTTAACAACTCTCTTATTACATGTACCTGGTTCCAATAAAAAAACTGTTTCCAAAAACTGGCATTAATAATTGCCTTAACATTACAAGTATGTACAAGTAAATGATGAGATGGTGACTGATAAATAAATTACAGTATATTGCATTTTTAATTACTGTATTTGAACATTTATTTCACTTTATTTTCTTATTAAATGTGGCACCAATTTTTTTCTATCCAATAAAGATAAAAACAAATTCAAATTTAGCAATCGCCTAACACAATTATTCAAGTACTTAACCTCCATATGCTTTAAGTGTGGTGATCATGTAACTTGACTGGTCAGGTAATCAGTATATTCAATGCCTGAAAGCTCTGTTTCAACATTGACTTGCCAATTTCAGATCAATGTTCTTCATGTGTTTAGCTGAACTACTCATTCGGGCAGGGAATGCAAAGGGCAAAGTAAATTGGATGCAAACAAGATTGATAATATAAAAATGGTTATCAATGAATATCTAGAAATAATACCATTGTAAATTAGCTGTCACTACAGATTTTAGCAGATGATGGAAAATGTTTAAAAGCTTATTTGCAACTTGATTAATTATCTAATTTCTAAAACACTGCATCTGATAATTTATGCCATAAAAGACTCCAGAAGTTGCAGTAGCAGAAGACAGGCCAAATTAAGGTCAGTACATTGCCTGTGCTCAACTCCTGCACAAACTGCACCAACCTCTACTGGTCCATAGTTTTAAGATCAGCTGCAAATAAACTGAGAGTTGAGCAACTTTCTACATTCTCTGCACTTCCCCACCATCCTCAGTGCAACCCTAACAGCCTTTAACAAAGTGCAGGAACATCAACAAAAGTCCTGGCTAACTTTATCTTTTAATTAAAATTGGCAATCACAATTCAAATGAATTGGGCTACACTGTGGTTGGTGTGAAGCTGAGGGGCGAGCATATTCCTTACACTGAATAAATTATAGAACTCCCCTGGACCCAATAATGAAGAGACAATTTAATGTCTCTAACCAAAATGAACTCTTCTTGTTAGCTAGCAAGAAGTAATTCCCAGCAGTTCTTCCAAACCAGTAAGAAAATGCCCTCTTAAAGCATCTGTGTAAATTTTGAAAGATTTTAATCACAGTATCAATTCGATATGTGGGTCTAATTAGAAGCATATGCTCATTGGCACAACATTCTGTTTCTTAGATTATTATTACTGGATTCCAAAAGTCCAACACATTAAAAATAATTCCACTGATACAATTTTTGATTCTATGTTCAGAAAATATATTACACACACAGTAGGATATTAAAGGAAATCTTAAAGCTCATAGTATTAAACTCTACTGCATCATTTTAACAGAAAATAAATACTCCTGTCTTAATTTTAATGGGTTATATTGCAGAAGCTTTAGTGAAAAATAATTAGCCAGCTCTTCAATTAAGAAAGTTTGAATGACATAGCCAGAAAAAATAAAAATAAGACAAAGTTCTTTGCACAGGATGATAACAAATATTGCTTGTAATTTTCTGAGAGGTAAGTGGAGCATGATTAAACAAAAATCTGTTGAAAAGTGAACTAATACTGCGATAGATTTTGCCCTAAGCCGAACAGTAATATTTAGCATTACAAGTGCATTTGCTGGGGGCTCATTATAATAAGCAAGGGTTGATCAATGAAAGTCCAGCAGTTGAAAGACATCAAATATAGGTTCATTGAAGATCTAAAGATTTTCTTGTTGAACTCTTGTTGGTGAGATCCCAGAGGTTAATGACTTCAGGCTTCAGGGTTGATGTTGGAGAGGTTCTACTAGATGATGTCATTCGATGGGGGATGAACACCATTAAGCTTACAATGTTGCAGAATCCAGAAGGACAGCAGCACATCAGCAAGGAAGCAGGTGGCCAGAAACCCAGTCTGTGCAGAGTAACCGAGTTCTGGGAAAAGTTTCACACTATTACCAGAGTGCATTGCTTAGATAGTGAGAGGCAAAATCTCTCAGACGTGGGAAGTGAGTGACTCCAACCAGTGTGGCCCAAGATGTTGAATGCAAGAAAAATATCTGGAATAAAGCCTCAACAAGATGTAGTGGCAGTGATTTTACTTTACTGACTTGAATGGTAATATCAATATACAACATTTAATAAATGACACAATATTGCTTAATTTACAACATGTAACCCTACAAAATGCACTGCAGTTGGTCATTTTGACTTTTTTAGTGCACATCTTAAACCTTCAACCTTGACCTCCAAAAAGGACAATGGAAATAGGTACATAAGAGCACCACCACCTGCAGGTTCCCCTCCAGGTTTCACTGCAAGCTGACTTGGTTATGTAAGCCTACTCATTTCATCACCAATCCTGATAATCCCTACCGAATAATACTACACATTCTGATCCATCTTGAAATGAATTGGGACAATATGACCAGCTGAACAAGGGAAGTTCCAAGACAATGACAAGAATCAATCTAATTCACAAACAACAGACACTGGACATGGAACATCAGTGAAGATGTTTGGCTAGTGCAATGGCTGCTATGAATTCTGCAACACTTAACCAGAAATAGCATAGACAGTTTGCTGAAATCCACATCCTCCCCAACAATCCAGCGGTCTGTGTGTTACACATCCACTCTCTCGTGGGGTCATGGCAAAGTTGCAAGTGCAGGGCGTCAAGGAAGAAGGCAGTTTGCTTATTTTCCAAGACATTTGCAATGTTTCTCAATAATCCCATAAACTTTTAAGATCTATATACTTTGTCACTATAAATCTTCACCCTAGGTGAAGCATGGGTTATCAAATGTGGTTCATAAGTAGTTACTGATATATTTGAAATGTGATGAATCTCTTTCCTGCTGCTGCAGACAGAATCATAAAATAGCTACATCATCCCAAGAAATCATTCTGTCCAAGTTTATACTATCACTTTGTAAGAGCAAATGATCCAAAGCCACATGGATAACCTTTCCTCCTCAACCTCACCGACAAAATCTTCATATCTTTTTTTAAAGTATGGCGCCCAGAACTCAGCACAGTCACGAAAAAATAAAAAAGCTGCAAATGATGGAAATGTGAGATAAAAACATAAGTTGCTCCATGTACTCAGCAGCACAGGGACAATCTGTGGAGAGAGAGAAAGAGGACTTCCTGTAATCACTTGGGTTCTCACCTGTGTCAACAAACTGGCATCTGCACCTGCTCATTTTTTAAACTTTATTCTCTAATTTTTTGCTCATCCAGAGAGCTCTAGCTTTAACTACCCTATCCTTCTCTCTCATGGGAATTGTAGATGAAACATCTTAAAGTCCTTGCATTGTTCAGGCTCTTTTTTCTCTCCAAACTTTGATCTGAATTTACCTAAGGTCTGATTCACAACTAACCTGCTGTAAGTGGCTTATTTTACCCCTTTGGGTGGTCTATATCAAATTTCCTTTGCTCTTTCTAAATTTCATACATTATGCTCACTATTTTCTTGATGTTCCCTCTCTCTGCTACTGCCTCCACTTGGTATGGCAATTCCCAAGACCAAGCTCAGCAATGCCAATGGTTCCATTGGCCAGAACTATATTGATCAAGAAAGGTCTTTTGAATATATGTCAGAAACTGCTCCACCACCTTTTTCCTTTATGCTGTTGCTAAACCAGACTGTCTTTAGATAAACAAAGTTCCTTGTTATAACTTCTCTATAGTTTTGGGCATGCCCTACAAATTTTTTTCTCTGTAGCCTTCCTGTGGTTCACAGCTGATCTGAGCAATGTAATTATAATTCTTTTTTCTTAGGACTCAGTAGATAGATCCTGTTAATTCCTGCAATATTCTCTTTAATCACTATTTTCAAACATCCTCTTTCCTGCCCTTCTAATCTTCCCTGAACATCTTGTGTACAAATAATATTCAGATCCTACTCCTGCATTTTTTTTCTGGTTGGAGCTCCGCTATTTTGAGATCATTGTAATTGTTCCTCCTTCATTGCACCTGTAGTTCATGTACCTTGTTTAAAGATGTCCTACACCACACATTGGAAACTAATTAGTCACACAGATGAGGTGAGTTGCTTGCTTCATTTTTGGAAAAGCAGGCCATCACATCAAATCAAACAGTCAATTAATTGCTGGAGGAATTCAACACATCAGAGAGCATCTTTGGATTGAAAAGTTCAGTTGAAGCCTTTATTAGGACTAAGATTAAAAAGGTGAAATTGCATGTATAAAGGAGGAAGGAACCTGGAAGAGGGACATATAGGACAGAAGGCGTAGGAGGTGAAGAGACAAACAGAGGGAGAAATCACTAGGAAGGAGAGGAGAAGTTAGAGAGAGAAAAGAAAATATATTTTACTAAATACAGGAGCAGGTAAAGAAGAGATGGAAAAAGAAATTAAATAGGAATGGGGGGGGGGTGGTGGGGTGGGGAGAGAGACCCTGAAATTGAATAAATCAATCTTCATACTGTTAGGTTTAAGGAGGAATATGATGTGTTGGTCCTCAAGTTTTTATTTCACCCACTCTGACAATAGATGAGGCCAAAAATAGCTATGTCATTATAGGAATGGTTGGGGAGTTAAAGTGGTTGGCTGCAGAAAGCTCAAGTTTTGACCGCTAAACAGAGCAAAGGTGCTTGGTCACACCGATGCAGAGGAAATCACCCTGAGTATACTGAATGCAGTAAATGAGGTTAGATGGTGTGCATGTAAAGCTCTGCCTCATTTGGAAAGTCTGCTAATGGCCCTGGATGGTGGTGAAAGAGGAGATGGAAGGACAAGTTTTGCATTTGCTGCAGTTGCAGTGCAATGCTGAAGGGAGGGAAGAGCAGATAAGGGGGTCTAAGAGAGACTTGTCGTGGAGAAAAGCAGATTGGGGTAGAGAGGGGAAGATGTAGGTGGTCGTCGGATTGTGTCTTTTGCTGAGGTTGGCAAGGTGATGAGAGGGGATCTGACAGACTGGAGAGGTGGGATCAGGATAGAAACACAAGAAATAGAAGAGATACAAGTACAGGCTTTATCAATAACAGTAAAGAGAATTCACACTTATTAAAGAAAGAGGACATTTTGGATTTCCTGGAGTGGAAGTCCTCCTCATGGGAACAGGTGCAAAGGAATTGAAATAATTTCCTTACAAGGATGAGATGGAAAGAGATCTAATCCAGGCCACTGAGAGAGTCAATGAGTTTGTGATTGATCTTTGTGAATAGTTGGTCCCTTGAGCTGGAGACAGAGAAATCAGGAAGTGTCAGAAACATTCCAGCTAAATTAAATAGCAGGGTGGAAGATGGCAGTGAAGTTAACTAAATTGTCAAGTTCAGCATGGGCACAGAGATGTCAGATTTGGGGAGTGGTAACTGAGTAGGATTGGAACAGGGACTTTTGTACTAATCTGAGAAATCATTTAAATTTCCCAACTGTCCCTACAATGACAACACTGTCCATCATATTCCTCCTGGATAGCATTAAGCCTAACAGCATGATCATTTATTTTTCTAATTTTATGTAATATCCACCATCACTTGATTTCATTGTTTCCATGTCTTCATAATCTACTTCTGCTAGGATGCCCAAAACAGAGTGACCCCACTGTCGCCAGGAGTGGGTGTTACCAGTTCTCAGATTTAAGCCATCAATCAACTATCCCAGTCAGGTGTGTGAGATTGCTCACAAGAGTTCCCACAGGTCCAAGGGCATTGTAAATACTATAAATAGTTCTCTAATTGTAAATAAGGGGCTTCATACTTTGAATTTGGGAGAAGGCTGGTATCTGTTGTTTCTCTCTGGGTCTAATAAGGTGGAAGCTTGTATTCCACACAATGCATGCACAGCAGAAATATTCGATACATTTACAACATTTTGGCAACAAGGTGACAATGTCAGTCACAATGGATCAGCTGCAGGCTGTCCTCAAGCAGCAGAAAAGCTTTGAAGAAATACAAGCGAGGCTAATTGACCAGCTGGCGGAAAAATGTCTATGGGGACTCCAGCCGCTGTAGAAGATGAGCCTGAAGTTCATTCAAATTCAGCAGATGCTTTAATAAGCTCTATCACTGAGTTCTCATTTGACCCAGAGTCAAGCACATTTGACACTAGGTTCAAAAAGCATGAAGACTTATTTGCAGTCGACTTTCCCAGGTTCAATGATGTGTGGAAAATTAGGCTGTTGTTGTGGAAGTTAGGGACTCGAGAACATGAGTGCTACACAAACTTCATTCTACTAAAACTTCCCGCAAGCTCAGCTTCAGGGAAACACTTAACATATTGGCAGAGATATTTAGTGACCAAACATCACTGTTCAACATTCAGTATCAGTGCCTCAAAGTGACTAAGAAAGATACCAAAGATTTTGTGACTTGCGTGGTATGGTGGATCGACAGTGTATGTTTTTAAACTCCCTATGCTAAATGAAGACCAGTTTAAGTGTCTAGTCTTTGTAGCGGAAATGCAGTCGCACCAAGATGCCAACCTCAGAATGCATTTGCTAGTGAAAACTGAGCAGGATTCAGATATGACTCTTCAAAGATTAACGGCTGAATACCAGCACTTAAATAATTTGAAACATGACAGCAAAATGGTGGAAGCTGCACACCCATCTTCAAGTGGTTGTGTCCAGATAGTCAAGTCAGCAGACCCCACTAGACAAAAGTGTGATCCGACTGTTGAAACTGCAATGAGTGGCATACACTTGTGATTGCCCGTTCTGACGTCAACATTGCAGTAAAAGCAAGCGCCTGGGACATAAAGCAGGAGCTGGGACATAATTTAGAGCTGGAAGATGGAAAACACCTGATAAATTTGCAGACATTCTTGTTAAATTACAGGATCACTCCAAACCCATGAACTCCTGGTGCCACTTCGCCTGCTGAAAACCTCTTTGGTTGGAAAATATGAGCACATATGATATCATATTTCCACAAAGACAATCTAGACTGAGAACAACAGTCCAGTTGCCAGCATGGATCCAAAGAATGTACGTTTCATGATGGTCAACATGTATTGGTACAGAAATACAAAAAGTCAGATGTATGGCAGCTGGGGAGAATCCTAAGAAAAAATTGGAGATGTTCTCTACAATGTACAAGTTGGACCAGACATGGCAACCAGTTGCGACCAACAGAACAAAACAACACCTGCTCAACTCAGCCTGGATGCCGTTGTACACATTTGAACTTCAGAAACCATTGAACCACCCATCACATGGGTATGAGCCTATATCCTCTACATCACTGGAACCCATAAAGTCTCAGAAAGTTCAGAGACCAGTGAAACCCTTCCAATTGGATCGCAGACTCCATTCACATAAGTAACCAGCTCAAAGGGGGAGATGCTAGGATGTCCTAAACAGGGTGACCCCATCGTCACCAGGAGTGGGTGCTACCAGTTCTTGGGACTTAAGCCATCAATCAATTAATCCAATTACATGTGTGTGAGATGGCTCGCGCGAGTTCCCTTGGGACCATGGGGATTGTAAATATCATAAATAGTCCTCCCAAGATCGTGTTATATGGCGAGCTCTCCACTGGCCACCGAGACAGGTGCACCAAAGAAGAGGTACAAGGACTGCCTAAAGAAATCTCTTGGTGCCTGCCACATTGACCACCGCCAGTGGGCTGATATCGCCTCAAACCGCGGATCTTGGCACCTCACAGTTCGGCGGACAGCAACCTCCTTTGAAGAAGACTGCAGAGCCCACCTCACTGACAAAAGACAAAGGAGGAAAAACCCAACACCCAACCCCAACCAACCAATTTTCCTTTGCAACCGCTGCAACCGTGTCTGCCTGTCCCGCATCGGACTTGTTAGCCACAAACAAGCCCTTATGGCCCCTGGGCAATCTGCACTGCTTCTTGCAGTGCCCTACTCTGATGCTGCAGGGATTCTATCTCCCTATCTTTCTGTGCACCATGATTATAACTCAGACGTGATACCCCATTGCTGCCTAAGTAGGGATATCAGAAACCATAAACTTCCCACCCACCCCCCCCCACCTCAGTAAACTCCAGTAACTCCAGGTGGGAGACCGCATGGTGCACTATCTTCTCTCTGTGGGGATCTAACCTGTCGACCCAATTGAGTGGCATGACATAGCTTACCAGCCATTCTGCCAAATGGCTCAATCCCTGATGGTCATTAGTTTACCTGGGGATTTTATAATCCGACCCTAGGGTCCCTTCCCTATCAGTGGGTCGCCTCCTGCTGCCTTCATTGGTGAGCAGGTACACATTCACACATGCACCCGACAGGATGCCCACACACATACATTTGTTAATACGATCTCCCACATCGTTAGTATGATCTTCAACTACCACATGGTTAAGACTCCACGTGTGTCAAGCCAAAACTCTTTGAACCCTGATCTCAGGGCCAATTTTCAGGTTTGGTGGGTTCACAGAGAGATAAGTCTGGACACAAATGTTACGATCACAGGTAATTTTAATTAACACATGAGAGACAAACGGGAGAACGTTAAATGGTACCCAATTATTATTTCACTTAAGCAATGATATAGACATTCACTTCGGACCTAGGATGGACTCCCACAATAGATAGATAAATCTCCCGGACCAGATGAGGTACACCTGCGGGTTTTGAAAGAGGTAGCTTTGGAGATTGTAGATCCATTGGTGGCAATCTTCCAGAAATCAATCGTCTCTGGCATGGTTCCAGGGGATTGGAAGGTTGCAAATGTGGTTCCATTGTACAAGAAAATTGGGAAACAGAAAAAAGAAAACTATAGACCTACAAGTCTAACGTCCGTGGTTGTGAAGATATTTGAGTCGATCCTCGAGGATGAAGTTATGAAATACCTGGAATGCATGACAGGATAGGTCCTAGACAGCATGGTTTTTTAAAGGTTAGATCATTGTCTGACTAACCTATTAGAGTTTTTTTTGAAGAAATCTCAGGTAGGATAGACAAAGGGGAGGCTGTAGATGTCGTATATTTGGATTTTCAAAAGGCTCTGCATGTTAGGCCGATAAATAAGATAAAGGTTCATGGAATTACAGTGATGCTATTAGACTGAGTAGAAAATTGGCTGATAGGCAGAAAGCAAAGTGTTGAAATTAAGGGATCTGTTCAGAATGGCTGCCCCCAGGGGTCGGTCTTGGGCCGCTGCTGTTTACCATTTATATTAACAATTTGGATTGTAGAATGAATAGTTTTGTGGCTAAATTTGTGGAGGATACTAAGATAGGTAGCGGAGCAGGAACTATTGAAGAAACCGTAAAGTTGCATAAGGATATAGACAGATTGGGAGACAAAGCAAAAATTATGGCAGATTAAGTACAATGTTGAAAAGTGTTCGGTTCTACATTTTGGCTGTGGAAATAAATAGACAGAATACTATTAGGATGGGGAGAAAATTCAACCCTTGGAGGTGCAAAGAGACCTGGGCATCCTTGTGCAGAGTAATGTAAAAGTTAATGCCCAGTTAGGATTAGTAGTGAAGAAGGTGAATGCTATGATGGCAGTAATTTCAAGGGTATCAAGGGATATGGGGAAAAGGCTACAAATTGAAATGAGATGTGAGCATGATTCAGCTTAATGTAGAATCATGGAACAGACTCAATGGATCTAATGGCCTATTTCTGCTCCTTTAACTTGAGAATAGCCAACCTATACTCAACATTCTCACACTCTTGAGTACACACACTACAAACACACATCTATTCCCTGACCAATGGGGGTGTGACTCTCTGCAAGTATTGATCTTTCACAATATTACAGTTCAGCTTCAGTGTAGTGCATACCTTACCCGTGACACTTCCAACGATGTCCACAGTAGCGACCTGGCACGGAGCAATATCTTAGGCTTGAATCACGAGGCAGAAAGAATGTGCTGTGCAATGGTGTTATATACAGTGCTAATCTGTGCTTCTAGTCAATAATGACCCGAGTTGATTTAAATTAGCCAACAGCAAGGTGTGCACTAATGGGTCACATCACCTGTTAATCAAGGTCCAACCTTGAACAAGTTTCAGACTGGGAAGACATGTGACCACCTGCAATACACACATTCCAGACAGACAGGGACGCCATGTTTCCTCCGCACACAACACATTCTGATTCGGGGAAATGCTTTTATTGACTCACAAGTGACACAGTGGCCCATAGATATGTTGAAGTTGCATACTAGCATACATAGAATATACTAGGCATGAATTTCCTGTTAACTTATCATTCTTTCTGTTAATACCCCTCCACTAAATCAATTAAATAGTCTGTCAGTGGTGGCTACATCCACCAATATTCTGACCACAAAAGTCACCCCAGACTGCTGTAATTTTTTTGCTCATACCTAACATTTGAGTAGCAGTCTGAATTCCATTTCACTGCCCTGATGTTCAATTGTGTCAGCTTTGTAGTCTCAACATAAATAATCATGCAATATGTGAGCAATCTATGCCCACTGCACTGACTGTGACATAGAATAGGAAGGGAAATATGAGTGTAATCTAGTGAGAAAAAGATCACAATACCAGATATATCAACAGATATATTAAAACTGAGGTGAGAAAAATATATTGGACAGTGAAGAAATGGCAGAGATATTAAGTAAATATTTTGTTCACAGAAGAACAAAACAGAGTGGAAAACATGATCATAGTCAATGGATGGAAATAAATCAGGATATTAAAAAAAATGTTAATGAAATTCAAAATTATTAATTCTCCAGATCCTGATCAGTTGAATCCCAAAAATTTAAAAGAAGGTCTCACATCTTCAAAATTTCCAGACGCTCTGGGATGGTTTACACGGGAAAAAGGGGGAAAGAGAAGTGCGGCATGTTCAAGGTGGTGGTTAAGGCAATGCTATTACAGCGTCAGCAACATGGGTTCGAATCCCGCACTACCTGTAAGGAGTTTGCGCGTTCTCCCTGTCTGTGTAGGTTTCCTCCCACCCTCCAAAACGTACGGGGGTTTTAATTGGTCGGCACAGCATCATAGCTCAGATGCAATTTGAATAAATATTAATTCTTCACTTTAAAAAAAAAGTGAAAAGCACATTTAAAAAAATAGTGAGAATTTGAAGGTCATTTTTGTTACACAAATCACCAAAATTGAAAATGTGAGTTCAACAACTGATAGGAGAAATGGCCTTTCATGGAAAGAAGATTTGAATAAAGGGGTAAGGATATTGAAATTAAATGGGGCTCTGGTGAAACCCTGTCTGGAATATTGTATACATGTCAGTTCTCCCTACCCAACGAAAGGTGTAGTAGCTGTGAGGGAGAAAAGGGAGTGCAGCTGAAGTTAAATAGTTTATTTCTTGGGATTTTTGATTTGTTGTATGAGGAAAGATTAAGACAAGTGAGTCTCCTGGTCTCTGGAGTTTAAGAGAATGAGACTCATTGGAATATTCAGATTTCTTAGGAACTTGACAGATTTGATGCAAGAATTGTGTTTTCTTGGTTAGGCTGTCAGGAACCAAGGATCACAAACGAAGTCAGCCATTTAGCATTGAGATGAGAAAAAAATGCAATCGCCAGGAACCATCACCCAAAAGACCCATGGGGACATGATGGCCAAATATATGCAAGTTAGACAGATTTTCAAACATTCAGGCATTGCAATACATGGGATTAATACCAGAAAATTGCACTGAGGTTGAAATAAAATGCTCACATTGAATAATAGAATAAATATTGCCTGCTTCTGTTGCTATTTCTTGTATTCTTATGCCCTTATCCAGTTCAGTTATTAGAAAAGCATTCGGTGACTGGATTAGTCTAAGTTTCAGATTTGCTGATCAGAACAATTCACTTGGTGCTTTACACTGCCAATAAAATTTGTGGTCTGTTTATAGTTATGGGGTTTTCAATACCAAAAATTGCTTTGTTTTATCCAATGCTTCCAAGTTTTATTTCATAACCTATGATTTAATTTTACTGTTATGCAATATACTTTTATATTTTGATCCTAGCTGAAAGTTTAATTTAAATTTAGCCAATAACTTCAATTTAATGAGTTATATTTCATCCAAATTTTATAATTCAGATGAAGAGAACTACAATACTGTGCATGACTATTTCACATGGTGACCACTAGCTCCTTAAAACAAACATGGCTATGGTTGAACTATTTTACCAGCCTTGTTGCTCTGTGATGGTGGTTTCCACATTAATGAGAAATGAAGCTTTATTTTAGTGATGGCATTGACACTTCTTAATAAGTGTATCACCTAGTGTTGCAATATCATCTTCACAACCAGCAGATTACTTAATTCAAATCATTTGTTACAAGGAGGTATTTTAGATGAGGATTACCCTATTCCACAGAGAACTAGAAAGCCAAGTCTGGAGGGTTACATTTAAGTGCACTGTTAAAATCTTGCAGGGCGCTGAATGCTAGGCTTTCTCGCAACCCCAACTGAGCAAACAGATCTCTCAAGATGAAATTGAAAGGAAGGCACCTCAGCAACTAAATGATCACATGAGCCTTGGGATGGAATATGTCTAAAAGTAATAATACAATGGATGCACAGGCATATTTATATTGGACTTCTGTCATTTAATTGCTAACAAAGGGTATCAGCAATATTTAAAACAAAAATAGCAAAGATGCTTTGGTTGATCATATTCAATGAAGATAGCTAAGGTAAACATTGGATGGCTTTAGGAAAAGAAAGATTTAATCATATAAATGTAATTTACATGGACTTTAATGAATTTAAAGTCCCTTTCACACAGACACCTTATCCTAGTAATTAAACCTGCCAGAGAAACTCAGCAGGTCTTACAACATCCAGAGGAAGTAAAGGGTAACCAGGAATGGGCTCTATTTCTCTTTATAGATACTGCTCAGCCAGCTGTTTCCTGCATTTAGACTTCCTGATTTTTTCCGTAATTAGCTCAATTTTTCTCTCCCCACAGATCCTACCTGACTGTAACTTTCCCTTTATTTCAGATTTACAATGCTTGCATCTCGCAATTGAACCGTATATGTATATATATTTTTTCTCCATGCATGGGAGGTTGGAACAAGAGGGCATAAGTTAAGGGTAAAGGGGCAAAACTTTAGGTGAAATATTACAGGATGCTTTTTCACTCAGAGAGTGGTGGCAGAATGGAATGATCTTCCAAAAGAGATAGTTTCGGCAGGGTCCCTTCTGTCATTTAAGAGAAGGTTGGTTGTATACATGGATGTGAGGGGTTGGAGGGTTATGGGCGGAGAGCAGGAGGGGGAAGCTAGTGGAGTTGTTCAAGTGAACCGGCGTGGACTTGAAGGGCTAACATGGCTGTTTCCACGCCGTAAACAGTTATATGGTTATGGTTATAGTTATAGTTAAGAGCCAACATACCATTTGAAGGCCCAGTGAGAACATTCATGAATCGGCACACAGGCGTCAAATCACCCCAGGGTCATCTAATGCCTGCATGCCGATTAGCCCAGTCTGAAAGGGACATTGCCTATCCAGGGACAAAGTGTGACACGTTGATGACGTTTTTGCATGAGTACGGGAATGTGAAGGAAACAAGATTTTTAAAAAGTATAAACTTTGTATTCAATTTACTAAATCCTGATCGATGTATTATTATCTTTTATTTAAACAAAATAAATCATGCCTAATTATAACTTAATTAAGCATAATGGGCCCTTCAGCCCCTATTGTTGTGCTGACCTAAATAAACCTTTATAAATTTATAAAGGACGATGGGAAAGTGGTCGTGGCAATAAAACACAAAGATGCACAATTTATAAAGACCATGGAAAGTTGCAGTGGGGATCAAACACACACCCAGTCTCTGAAGTGGGTACATATAACAATCAAGGATAGATATGTCTGTGGAGAGACAGAAAGGAGGGAGAGAGAACATGTGTGATGGTGGACCTGCCCTCCCTGAAGTCTATGCAGCAGAGAAAGCGTTGTATGCACAGAGGTTTCTCTGCCAAATGGAATTCTGGGAGGGCAGGTCCACCATCACTTGATGCATCACTCAGATGTCATAAGTGGAGGATAGGCACCCCTCTCCTCAGGGATGCCTGGCGGTGAGTGTGAAAGGACGCAGAGAACCGGTTAATAGTGGTCCAGTATGAACAGCAAATATGGCTTCTTTAACCAATTCATTGAATGGCCAACTTACATGTTAGCCAATGTGAAAAGGGATTGAATGCAAGTAACTTCCTCCCTCATATGCATAACCACCAGGCTTAAAGCTAATCACTTTAAATAAAGAAAGCCTTCAAATTCCTGGCAAACAACAAGCAGAGTAGTTGAGCAGTTTGATCGTTTTGAAAGAAGTGGGCGATGGACTGTGGTCGCTCAATGCTGGGTTGATAATCCCCTCAGCAAAATATGTGTTCAGAAAAAGTATGATTGATTTTCAATGAAAACCTTTTTGAATTAATATACAAATTCAGTCCTTCCTTTTCAATAGGTATATCATATCACAAAGATTTGTTGTCTTTCTTCTTACTCTAATAAAGACAACATGAAATTAACATGGCTCACAGCATTTTTCATTCAATTGTGTTGGAAATGCAAATATAGATAGCGAGCTTTTTGACTTTATGTGACACTCAGTCCATGAGCTTGAGAAGAAACATTGATTTCCCCTTTATTTGTGATCATATTTGTGTTTAGATTGAACTGTCAAAGGATGGTCTATTCTGAACAAATAGAAGGAAAGGCTAATAGCAATTGAGATGAATTATAGTCTTTGTTTTCTAACAGTAACAAGCCTGCTCGAGTTACTCCCAACCTGCCAATTTTATTGCCTATTATATATTATCATGTGCCACTGTAGCACAAAGCCAGAAACTTAAATTAACCTTTTGACAAATGATTAAAGCACACTGATTTTAGAGCTCTGATTGGCATAATTCTGACAACTGCAATGTTGGAATGTAATCTAGGTGCATAAAGCTGAATAAATTCAAATAAATGATACTGCTGAATAACAAGCGTATTCAACCATTTGCATCTCCACGTGCATGGAATAAAACATTTTTTTCTGGTTCAAATTTATAATCAGATTGATGTCCTGCAACATGAAGTTCATCACTTTTATAATGAAGAGAATAATGGGAACAATCACCTTGTTGGGATAATTCATTCCTGCAAGTATTCACAGATCAGCCTTGAAGGAAAACTTGGGATTCATGTATTCCTGATTTTGGCCATAAGATTCTGCGAAAATCTTTCAGGAATTTCATTCCTTATTTACTTTGTTGGGTACAATTGTCGAGAGAGGTGATGCTAAATTATGTAAATAGATTTGAATTGTAAATCAGCCTTAACCTGACTTGCTGATGGTGGAAGCACAAGGGGTTGGATGAATAGCCAACCAGGTGTTTGTTGCTGATAAATGCTTTTTATCATGTGATGAATAAAAGCCGAGAAAGTACAATCGGCATCCTCTCTTTGTGATGTTGGCATTAAGCATCTGCAAGTATCTTTGAGGAAGTGACAGAATCTATCTGTTGAAGATAGTCCCACAGCACTGCAGGGGAGGAAACACAAGGATTGAGACCCAACAACCATGAAGAAACAGGGATTCCCTCAGGACAATATTGTTTCATCTGAATATATTTAAATGTTGTTGATGAGGTATCAAATTAACATTTAACATGTAACCATATTCTGCTACACACGGAATTGCAAATAGTTTATTGTAGAAGGTGTGAACATGGTAGGTGATGTTAGAATATCACAGGTGATCAACTACAGAGCAAGTGATAGCTGGTACATGGTGGTGATAGGAATATATATTTAGGTTGATATTATGTAGGGTACCATTCAAATAGAGTGCTTTATTCTTGGACAGTGTTAAGCTTCTTAGATTTTATTTGAGCAATATTCATCCAGGCAAGTGGAAAATAGTCAATCCTACTAACACCCACCATAACAGGTCAACTGCAATCTTACAGAGAAGATCATTTATCCCAGGGGCAGGCAACCTATTGCCATAGGTGGGCTGGATGGTATGTCAGTGGTTGAATGGGGAGCCACACTGATGCTACCACAAATTAAATAAATACTGCAATACAGACATAATGTAATTTAAGTTTTCAATTGTCTTTTTTTTGGTAATTCTTTATTTGTCGCATTATGAACCATATCAACCAATATATTTACAGATGCATCTCTTTAAATATTCACAGTGACATTTTCTTTCTTCCCCCATCCCTCCCACCCGCTCCAAAAACAGTAAATATTGAACATATAAAATATAATAAAACAATATCTTTATACAAAAGGAATACAAACAAAAAAGACGTATCATCTACTTATACACATTAAATCTGATCGTGTTTATCTTCTTGTCATTTTAGGTGGTGGTGGTCCGAGGCCTGCTCTTTCTGTTATGTTCCAAATATGGTTCCAAGGTTTTTTCAAACATTGTAACTTTGTCTTTTAAATTATATGTGATTTTTTTTTTCCAATGGGATACACTTAAACTTGGTTATATATTCTATTAATGTTTATAGTCATATAGTCCAATGTGGCCATCTTGTATCTTTATTTTCACTTCTTTTCTGCCTCCTCACCACCTCCATCCCCTTTTTTCCATTACTGTTTTTTAAGTTTTCTTTTTTAATTTCAATATATGACAACGCACTTAAGACATGAAATACCCCAACAATCCCCACAAGCAATAACCCTTTAACCCCAAATGAACCTCCCCTCCTTGGATTGCCCCTTGTCCCTTGACGACAACCACAACTCCCCTTTCCATTCAGTTTGTGAACTTACTCGCAAGCATCAACCGATTTCGCAGTGACCATTATTCTCCCATCCCTAGCCCCCCCAGATAACACTATTTTCCTATACATATAACAAAGCTCTCTTTTTCCCCTTCTTTTATCCATCTTTAAATTTTTATATATACATTATCTTTACTTTATATTTTTACATATTTTTGTACATTTTCTTGCCGGTCTTCCTTCTTGTCACTCCTCCTCCTCTCTTCTCCTGTCCTGTAAATGTTCAGCAAATTCTTGGGCTTTCTTTGGGTCCAAAAACAGTCTATTCCGTTCCCCAGGAATAAATACTTTGAGTACTGCTGGATGTCTTAATATAAAGTTATACCCTTTCTTCCATAAGATTGTCCCTTATATTCCAACGGCTTATTGTCTTCTATAACCTTCTTTCTTGCCTGCTCCAGTATGTTCTCTCTTGTCGTATATCTTAGAAGTTTTACCAATATGGATCTCAGTTTTTGATGTGGTTGCAGTTTTGGTACTAGTGCTCTATGCGCCCTTTTGATTTCTATTTCTTCATGTGAATCTGTCGTTCCCAACACCTTCGGGATCCATCCTTTTATAAATTCCTCCATATCTGAGACTCTTTGCCTTCTTTCAAGCCCACTATTTTTGTTGTTTCGCCTACTGTAGTTTTCCAATACGTCAATTTTTTGTGACAATAAATTTTGTCTCTTTAATTTTTTTTCACTCTTTTCCAACTTCCCTCTTAAATCATTTATCTCAATTTCTACAGCAGCTTCTCGTTCCTCCACATTTTCTCCTCTTTTCCCTATTTCAGTCATGACCAACTCTAACCTTTGCATTCTGTCTTCAGCTCTTTTCATTTTTCTTTTGATTGAACTAAATTCTAATGATAGACATGCTTTTAATGACCTCATTTGTTCTTCAAAATAGGCTTTATCTAAATTTTGACCTTCTATTTTACCTTCTTCTTTGAAATTTTTGGTCTTTTTCCTCATCTTCTGTGTCTGTATCTATGTCTGTGTCGTCGTCTTCTCTTTGTACCTGTGTATCTTCATCCTTCTCTGGTGAGCTGCTTCTGTATCCTTGCTGGGCCTCCAGCTACTGTGTATCCTGCTGTTGGGCCTCCAGCTGCAGGTCGACCCGTTGTTGGGCCTCCTGTCGCAGATCGTCCCCCTGCCAGTTGCTCGGTTGCCACTCATCCTCTTCCCACCCTTCATTCTCTTTCTCACCACTCTTTTTTTCTTGTTTGCTTCCCCAGCCGAAAGCCCCGATACTGGGCATCTCTCAGCTGGGCGTTCTTCAGCTGAGTCCCCCTCCTGCCGGCATTAACCTTTTCTTTTACTTGTGCACTGCGCATTTGCGCACCTTTTCTTGGCTCTGAGAGCCATTTTTGAAGTCTGTCGGTTGGGAGGACACCACTCCTCTGATGACTCACCAACTCCGAAGATCGGCTGCTCCTCTCCACGGTGGCTCTCTGCTCTGATGTGCAGATAAGGCCTTCTTCTTTCTTCTCCAATGATTTTCCTTCTTCCCTTTTCTCTGTTATTCTTACTTTCTCTCTTTGGGGTGCCATCTTCTGTCTCTTCTCTGTAACTTTATCTTTCTCTTCCTGTAATTTATGTTTATTGAGCTCTTTTTTTCAAACTTTCTTTTTCTTTTCTCTGGAGAGGGCTGGTTCCACTCGACCAGCCACGACTCCATCACGTGACTCCCTCAATTGTCTCTGCTTGAAGTATGTAATGTACAATGTAAGAACATACTGATGATAATTTATCCAAAAAAATCCATAGAAAAAGTTCAAGCAACAAGATCAACCATATACCTTCTTTAAAAAAAAATACGATGATGCATTTTAGATCAGGAAGGCATCTTCAAACCTGGAAGTGCACCAAAAATCAAGAGTTTGTCATTAAAATGACACAATAAAAAAAAGTTTAAAAAGGAGGAAAATGAGTAACAATGAAAACAAAATAACTAACCCCAATACGGTCAGCAGTTCAATCAGTGGAAATCTTGATGTTGTTTGTTGTTTGAAAGGATTTTGATATTGGGTGACATAGTTGTTGATGCCAATAGCAAGACATCATCGAAATGGGCATGAGTCACATTTATTTTCAAATGGTTCTTGGTGTACTTCATTTTTGAGAATAGTTGCTCACACACGTATGTGCCTCCAAACAGTGATGCCTTCTTTTTTGTGTGCTCCACCAAGTTTTTATAATTCCCATAAGGAAGAATTTTTTTTTTTTGTATTTTTTGTAGAAGTCAAAGACACATTATCTGCAGTAAACTTTTTATTTTTAAGTAGGAAAAGTTCACATTAAAATGATACAGTGCATACATAAGCCAGTGTTTATTATGACTATCGAGATACAAGTATTATAGGTTATACATGTACATGTAGCATTATACATCTGGCAGCACAATCGCTTTCTATACAATAGACATAAGATACACGTCTTGTGTGTGGGAAGCTGTGACATTCGCAATGACCGAATGGACGTTATGCAGTGCATGACTGTACTTGTATTGGTGGCCTGGTGCACATAGTACTTTTGCATTGGGTTGTGGTCTGGATCTGATCCACGGGCAGTATTTACCCCATTGTGCTGAGATATTGATTGGTCCCACTGCAATGCTCTCAGCATATAATAGTGACATGGGCAACATGGATAGTATAGCAGTTAGCCCAACAGTATGGCAGTGCCAGCGATTCAGGCATGAATCCGGCACTGGATGTCAGGAGTTTGCACATTCCCCCAGGGTTTTCCCTGGGTGCTCCTTTTTCCTCCCACCCTCCAAAACATATGGGGTTAGTAAGTTAATTGCGTGGCATCGGTTTCAATGGATTAAATGGGCTTCTACCATGCTGTATAAATAAAAAAAAAAGCCTGTAATTATTTTCCTTTTATAAGTATACAGGAAAAGCAAGCCACTTTTCTCAGTGCTAATTGTCCTTCATGTGCCACAAAACAACAGCAAAAGACAATTTCAGGTGGCCAATTCCCCCGCCTGTAAAGCCGCATATTTTGGCAATATGCGGCTGTTGGGAGGCCATGTGAATGCGCAGGAGGCACCTGTGAGGCAAACTTTGTAACCCTCCTCTGAGGGGGATAATCGCCGCAGCACAGTGGCATCCCCAACCATCTGAATGCAGCCGCCTGAAAGCCGTCCCCTCACTGATCCCACTGCCCTGCTCTCTCCCAACAGCCCGATATCAGTCCCCACACTGTGGGGTGGCCGGCGCAGGCATTAGTGGTTGGAATGTCTGGAGCAGGCTGCAGCGGCTCAGGCGGCAGGTGCGAGCTGTAGAGGTTGGGGCCGCTGGCTCGGGCTGCAGTGGATGGGGCGGCCGGCGCGGGCTGTAGCACAACCCACGCTGACCATTCCATCCTCTACGGTCCGTGCCGGCTGCCCCAACCGCTACAGCCCGCACCACCCACCCCAACTGCTGCAGCCTGCACCGGCCGCCCCACAGTGTGGGGACTGATATCAGGCTGTTGGGAAAGCGGGGCAGCAGGTTTGGTGTTGGGACGTCCCCATGCTGATAGCCCAGGCCAGCTGTCCCAACACTGACAGCCCAAAGGGACAGGAGCCGGAGTGCGCTCAGAGGCGCATCTGGTGCAGCTGTCCCTTAGCGCTGGCCACCTGAATGGCAAATCAAAGGGATTATGTGGAGAATGCACCTGAAGAGGCCTAATGATAAAGACAGCAGTAGTGAACTGAAGGATCTTGATGGCTGTTCACTGCACACATTCCAGGATACTCTGAGTCATTTTGAGTTAGACAGCAGAGATGCAGGCCCATTAGCCTACTATGCCCAGCTCATGATGAGTATGAAGCACCTCAAACACTATCCCACTATCCCATTCACCTGGACCTGATTGACAGTGCCTTGGTGACTCTAGTACTTGTCCAGTTGCTTTGATTCTAGCAGCCTTGTCTCTTGATGGCTCTCTGCTCCACCCTGTATGACTCATCTTTCACCTGACTACTCAATTGCTTTTTTCCTTGCATTTCACCTCCTTCCTAGTTCATTTCTCCCCACTGTTCCCCTTGTCCAATCCCACTCACCCTGTCTGCATTACAGCACCTATCCCTCTTCTGCATTCTCAGTCCTGATGAAAGGTTCTGGCCCATAATGTTAGTTGGACCGTTCTTTTTCGGCCACTGTTGCTGCTTTATCCTCCAACAGATGGTTTTGTTGCTCCAGGTTCCAACATCTGCAATCTTTAAATCGAGCTGAAATCTCTCACCTTCCCTTTAAAGGCTCCACACAGCAGTTTTTGCTCTCCCAGATGCCTCTAACTCCAAGCATCCAGTTTAATACAAGTCTAACAGATTAATGTCACAGAATCATACGGCTCTGTCAGAGACATTCTGGCCATCCTGGCATGTGAAGCAAGCCATTTTTCTCCATTAAATTAAACATCCAATTTATTTTACAGAAGTTGCCAGTGAACATTCTTCTCATCTTCCTTGAGTGAAACAAAAGCGTCTGTAGATGCTGGGGTTGGGGGTGGGGGGGGGGGGTGGGGTGGGGTGGGGTCGAGAACAATACATAAACATGCTGGAGAAACTTAGCAGGTTGCACAGTGACCATAGGGAGTAAAGGGTAATGAACGTTTCAAGCCTAGGCCTTTAGTCAGACTGAGTTTCTCCAACACATTGTGCATTGCAATCTCCCCATCTGCCTTTCGATTCTTTTGTCAGTTGTCATAAATATCTATAATTTTATTTCCAACCCTCCTGCCAGTGAAAATGGGGGTTACAAATTTTATCAAAACCACACTAATTCTGTGGATATAGTTAAAAGCTCTCAGGCCTTCCACTCATAGCTCTCCCACCACTATGTTCCAATCATAACTCCAAGGCTGCAATTCTCCCAAATGTCAGAAAGATTAACATGTCAATGGGATTGCATGGGCTATTGTTCTAAATCATTCCATGTTCTGTAATTGTTTTGCTTTCCACAAAAATCCCAAGGTCTTTCAGACATCCTTTCTTGCAACTTCTGTGTGTCAGCATTTCTTTGCTTTGATACTGCTCGGTATGCATTTTTTTAATTCCTGTTTTGTACGATATAATTGATTCTGGTCAATGTTTATGCTGTTTTCATAATGGAATTTGCAATAGTCGTCTACATATAACTCTATTGGAGTATTCAAACCATAGATACTGAGATTTATTTCATGTGTCCAGTCGTTTTTACCTCCGGCCAGTGCAGCATAATAAAAATCATTTGAATCTCCGCCAAAGGTCTTGGATTTACATTTTACTTGACTTGTCAGTGATCATACTTCAATTAGATGAGATTACCGAACCTTTTATGTCAGTATTTTACTACAGGCCAAAATAATTTACTATAAAGAGTTCATCTAAATTGGAATCACTCAGGATTAGTTTCAATTTTTCATGCTTATTGACTCCAATTGTTTCTGAGGACAGACCATTCCAATCATTATTACAGATCCTGTTTGATCTCATTAAATGCTGAATTCATAGCAGTCCTCCAACCTCACCAACT
Organism: Narcine bancroftii; assembly: GCF_036971445.1. Taxonomy (NCBI): domain Eukaryota; kingdom Metazoa; phylum Chordata; class Chondrichthyes; order Torpediniformes; family Narcinidae; genus Narcine; species Narcine bancroftii. The sequence goes on along the minus strand of NC_091472.1, from coordinate 246,821,055 downwards.
GTTTCAATTCTGAGAGTGCTGCTTCTAAACAGAGGCTCTGAAAGAGCTAGCTGTTTTTTGGTCACCTAACTACAGGAAAGATGTCAATAAGAATGAGAGAATGCAGAGAAGCTTTACAAGGCTGTTGCTGGAACTGAGTTACAGGGATAGGTTAAGCAGGTTAAGACTTTTCCCTGGAGCAGAGAAAAATGAGGGGAGATTTATACAAAATTATGAGGGGTATCGACATAGTGAATGAAAGCAGGTGTTTTACACTGAGGTTTGGTGAGACAAGATGCAGAGGAATTGCATTAAGGGTGAAATGTGAAGAGTTTAAAGGAAAGAATTAGGGGGAACTTCACACGTCCTGAGAGTGTAGAATGAGCTGCTAATTGACGTGGTGCATGCAGGCTCAATTTTGACATTTAACAGAAGCCTGGATTTGTACAGGGGTGGGAGGGGAATGGGTGGGAGGGGAATGGGTGGGAGGGGAATGGGTGGGAGGGGAATGGGTGGGGGGGGGGTTATGTGGCAGAATAATAGTCTGGCACACACTAGATGATGGGATGAAGAACTTGTTTCTGTGCTGTAGTGTTCTAAAGTGTTAAGGTCATCCCATTTTCACTTTAATACTCTTACAATTTTCTTTACTTGTTTTAGAATCTGTTGTAAACACATTGGTGGAATAATCATGTTCATCCAATCTTCTGATTAAAACAAATTGTTCCACTATTCTCTATATTCCTATTTAATTATAATGACCAATTCAACCCTTCAGAATTAAAAAGATCAATCATAATTCTTTATTGTTTGAAGACTTTAGTTTCATACTGGTACATCCATGTTATGCCATGGCCAAGAAAGTCCACCAGCGCCTCGATTTACTCAGAAGCTTGAGGAACTTCTGAAAGTCCCTCGTGTGTCTTATCAATTTTTGTGGGTGTACAATGTTTATGGTATCCTGTCTGGATGCATCACAGCTTGGTACTGGAACTACTCTGCCCAAGACCTCAAGAAATTGTTGTGAAATAGCTTAGGCCATCACAGAAACTAGTCTTCCCTCCACCTCCTCCTGCCTCGAGAAAGCCAGGAATATGTTAAAGAACATACTGCATCTCACCACAGTCACATTCTTCTCACCTTCTTCCACCCACCCCCCACCCCACCCCACCCCAAACATTGGGTAGAAGATGTATGAGTTTGAAAGCACGCACCTCCAGGTTCAAGGAAGGTTCCTTTCCTGCTGTTATCAGACTGTTGAATGGACTTGGCATAAGGTAAGATGATGTACTGCACTGTTTAACTGAACTTCACTCTTTAACACTAGACCTTCCATTTTTTGTTTTATCGTAACATTATCCCTGCAGTTTTTTTAATTCTTGAACTACTTGTTGTACTATGTGTGGGTTGAATGGCCTGGATAGCCCACAGAGCAAAGGAACAATGAACAAATTGATTCAAATTCAATTCAATTTGGGTGAGTGGATTTTCTGGACTATTGAAAGTTTTTCAATAGTTAACACCCAAACACATTTTTATTTCTCTCTCTAGGCATGCTACACAAGTAATATAATAGATTTTCCAATGAAACTAGGAGCAGAAAATATACAAGCTCCTCAGACCTATCCATGTTTCTACCCTTTGGTTTCCTGGATCCCAAACCCTGCTGCTGCCGAACACCTGGCCCATGTTTTGAGCTCTGTTGACAATCTTTCACCTCTACATCCCTTGCTGTCAGGAGAGAGGATACATCTCTCACCCTCTTCATTTTGCATGAAGACCTTAAGCACAGCATCTGGTGCCTCCCTTCTTTAATCTTCAGCCATTTCACTTCACAAATTGCTTCCAGCAGTTGCTCTATCAATATTACACCTACTCCTTCAGAAGTGTTGATGAACTTGAAGTTATATCTTCCAATCAAAGACCCCTTTTTCCACACCTGTGATACTTGCTGCCAACAGTAATCATGCTGAGCACACAGCATGGACTTTACTTGCCATATTACCCCAGTAGCATTGGGCACCATTTAATTGTACAGTGCAACCCCAGCATTTGTTCTTCCACGCTAATCCATTTCAAGAGCTGACCACTGTCATGATTATGAATATCTATGAGATGTACCGGAAGTCACGTGGTATGAGAGAGAGATAAGAGCACAAGCAGGAGAACAAAGGAAACTGGAAAATAAAGACACTGAGAAGTTTACCTGATAACACTTGTGTTTGATGTTTTATTAACTTCACATTTCGGGCCACAAATGTGACATTGGCGACGAGGATGAAAGAAGCTTGAAGAAAATTAAAGACTAAACAAGATTACAGAGGATTACAGACAACTTCAAGGTGATAAGAATTTTCTCTTTGACTCAGTACTTTTGGGGCTGGAATATTTCCTCATGGCCGGTGCAGACGGTGACTTTCTAACGCATAGTGGAATTGCTCATTTTGACCCAACGGGTGATGCAAGCACTGTAAGTGTGAAGTGGAAGGCATGGCTGGAAGAATTTGAATCCTACGCCGACAGTCGTGGCCTATTTCTAGATACCGGTACAGTTGAACAAAAAGCGCAGAGAAGGGCGTTACTTCTTTTCACTGCTGGACCCGCAGTTCGGGAAACATTTAAGACACTTTTGAATACTGGAAGAAAGGATGAGTACCAGAAAGCGGTAGATGCATTAAATGCACACTATGTAGTGACACCGAATGCTACATTTCAACGCCATTTGTTTCGGAGAACGAGACAAGAAGATGGCCAGACAATTGCTCAGTACATGACGAGACTACGCCAGCTAGCTGTTGGATGCAATTACATGCCAGCTGATTTGGACAACCAATTATTGGATCAAGTCGAACAGCACTGCAGATCAGATAAACTCAGAAGACGTCTACTGGAAAGAGGGAGTGAGTTAGAACTCACCGATGCTTTAACCATTGCTGCTGCATTAGAGGCTGTTGAAGGGCAATTTCATTCCATGACCCTGAAAGACAACTCAAGCCAGCAAATTAAGAGGCTCTCACATCGCCATAACCAGCCAAGATATACGCCGACACAGGACGTGGAGTGTTATAGATGTGGAAACCGAGGTCACTTTGGAAAAGACCCATATTGCCCGGCCAAAGACAAAGTTTGCAGAAAGTGTGGAGGTAAGGACCACTTTGCAAAGAAGTGCAAAAGCAAGTCCAATGCAGAACAGAAGAGGAAGAGTACAACTTCCAAAGGCAAAGCCTGGGGGAAAGGAAAGTATCCTGGAAAGAAAGATACCATTCGCCAGATAGACGGTGACGATGATGATACCCAGGAGGAACAGAGTTGTTACCAATTTACGTTGAATGAAGTACATCATGAGAAGGTCCCAGTGATCATTGGTGAAGTGACAGTGCAGGTCATTGTAGACTCAGGCAGTGACAGTAATGTGATTGATCGACATTTATGGGAGAAGTTGAAAAGGAAAAAGATCATCTGTACCTCAAAGAAGTGTTCCAAGAAACTGTATCCATACACAGCAACCAAGCCATTGCAGACCATTGGATGTTTTACTGCAACTGTTGAAGCTGGAGATAAGTACACCGAAGCAGAGTTTATGGTCATAGAAGAGAGGGGAGAACCATTGCTGAGTAGAAGCACAGCGCAAGACCTGGCAATACTTCATATTGGAGCTTGTGTCAATTCAATTCAGTCATACGAGGATATGAAGCAAGAATTCCCCGCAGTCTTCCAAGGAGTAGGAAAGCTGAAAGGTCGACAATTGAAGCTAGCGGTAGATGAAATGGTCAAACCCAAGGCACAACCAATGTGCCGAACTCCGTTTGGACTTCGAGGGAAAGTCAAAGCCAAAATTAAAGAGTTGATAGAGCAAGACATTATTGAACCGGTGGAACATTCGACACAATGGGTCAGTCCTGTAGTGATTGTGCCCAAACCAAAGGGTAACATAAGACTATGTGTTGACATGAGAATGGCCAATGAAGCTATAATTAGAGAACGACACCCTATACCAACAGTGGAGGAAATACTTCAAGAACTAACTACCAGCAAGATATTCTCAAAAATTGATCTGAAATGGGGCTATCATCAATTAGAGCTGGATCCAGTTTCCCGAGATGTAACAACATTTGTGACTCACTGTGGATTGTATCGTTACAAGAGACTATCATTTGGAATTAATGCAGCTTCGGAGATCTACCAGTATGAAATCCGTCGAGTGATTCAAGGCATTCCTGGAGTTGCCAACATTTCTGACGACATTATAGTCCATGCACCAACGAAGGAAGAGCATGACAAACGGTTGAGGTGTGTACTATCTAGACTACAGGAGGCAGGCCTTACCGTGAATGGAAACAAGTGCCAGTTCGGTGTGGTCAGAAATGGACTTCATGGGACACAGACTTACACGGGAAGGACTAAACCCTGCAGATGCCAAGGTGAAAGCTATTGCAGAGGCACGTGCACCTCAGAATGCAACAGAGGTGAGGAGTTTCCTGGGATTGGTCAATTTTTGTGCAAAGTTCATTCCTAATTTCGCTACAGTGGCAGAACCACTAAGGAAACTAACCAGGATCTGAGCAGAAGAAAGCGTTCACAGCGCTGAAGCAAAGCATGACAGATGCAAAAACTCTTGGATATTACGATCCGGCGGCATCATCCAAAGTCATAGCGGATGCCAGCCCGGTTGGTTTAGGAGCTGTGTTGGTCCAGATGCATGATGGAGGACCAAGAATCATTGCCTATGCCAGCAGATCGTTATCAGATGTGGAAAGAAGATACTCTCAGACAGAGAAAGAAGCACTCGGACTTGTATGGGCCTGTGAGAGGTTCCATGCATATTTATACGGCATTGAATTTGAACTCATCACAGATGAGAATAGAGAGATGGGTACTCAGACTACAACCCTACAAATATAAAGTAATCCACATTGCAAGGAAAACAAACATTGCAGATCTGCTGTCCAGATTGGTGAAGGATGGAGGTCCACATTCCAAGTCAGAATTGGGAACAGAAACAGAGAGCTTTGTACGCTTCGTAGCTATTCAGGCGACACCGAAAGCTTTGACTACGAAGGAAGTCGAGAGAGAATCCGAACGTGATCAAGAACTCAGGGAAGTAAGAGAATGCATACAGAGTGGACAATGGGACAAGTGTACTCACAAGGCTTACATTCCCATTAGAGACGAACTTTGTTGCATCGGACAGTGTGTATTAAGAGGTTGCAGATTGGTGATATCGCAAAGATTGAGACCGAAGATCGTATCCTTAGCGCATGAAGGACACCTAGGCATTGTTGGTACCAAGCAAAACCTCAGGACCAAGGTATGGTGGCCAGGTTGTGATAAAGACGCAGAGAAATTTGTTAAAAATTGTCACGGATGTCAAATCACAAGTAGGAGTAATCCGCCAGAACCGATCCAGAGTACGCAACTCCCGACAGGACCATGGATCGACGTAGCTGTTGATTTTTTTGGACCTTTACCGACGGGTGAATCAATTATGGTAGTGATAGATTACTACAGCAGATACTATGAGTACGTTGTGTTGAAGTCCACAACCACTGAAAAAAATAATACAAGTGTTAGCAGAGATATTCGCAAGATATGGATTACCTGTTACATTATACTCTGACAATGGTCCACAATTCATTTCAGAGACATTTGCGGAATACATGAGGACCACAGGTATCCACCATCATAAAGTAACTCCGAAATGGCCGCAAGCCAACGGAGAAGTAGAGAGACAAAATCAATCCATTGAAAAACGATTGAGAATTGCACACACAGAAGGACAAAATTGGCGAGAAGCATTGCTATCTTATGTGGCTGTCTATCGAGCAACGCCTCATGCAACCACTGGAAAAAGTCCTGCAGAAGCATTTTTTGGGAGAAAAATCCGCACAAAAATGTCAGAAGTAAAGGAAATCCGAGTCGACCAGGAGATGAGGGACCACGATGCTGAAAAGAAAGGTGCAGCAAAGCTGTACACAGATTCGAAACGTGGAGCCAAGTACTCAGACATCATGCCAGGAGATAATGTTCTAGTGAGGCATGAAACTGGTGGTAAGCTAGACATACCTTATTACCATCAACCCTATACTGTCATATCCAGAATTGGCAGTATGGTGACAGTCAAGTCTCCGACTGGAGTCCTGTATAAGAGAAATGTATCAGGTGTAAAAAGGTACCAGTCCAGAGATACATCGGGCGAAGAGGTTGAAAGGCCAATACGAGATGCTGAAACTGAGAGACCTGATGATGTTCCAGAGGCAGCTACCAGCACTCCTGATGAAGTGACTAGAACGCCAGAAACACCCGAAGCCGTAGCGAGCAGTATTTCCGACGCTGAGAGTGAACAACCGAGAAGAGACGACAATATCGCAGGCAGGCCGAAACGAAACCGGAAAGCGCCCAAACGATACGAAGACTTTGTGCCATAGTTTTAATAAGAACTTTGGGACAGTATTTAATCTTATATCATAAAGTGCATGTATGAGTACTGTAGGAAGTAAATTTTATGTAGTTGAGTTATAGTATTACCATTAGTTACGATGTTTGTAGGTTTCCGAGGGATATTGGTAAGTGAAGGTAAAGTTTATTTCTGATTAAAGGAGGGATGTCATGATTATGAATATGTATGAGATGTACCGGAAGTCACGTGGTATGAGAGAGAGATAAGAGCACAAGCAGGAGAACAAAGGAAACTGGAAAATAAAGACACTGAGAAGTTTACCTGATAAAACTTGTGTTTGATGTTTTATTAACTTCACATTTCGGGCCACAAATGTGACAACCACATTGCTGCTTGTGAGCCCTCACTACACATATTTGCTCTTTGCTCAATTGCAACAGATCAAAAATGACTTGCATGCTTGTCCATCCATTTTTCAAAAAAAAATCTTTAATTAAATGACTGAAACGGTCATTGTTTATTAAGTGAGCATAAACAATGCAGTCGATCCATTCCAAGCTTCAGAAAGATTTTGTTCTTTTTGTGCCTCGGAAGTGCTGAATCAGGCTTGGGTTTGGAAGACTTGTTTTTGTTGAATATTATCATGTTACAAAGCATGTGGCAATCTCAATTTATGTTTGAAAGGTAATTAAGCCAAATTATAAATATTAATTATTTAGGAGCACACTGCAAAATTAAGTTATAACCATTCTTGACTCAAATGCCTTTGGGGAAATCTGTAAGCTCAAAATTGAAAAATGGCTATATTTAACTTTTGACAAATGATGACAGCTTTGATTGGGAATAAAATCTGGCAGAGTATGCATTAAGCAGCTGATCAAAACCCATTCCCTTCCTGCGAGCTAAACTTGGTTCAAACCATTTAAATGGGATGCGGTTAGATTATTATATTGTCGATGAACGCTTGATCAAAGTGGCCTTCAAGATGTGTTGTTGTGATTGAAATAATCAGAAGCTTGTTTGAACACCGTTTTCATCTGGGAAGTCTCTGATGAAATAGCTGTTGACCTTCTGCCCTGCCTCCCTTTATCTCATTGGATCCTTTTCAACTCATGAAAAAAAAGAATAAACCTTTCTTCACTGAAAAATCTCCAGATCCTTCCTTTTCAATACATCACCCTCAGCTCATAAATGTGCTCTAGTTCTGTAAATTATCTACAATATAAAGATCAACAATACCAGAATAGGGATGACAGAATGTTTCTTTAAATCAAAGAGGCTACATCTCACACTTGGGCACATTTCATTATTTTATATTTGGTCTAACAACAACCTTATTGTCTCATAAATTAACTTGGGTTCCCCTGTGCATGCTTTATTAGTCAGTCTTAAGCAGTTGCCTCAAATTCTCTGATGTAATAAAGATCCCTGCACTACATTTTACACAATCACTCTCCTGGGTGCCATTAAAATATTTGTAACAAATAGGCCGAGGATAAAACAAGAATAAAGATACATCTGGAAATGTCGCTATTTAAGGTTAAGTGGAATAACAGCAAATCTGTTCAAAAAAAAAATTAAAAATAATGTTCTAATAATGCTTTCGAAAGAAGATGGAAGGGCACAGTTATGGATAGAACACAGGATACAGTCAGCCGTTTTGGTTAAAATTCATTCAATGAAGGTCAGAGGTCTGTCGGGAAAAATGTCATTTGTTTGATTATTTTTATGTGCTAATAAGAAGCAACATCACTTGTATTAATGAACATCCAGAGTGAAGCAGACTGTTAGTGAAAGGATCAGAATAGTTTTAATTCAAAGGTTTCTAGATAATCAATTCTACAACTGCCCCTGTGATCAGGGACCAATCTGTAAACATAGATTTTTCTCATGCAATATTTAAAAAAAACATGCAATTTTAACTTTTACTACCTTCATTAAAAGAAAAATCTAGATACAGCCCTATAGCAGGTCCTTCTGGCCCACAAGCCTACACCACCCAAATACACCCATTTGACGAATCAACCTACTAACTCTGTACGTCCTTGGAGGGTGAGAAAAAGCTCGAGCACCTGGAGGGAACCCAGTCAAGTGACACTCCTTAAAAATAGGACCAGATTCGAACCAAGGTTGTTGGCACTGTAAATAGCATTCCACTAACCACTACACTGCTCAAACTACAGGGGAATCACGTTGCTCTCCATTGCAGGCAAAATCTTCGCTAGGATTCTACTAAATAGAATAATACCTAGTGTCGCCGAGAATATTCTCCCAGAATAACAGTGCGGCTTTCGCGCAAACAGAGGAACCACTGACATGGTCTTTGCCCTCAGACAGCTCCAAGAAAAGTGCAGAGAACAAAACAAAGGACTCTACATCACCTTTGTTGACCTCACCAAAGCCTTCGACACCGTGAGCAAATACTAGAGCGCATCGGATGTCCCCCAAAGTTCCTCAACATGATTATCCAACTGCACGAAAACCAACAAGGTCGGGTCAGATACAGCAATGAGCTCTCTGAACCCTTCTCCATTAACAATGGCGTGAAGCAAGGCTGTGTTCTCGCACCAACCCTCTTTTCAATCTTCTTCAGCATGATGCTGAACCAAGCCATGAAAGATCCCAACAATGAAGACGCTGTTTACATCCGGTACTGCATGGATGGCAGTCTCTTCAATCTGAGGCGCCTGCAAGCTCACACCAAGACACAAGAGAAACTTGTCCGTGAACTACTCTTTGCAGATGATGCCGCTTTAGTTGCCCATTCAGAGCCAGCTCTTCAGCGCTTGACGTCCTGCTTTGCGGAAACTGCCAAAATGTTTGGCCTGGAAGTCAGCCTGAAGAAAACTGAGGTCCTCCATCAGCCAGCTCCCCACCATGACTACCAGCCCCCCCACATCTCCATCGGGCACACAAAACTCAAAACGGTCAACCAGTTTACCTATCTCGGCTGCACCATTTCATCAGATGCAAGGATCGACAATGAGATAGACAACAGACTCGCCAAGGCAAATAGCGCCTTTGGAAGACTACACAAAAGAGTCTGGAAAAACAACCAACTGAAAAACCTCACAAAGATAAGCGTATACAGAGCCGTTGTCATACCCACACTCCTGTTCGGCTCCGAATCATGGGTCCTCTACCGGCACCACCTACGGCTCCTAGAACGCTTCCACCAGCGTTGTCTCCGCTCCATCCTCAACATCCATTGGAGCGCTTACACCCCTAACGTCGAAGTACTCGAGATGGCAGAGGTCGACAGCATCGAGTCCATGCTGCTGAAGATCCAGCTGCGCTGGATGGGTCACGTCTCCAGAATGGAGGACCATCGCCTTCCCAAGATCGTGTTATATGGCGAGCTCTCCACTGGCCACCATGACAGAGGTGCACCAAAGAAAAGGTACAAGGACTGCCTAAAGAAATCTCTTGGTGCCTGCCACATTGACCACCGCCAGTGGGCTGATAACGCCTCAAACCGTGCATCTTGGCGCCTCACAGTTTGGCGGGCAGCAACCTCCTTTGAAGAAGACCGCAGAGCCCACCTCACGAACAAAAGGCAAAGGAGGAAAAACCCAACACCCAACCCCAACCAACCAATTTTCCCTTGCAACCGCTGCAATCGTGTCTGCCTGTCCCGCATCGGACTTGTCAGCCACAAACGAGCCTGCAGCTGACGTGGACTTTTTACCCCCTCCATAAATCTTCGTCCGCGAAGCCAAGCCAAAGAACCACTACACTAACCCTACTATCTGTGTAAAATTCTCAGCAAATTTACTATTGTCTTCACTGAGGTAAAATGAAGCAGGTTCAAGGGCTTGTCTCTTGGATCAATGCTGAGCAGAGGTCTGGTTGTCAACTAATAAAGTGCAAAAAGCACATTCTCTGATATGCAACTGTGACTCGCATCAACAACTGAAGGAATCCCTACTTACTGACCATAGTTAATTGAAAATATAATTGCTAGGTTAAAATCTAAGAACACAAAATTAAAAATAAAAACCTTCAACTTTAACTATCCTTTGAGTTAAATTTACTGAAGACCAGCTCTGAGACATTCAAGTCAGGTGACTTGTTCCTGAACAAGAAATCTAGCTATGACCTCCATAAGGTCATAGAGGCAGTATAGAACGAACAGCTAGCGACAGCACATCTGTCCCCAACAAGTTCAGTGGATTCTGTGGTCACATCAAACAGGAAGTCAGTGAGCCAGCAGCTCCTATCACGACAACCTCATTTGCATCTGCACCCACAGGTCACCGCAGAGTGGTCTTCCTGAGAGTGAACCCAGACAGTCACCGACCGGGTCTATCCAGAGAGCCCTGTGGGAACTAGCTGGTGGAAGTATTCACAGGTATCTTTAACCTCTCCCTGCAACAGGATGAAATTCTTACCTGTTTTAAGACACCGTCATCTCAGCTCTGATACAAACTATTATATCAGGCCTTCATGACTACTTGTTGGTGGCTCTGACATCACCATTATGGAAAGCTTCGAGAAGCTGTTTCACCACTCATATTAACTCCACCCTCCCAGCCAGCTTTGAACCACTTTGGGTTCACCTACAGATGCAACAGGTCAATGACAGATGCAATCTCCCCAGCCCTCCATTCAGCCATGGAACATCTGCATACTTTGGGGTCCAAGTCCATACATCCCTCAAGGTCACCATGCAGGTGGATAGGATAGTTAAGAAGGCCTACGGGATGCTGGGCTTCATTAATGAGGAGATTGAGTTGAAGAGTCAAGAGGTCATATTGCAAAATGTGTAGATACTGCGGTTGAAGTAAAAAACACAATATGGAAGAAACTCAGCAGTGTCCTAGATAGCAAAGGTAAAAATACAAAACTGATGTTTCGTGCTTGAGCCCTTTATCAAGGTATAGAAAAATGTTGGCAGGCACCGAGTTTTGCAGTAGTCAGAAATAAAGTCATAGAGTTTTGCATGCTGACATTTTTCCATACCTTGATAAAGGACTCAAGCCTGAAACGTAGGTTATGTATTTTTACTTTTGCTATATAAAGAACGCTGTTTGACTTGCTGAGTTTCTCCAGAATTGTGTTTTCACTTGGAATATTCTGTTCAGTTCTGGACTCCTCATTATAGGAAGGACATAGAAGCTACGGAGAGGATGCAGGGGAGATTTACCAGGATATTGCCCGGATTGGATTATAAGGCAAGGTTAGCAGAGCTGGGACTTTTCTCTTTGGAGCATAGAAGGATGAGAGGAGACTTAGAGGTCTACAGGATCATGAGAGACATAGATAGGCGGACAGCTAGTGCCTGTTTCCCAGAGAGAAGGGAGGGAAGTTTTTTTTAACCACAAAGAATTGTGGGTACCCGGAGTGCCTTGCCAGGGGTGGTGGTGGAGGCTGGAGCATTTAAGACACTCTTACACAGGCATATGGATGGAAGAAAAGTAGAGGCTTACGAGGTAGGGAGGGTTTAGTACTTTTTAGCATAACATCGAGGGCTAAAGGAGCATGTTGTCTGCAAAGTTTTAGATGAATTTAATTCTCAAAATGGCAGAACTGTCAGGAAATAATTTCAGTAATCATGGCTAGGGAAGGCCATGGTGTGGAGAAGGATTTCATGTGTCAGGAGCAATGAGATAAGAGCTTCAACAGCTGTAGGGTGAGATAAGGTTGGAGCATGGGGACATTGGGAAGCCAGCAGTGATGGCAAGAACAAGGGTCAAGCAGAAGTTATCTATCAGTCTGAGCAAAATGTCACGGAGAGGTCGAGAGTGAATTTTATACCTCAAAGCTTTTGCTGAATACTATAAAGGACAATAATCATCTAGGCTTTTCTGATTGAAAAAAGGAATTCTACTCATTCAAGATATTAGGACATTTTATGGGCATGTTGCAGGGACAACTAATGGTTTGCATAAAACAAATTAAAGAATTTATGACTGAGGAATAGTAAATTACAAATTGAACAATATCCTTCCAGTTGAACATTGGTTTTGATTTCAAAATAACCTGAAGAAAAGTTACATATGGAACAGCTTATGCCGTGTACATTTGAAATTGAGCCAGAAGCAATTAATTTCTTTTGAGGTGCAATTTCTATTGTAGCACTGTGCACATCGTAAAGTTTTCCAAACATTGAATGGAATTTGTGACCAGTTAATCTATGTTTTTATGGAGCCATGTGGGGAGCAGGAAGATGGAAAGAGAGTCGAAGGCTGGAAGGTGATGAGTGGAGACACAAGATGTGGCAGATATTGGAATCGGTTAAGTAAGGAAGGTTAAGTAAAGATGATAAGCAGAACCAGGTAAGGGAAGGATGATTGGCAGATGGAACCAGCTGAGGGAGGGGATAGGAGAGCCAGATGAGAAAGAATGAGTGATGGGCAGGTGGAATTTGTGACAGAGGGGAAAATCTGGGTCAATCAGAAGAAGCGAAAAAGGGAGCAAAGGGAAAACAAATTATTTGAAACTGGAAAATTCAATGCTCATACTGTTGGGTTGTAGACTGTCCATGCAGAATATGAGGTGGTGTTCTTCCAATTTACATTTGGCCTCATCTTGGCAGTGGAGAATCTGAAGACAGTCAGGTCAATGTGGAACTATGCAAAGGGGAGTTGAAATGATTTTCAATGTGGAATACTTATATTTATTTGTCTAGGCACGCTCATTGGCTGATTGTACCTGTAGCCCCTCCCACTGACTCCTGAATAAAAGTGACTATTTCACAGCCCCCTCCCCAGTTCAGGACAGTTGACCATCATGGACATGACTCCATTCTATTGTGAATAAAAGCCTGTCAGTTTTACATAATTTCAGCCTTTTGGAGTTATTGACAGTCCATCAATTTCATTCAAAATAAATTTTGACAATGGAACAGATCCTGAAGCTGGAGAAGTTGGAAATCAGCCCTCAATCACCTGAAGCCTCCAACAACTTTGAACTCTGCTTGTGTTCCTGCAGGCATCATCTGCCATCGTTCGATCAGAGAACGACAAGCTGCAGGTACTACACCCCTTGTATACTCAATAATCTGGGATGCCACGTCATACCCGGAGGTGATAGACATTCTGAAGGGCCAGTACCTGAAGAAGGTAAATAAAGTCTATGCAAGACACCTCCTGGACACTCGAAAAGAGTGACTTGGGGAAATCAAGCACTGAATATCTCTGGGGCCTATGAACTCTTGGACGGGCTTGTGATTACAAGGCCATGACAAGCACAGTGAACATGGAGGACCTGGTTAGAGACACGTACGTCACAGGCATCAGGTCTAACTACATCTGCCAGAGACTGTTGGAGCAAGGTGAGCTCAATTTATTGAGGGCAGTCGAACTGATAGGCATGCTGGAGGCGGCCCTCCAGAATATGGAAAGTTACTCGGCCAACAACGCAGCTGCCTCATGGTTGCCATGGGTATCGCCATCTTGGGATGTGCTGCCACCACCACTCACCATGGCTAGTGTACTCCATGAGCACCTAACTGCCACAGACTGCCCACAGCACACGACCTGCAGACTCTCAACTCTCAAGGTCACCCCTCCACCGCTGTTTGCTAATCTCATGCTCGACTGCAAACTCATTGCCAACAAAAGTAGACGATACAGTGCTGGGGACGGGGCCTTTATAATATCAGAGGTGCAGCAACTACTCAGTGAGGGGATCATTGAAGCCAGCACCAGCCCTTGGAGAGCCCAAGTGGTGGTGGAGAGGAATGGGGAGAAAAACAGGATGGTCATTGACTACAGTCAGACCATTAATGCAGTTGGACACATACCCTCTTCCCCGCATATCCGGTGTGGTGAACCAAATCGTGAAATATCAAGCTTTCTCCACCATTGACCTAAAGTCAGAATACCACCAGCTTCCCATTCGCCTGGAGAACCACCAGTACGCTGGTTTTGAGTTTCAGTTTTCCAGTGGGAGATGCAACGAATGGTAGACCAGTATGAGCTGCAGGCCACATTCCCATAACTGGACACCACTATTTGCAGCCACAACCTGCAGGACCATGACGCCAACCTCCAAAATTTTCTCCAGACTGCCAGACTCCTTAATCTCACATACAATAAGGCTAAATGTGTATTTTGCACAACCTGCCTTGCTATCCTTTGCTGTGTGATGGAGAATTGTGTCATTGGGCCTGACCCCGATCACATGTGCCTGTTTTTAGAACTTCTCCGCCCCCACAGCCTCAAAACCCTGAAAAGTTGGCTGGGCTTCTTTTCCTACTATGCCCAGTGGGTCCCCAATTATGCGGTCAGGACTCAGCCCCTTGTTAACTCTACCTCCTTTCCCCTGGCACCGGAGGCCTGTGCAGCTTTCAGCTGCATCAAAGCAGATATTGCCCATGCTACAATGCACACCATGAATGAATCTATCCCATTCCAGGTGGAGAGCGATGCATCCAACTTTGCTCTGGTGGACACACTTAACCAGGTAGGCAGAACCATAGCCTTCTTTTCCCGTATCCTCCAGGGCCCAAAATTCAACACTCCTTTGTCCTTTGTTGAGATAGAGGCCCAACCCATTGTCGAGGTAGTACGGCATTACTGGCAAACAATTTACCTTGTTGACTGAACAACGGGCAGTGACTTTCATGTTCAACAATCAGAAGCGGGGTAAAATTTAAAACAACAAGATATTGAGGTAGAGAATTGAACTTTCCTCCAACAACTGCGATATCTTGTACCGGGGCTGGAAACTTAATGTGCCTGTTACACAACTGATTGGACTCAGAGACCTGTGAGAAGCACAAACATGATTTTAATAGCTTACAATCAATGGTCATTAGATGAAATAGTCCTCAGGTGAATCTGAGCTAAGACGGGAAAACCAGGGTTTATATTGGGGTAGGTGAGGGTGGATCCAAGGGAGGAGCCAGCCATCTGAACAACAGACAGACTGTAGATTCCAGTTCCCTGCATTGCCCCAGATGCTTTATCCCACGGAATGTGTGCTGGCGCACAAGTAGACCGAATGCAAGCCCTCCACAACAATCTGTCATCCTGGAATCCCCAGGTTCTTCCATTTTATCAAAGTTCTCAATCTGCCTCACTCTATTGATAAGATCAGGATTATGACCAGAAACTACAAGGTCTGCACGGAATGCTAAACCACACTTCTATTGACCAGACAGAACGCAAATGACAAAAGGCCACCCAACCCTTTGAACGCCTGAGCATCATTTCAAAGGACCCCTCCCCTCCTCTGACTGTGACATGTACTTCCTCAACATCATTGATGAGTACACACATTTTCTGTTGGCCATCCCTTGCCCGAACATGACAGTTGCCACAGTTATCAAAGATATATACAGCCTCTTTTCTCTGTTTGGGTTCCCCTGCTATATTCATAACTGGGTTCATCCATTATGAGTGACAAGCTGAGCCAGTACCTGCTGGGCAGAGGTATCACCACGAGCAGAACAACCAGCTTCTACCCTGAGGGAACGGGCAGATAGAAAGGGAGAACGCCACTGTCCATCCTCCTAGCCCTGCAGTATAAAGACCTTCCAGTCTCCCATTGGCAAGATGTCTTCCCTGAGGCACTCCATTTGATCAGATCACTCCTTTGTACTGCTATCAATGCCACTCCATATGAAAGAATGTTTTCTTTCCCCAGGAAGTCTGCCACAGGGACCACACTGCCAGCCTGGCTGACATCCCCAGATCCACTCCTGCTCTGGGAGCACTTGAAGAGCCACAAGTCCATCCCACTGGTTGAAAGGGTCCACCTCTTCCACGCCAACCCCCAGATGACTATGTGGCTTTCCCTGATGGGCATGGACACAGTATTGCTTAGGGACCTGGCATCCTCAAGGGTTCCAGAGACCAAGACTGACCAACCTGCACCCTCTTTCCCATCTTCACCCATTCATCCAAAAATGGCATTCAAATTATGCTTATCTTCCTTCGAAGACCAATGAGCTAACTCATTGATCAGGTGGTTGTGTTTCAGGAGTAATTATTAGTCAGCACGTCAGGACTATTTTTTACCTATTGTGCAAACTTATCACATAACTTTATTTAAATCCATGAAAGGCAAACAGGCCCTCAGTTTCACAAAGATCTCTGACAGTGCAGCAATTCCTGACAAAGGCCTCAGGCCTGAAGGGTCGACTGCCTTTTGCTTTCAATGGATGCAATATGACCTGCTTAAGTTCCTCCAGCACTGTTGTGCCAATATGTTGCCTTCAAATCTTTGATGTGAGGCCGGAAGTCTCAACCTCAGTGATCCAACGGACCCACAGATGACAGTTGATACAAGCCTGCTGTGTGAGCCCACACATGGATGATACTGTTAAGGAGAGTGGGTGTGATGGGAGAAAGAACACGGGAGTTACAAAGTTCCTAAATTTCTCCCCTGAAGATTTATTGTTAGTTTTGATGTTTTCTAGCCTCAGATAAATACAGAAATAGCAAGAGGAAAAAGGACTACAGCTCAGAAAATAAAATGCCACAAGTTTAACTGACATCTCAGGAAACTGAGAAATGCAGCATTCTGCTTAGCAATTTGTTAATGGCTATCACGATGATTCCTGGCTTTGCTCCAATGTGAGATAAGGTCAGAAGCATTTCATTCTGGCGATAAGTCTGACATTTTTCATTGGTACTTGGAGTGCACAATCTTTTCAGATCTCTTCGCTGAACAATCCACCATGATAATCAACACTTTGCCTGCTATGGTCTCCAAAGCATTCCAGATTTCAATCACATCAACATAGGAGGCCTTGTCTTCAACTGACAAGACTCGAAGATTGGGAATTATCAGCCCTAACTTCTGCTTCCACATTTCTTGGTTCTTCCTTTATTCACCTGCTCCAACATTTTTTTAACATAAACATTCTTGAGGTGGTTGACTGAGTTAAAAGTACTTCAAACATATGCAACATTAACTTTCACAAATTCTGAACAGAGCAATATGTTATCACCAATCCGTCATACTGACGGATAGTCAAGATGCAAAACTAGAATATTTTCACTCTATAATAAAATCCTAATTTTAAGCATTAAAAACCATTAAATTGACATTGGTATTTGATTTAAATTGTGCACATCAGTTTCAGAAAAAAAAGCATGTGTATTTTTTTTGCATCGGATCATTTTGACATTCAGAGGAACTGTGCTAAAAATATGAAACACACTGGAGGTGAGATTGCTCCCTGGCATATTTTGTACTGCATTGAGTGGAGCATCCAGACACCAATTCATGTCTGGCTTTACTGCATTCATCTAGTGTTGCCAACAATGAGAACTTCAGGCAGCATCTATGGAGAGAAATGGTCAATCAATATTCCAGGTTGGAACCCTGTCTCGTCTGGATAAAGGGTTCTGACCCAAAATGTTGATTGATCATTTCTACCCATGGATATTGCTTGACTTAATGAATTATTCCAGCAGCTCGTTGTTTGCTCAAGATTCCAAGCATTTGCAGTTCTTGTGTTTCTCCAATGTGGAGAAATGCAGAGTACTTAAACTGGTGATGTGCAAAGAGGACTTTTGAATTTGAAGACTTCATCTGATAAGCAACCACAAAGGCAATTCATGGCAGTCTGCAACCACCCTGATTTCAAAGGTTCCTTTTATTGTCACATAATAATATATTAAAAATGTAATATACAACTTTACTGACCATAGTTTACTGAAAATACAATTATTGGGTAAAAACATAATGCAAGTTTAAACATCTTTAACTTTCAACGATTCTTTGACACAAAGTTAACGAAAGGTGGAAGAATTAATTGAGATGGTATGAGTGTTGATCAATAGAATGTTGGAGATAGTCACTAATGAAGCTCTATAACTGTTCATAATCAGAATTTATTACCATGAACAGGTCACAAAGTCAGAAGCATCACGGTGCAGACATTTATATAAACCACGTTACAAAATAAATAAAAATAGTGCAAGAAAAAGAAATATATAAGTAAGGTAGTGTTTGTGATTCATTGTTCATTCTGAAATCTGATGGCACAGGGGAAAAAGCTGTTCTTTTGCCACTCACCACAATCCCCTTTTACGAGTGATACCTTTTGCTCCCTTCTCCATCCAGACCTGAAACTTTGACTCTCCATTTCTCTCCTTTGATGCTGGCTGAGTCTCTCCAACTTCTCTTTGCTTGCTAAATGATCCAGAGTCCTGTTCAACCTTCATAGCCTGTTCAGTTCACAGGATGATGCAGAAACTGAGACCCCAAACCAGGACCCTATAAATGCTAAAAGCAACTACAGGTCCAGCAACATTAGTGAAGGGGGGTGGGGGGGAGAAGCAGGTCAGATCAAGCATGATCCAACTCATTGTTTTAGCAACTGCATCACACTTTTCAGAAGTGTGTCCATGTGATTCGGGTGGATATAAGGGAGCCCTGGTGTTGTGACCAACTAAAAAAGTTGTAATTAGCAGACTCAATGAATAGGACTTGGATTCCCTTGGGGTTCCCATTGGAAACTGGGGAAGACCTTGACAGACCCTGTCTTAGACCTGGTTGTCCTAGTTTTTCGGAAACTGTGAGAGCGAGACTTTGAATGAGAAGATGACTGTTCAAAAGGCGTAGGGAAAGGGAGGTGCTTGTTTAAATTTCTCCATTGGCTAATTAGCTGTGGCCAATAAAAGCAAGGGGAAGTAAGTGGAGCTATTGTTGTGGAGCAATCATTGTAAAAGTTGAATTTTAAAGTTTTGGCTTGAGAGGCTTTGGTGAAAAGAGGCTGAGATAGTGATGCAGTAGTTGGGGGTAAGGAAAGCACTACCCTGTCGAGGAACAAAAGGATTCAGCAAAGAGACACAGGTAAAAACAGGTTTTTCTAACATTTTTTCTATTTCATAAACAGTGGGAGTTGCAGCCAGGGCAGGGCATGCTCCTCTTGCAGAATATGAATAGTTAGGGAAGACAACAGAATCCATGACAACTTCATCCAACTGCAGCTCCTTATAGACCATGTTAGGGAATTGAAGCTAGAGTTGGAAGAATTCTGGATCATTTGGGAGGTGGAGGAAGTGATAGATAGGAGTTACAGGGATGCAATCACACCTAGGAGGCATGAGGAAAGTAGATGGGTGACAATCAGGAGAGGGAAAGGTAACTCCCAGACAGTGCAAGGCCATTCCCCTCGATAATACGTATACTGTTTTGGACACTGTTGAGGGGAATGTCCAATCAGGGATAAGCCACAGTGGTCAGGTCTCTTGCATGAAGTCTAGCCTTGTGGCAAAGAGAAGGGAGGAGGAGGTAAGCTGTGGTGATAGGGATTCAATTGTGATTGGGGCAGATAAGAGGTTCTGTGGAAGAGATCAAGAATCCCAGATGGTATGTTGCTTCCCAGGGGTCAAGGTTTTGGCTGAGATATCACAGATCAAGTTCACAGCAATCTCAAGAGGAAGGGTGAGCAGCGAGATGTTGTGGTCCATGTAGGGACTGATGATGTGGGTAGGAAGAGTAATGACGTCCTGCAAAAAGAGTTCTAGGGGATAGGTGTGAAGTTGAAGGATAGTACCTCCAGGATTGTGAATTTAGGATGAATACTCATGCCGTGTGCTATCGAGGATAAAATGTAGCTAAAGAAATGGTGCAGCTCTCTTCCAGGGAAGGTGGACCATGTACTGGTGGGATGGTTTGCATCTGAAATGGAGGGGTTCTAATATCCTTGCGCGAAGGTTTTCTAGTGCTGATCTGGTGGGATTAAAATCGATTGCAAGGTGATGGGAACCACATTACTAGAGCACATAGTAGAGTGGAGAAGGAAAAAGATTTTAAAGCTGTATATAGAAACAGAAATCAAAGGGATGTGTGTGGTGGAAATGTTTTCAGTGCAAACATTTCAATACAAAGAGCATTGTAGGAAAGGCAGACAAGCTTAGAGAGTGGATTGGCATGTGGAATTATGACACTGTTGCCATTAGTTAAACTTGGTTGCAGGAGGGGCAGGACTGGGAGCTCAGCTTTCTGGGATTCCAGTGATTAAGATATGATAGAGCAGGGTGGGGGGGGGGGGGGTGGGGCTGGAGTGGCATTACTTGTCAAGGAAAATATCACAGTTGTGCTCAGAGAGGACAATCTAGAGGTTTCGTTTAATGAGGTTATATGGGTGGAGCTGAGGAATGACAAAGATTACCTTGCTTCCCAGGGGTCAAGGTTTTGCTGAGATATCACAGATCAAGTTCACAGCAATCTCAAGAGGAAGGGTGAGCAGCGAGATGTTGTGGTCCATGTAGGAACTGATGATGTGGGTAGGAAGAGTAATGACGTCCTGCAAAAAGAGTTCTAGGGGAGTTAATGGGGTTGTATTTTTGACCACCAAGTAGTCGATGAGAAGTGGAGAAGTAAATCTTCAGGAATATAGCAGACAGTTACAGGAAACAGAAAGCTGTGATTGTAGGTGATTTTAACTTTAAGCACTTGATGGCTTAGCTCAGTGGTTCTCAATCTTTTTCTTTCTACTCACCTACCACTTTAAGTATTCCCTATGCCACAGGTGCTCTGCGATTAGTAAAGGGTTGCTTAAGGTGGTAGGTGGGTGGAAAGAAAAAGTTTGAAATCCACTGTTTTAATCATATCTAATTGACTCATTTTGTGCATGGCTTCATAACTCCAAAGGAAATGGACCAATGGCAATTTTTCTCAAGCAAAATATTTCAGTAACAATTAAGTCTAGAGCAGTGATTCTCAACCTTCCCTTCCCACTCACATACCACCTTACTAATCACAGAGAACCAACACCATAGGGATTACTTAAAGTGATACGTGAGTGGAAAGAAAAAAGTTGAGAACTACTTTGCTTAGGGTTTGTCAGAATGTCTTCAAGAAAGTTTTCTAAATCAATATAACAAGATACCAACGCGAGAGAGTACAATACTGGATCTCCTATTGGGGAACAAGACAGGACAGGTGACAGAATTATGTGCAGGGGAACACTTTGGGTTCAGTAATCATAATGTTGTTAGTTTTAAGATCCTTATGGATAAGTCTGGTGCTTGAGTTAAGTTTCTAATTTTAAGGAAGGCTAATTTTTAGGAAATTATAGAATCTCGAAAGCATGGATTAGGATAGTTTGTTTTCTGTTCAAGGATGTGCTAAGCACATTCCAAAATTCAGAATAAATCTGGCACTTTGTCATTACATATCGACCTGCTGGATCTGTTATTATTTCTTTTATGCTGATGGTAGATTTTTGTTGACTAATATAGCTACTCCCCTGGATTTTGAATTGTATGATGATGTCACTACATGGCCGACCCAGTCACTTTTTAATTTACTGTGTTCTCTCTCGGTTAAATGTGTTTCTTGCAGAAAAGAAATGTCGATTTTTTTTTTCCTTTTTTAAATAATGTCAGTAATCTCTTCCTTTTAATTTGGTTGTGTATTCCATTAATATTTAGAGTCATGAAATTTAATGCACCCATCTTATACTTTTTTCAATTCTCTCTCATCTCCTCAACTCTTCCATCTTTTTCTTTTCAATATTTAAATTATTTTTGCACATTTCAATACATGTCGACAGTTAAAAAACAAATTATCCTAGAAACCTCTACTAAAATTAACATATAAAAAAAAATTCCTATCCAAAATAATGAAAGTCTCTCCTGTATTGTGTTGTCTTTGGCTTCTTCCCAGACAACCACAATTCCTTTATCTATTTGGGTTGCGGTAATAACCACAAGCGTCAACAGATTTTGCAGTAGCAGTTCTTTTCCTCCCCCTAGCCCCCCCCCGAGAAACATTATATATTTTTCAAAAATGTAACAAAGCATTTTATCCCTCTTTTTTTTATCATTTCCCCTTATCTTTTTCAAACTTCAACTTTATATTTACATTATTATCTTTACAATTAATCTCTATACATTGTTTTGATAGTCTTTTTTTAATACCTCGTTTCTTTGTCTGTTCGGCAGTTGTTCAGCAAAGTATTGGGCATCCTTTGGGTCTGAGAACAGTCTATTTCTTTCCCCTGGAATAAATCTTTTTAATATTGCTGAATGTCGTAGATTAAAATTATATCCTTTCTTCCATAGTGTCTGCTTTGTCAAGTTAAATTCTTTCTGTTTCTTTAAGTTTGAAGCTGATGTCTGGATAGAAAAATATTTTTTGTCCTTTATAATCCAGAGGCTGCTTATTTTCTTTTGCTTTATTCTTTGCCCGCTCAAATATTTTTTCTCTTGTTGTGTGTCTTAGTAACTTTGTTATTATGGAACATGGTTTTTGGTTTGAATAAGGCTTTGGTGCAGATGTTCTATGTGCTCTTTCAATTTCTAT
The DNA here is from genome assembly GCF_036971445.1 of Narcine bancroftii. NCBI lineage: Eukaryota > Metazoa > Chordata > Chondrichthyes > Torpediniformes > Narcinidae > Narcine > Narcine bancroftii. Next base: position 246,798,461 of record NC_091472.1, on the reverse strand, counting down.
TTTGTCTTGTAGTTCTTCTGCTTCCAAGACTTGTGGGATCCATCTTTTTATGAATCCCTTTATGTCTGATCCTTCTACGCCTTCTTGTACGCCTACTAGTTTTATATTGTATGTTATAATTCTCTAAGAAATCTATTTTTTTTAATTAACTGATCTTGTATCTCTTTAATTTCTTTGTCTCTATCTTTCAGCTTTTCTTTTAGTTCATTCATTTCTAATTCTACAGCTTTCTGACTTTCTTCCACTTCATCTGTTCTTTTTCCTAAATCTGCTATGGCCAGCTCTAGTTTGTGCATTCTATCTTCAGCTTTTCCCATTTTAATTTCTATTGCATTAAATTCTGTTGTTAAAATGTCTTTAATATCTTCTTCTACTCATTAAAATATTTTCTATCTATTAACTGTTTATCTTTTTTACTTTCTCTTTTCCGTGTAAATTTTTAATCTTTTTCTTCTCTCTCTAACTCCTTCTCTTGTCTTCTGTTCATCTCTTCTACCCACAATTTCGTCTGCTCGGTTCTTTCTGACAGTTCGTTTTTATCTCGTTGCTGGGATGTGACTTTTTTGTTATGTGTACTGTGTGTGGGGATCAAGCATTCTTTTTAAAGGTATGGCCTACCTCTTTTCTTTCTGCTGTTTTCCTGTCTTCTTCTTTATCTGTCTTTCTTGTCTTTTCCTTTTTTGGTGCCATCTCTTGGGTTTTCTTGGTTTCTTTATCTTTCAGGCCTTCTATGTTTTTTCTGTCCAGCTTTGTTTTTTCCTTTCTCTGTGGATTTCTATACTTCTCTGGCCACTACTCCAATTTACTAAACATCTATGCATCTAACAACGAAGACCAGCTATTTATGAAAACATCTTCCTAAAGACAAAGTAACTAGATTTACACAAAGCAGTGGAGGATATGAAACTAATCCATATATGGAGGAAACAACACCAAAAAGAGAGAGAATATTCACAATACTCATAAGACCTATTCAAGAATTGACATTTTTGATATCAGCACAGATCCAAGGAAAAGTTAAAAAAAATGGAATATTAAGCAAGATTATTATCAGATCACTCTCCCCTGTTATTAACAATTGAATTAGAAGATGTCCCCAAAAAGACATATAGATGGAGACTAAATCCTACACTGTTAAAAAGACAAGATTTCAAAGAATATATTGAACAACAAATTAAAATATACTTCGAGATAAATATGGAATCAGTAAAAGATACATTAATTTTATGGGATGCAATGAAGGCCTTTATTAGAGGACAAATAATTAGCTATACAACTAAAATTATAAAGGAATATAATTGGGCAGTAGAACAGTTGGAAAAAGAGATAAAAATCATAGAAAATGAATTACTGGAAAGAGAAGATAAAGAGAAAAGTGACAGAGAAAAAAATTAAAATATGAAACATTACAATCATATAAAGGAGAGAAACATATAATGAAAGCAAATCAAAAATATTGTGAACTGGGAGAGAAAACACACAAAATGGCAACTTAAAAAAGAACAAGTTAAAAGAACCATTCTAGCAACAAGAAAAGGTGATAACTAGATCACATATAATCCATTGGAGATTAATGAAAATTTTAAAAGATCCTATAAGCAATTATACCAAACTGAAAATAAAGAAAAAAAATGACAAAATTGATAAATTTTTATCTAACAATGAACTACCACATCTACAAATAGAAGAACAAAATAAAATTAACAGATTCTTTTAAGACTGAAGAAATACAAGATATATTAATAAAACCACCAAACAATAAAACACCAGGTGAAGATGGATTCCCTATAGAGTTTTATAAAGTTTTTAAGGATCTATTAATCCCTCCCCTCGTAGAAGTAATACATCAAGTAGAAGAGACCCAAAACTTACCAGAATCATGTAAAACAGCAATAATTACAGTAATCCCAAAAGAGGGAAAAGACCCGCTATGAGCATCTTCATACAGACCAATATCATTATTGAATACAGATTATAAATTAATAGCAAAATTATTAGCAAACAGGCTGAATGACTGTGAACCGAAACTAGTAAGGCAAGACCAAATTGGATTTGTTAAAAAAAGACGAGCAGCTGATAATGTTTGTAAACTTGTTAATTTAATACATGCAGCACAAATAAATAAAATGCCAACGGTAGCTGTTACACTAGGTACAGAGAAAGCTTTCGATAGGGTAGAGTGGAACTATTTGTTTTAAGTTTTACAGAACTTTAAACTACCAGAAAAGTTTATTAACTGGATTAGAGCATTATATAATGGACCTTTAGCAAAGGTAGTAATAAATGGATATGTATCAAATCACTTTAAATTAAGCAGGTCAACAAGACAGGGATACCCATTATCCCTTTCACTTTGGTTCGCTTTGGTTATTGAACCACTAGCGGAGTTGATAAGGATGGAAACTATGATAAAAGGAATAAAAATAAAAGAGAAAGAATATAAAATCAGCCTATTTGCAGATGACATCATAGTATATTTAACAGAACCAGATAAGTCAATAAAAAAACTACATATGAAACTGAAAGAATATCGAGAGATATCAGGGTACAAGATTAACACTGATAAAAGTGAAGTGATGCCAATGAACAAAGCTGATTATTCCGAATTTAAAAAAGAAATCCCTTTTAAATGGCAATCACAGGCAATATGTTACCTTGGTTTCAAAATAGATAATAACCTAAAACATTTATACATATTAAACTATGACCCATTAATTAAAAAAATACAGGAAGATTTAGAGAATTGGAAAGGACTACCGTTAACTTTAATAGGAAGATTAAACTGTATTAGATGAATGTGTTCCCTCGAGTGCAATATCTATTCCAAACGTTACCAATACCCCTGACAGAGAAATATTTTGCAAAACTGAAGAAAATAGTAAGGAATTTTTTATGGAAAGGTAAGAAATCAAGGATAGCGCTAGAAAAATTAACATGGAGTTACAAACAAAGAGGGTCACAGCTAACAAACATCAAAAACTACTATAGGGCGGAACAATTACGGTACTTATCAGATTTTTATCAGAGAGGAGAAAAACTGGATTGGACTAAGATAGAATGAGACAAATTGGGAGAAAATATCTCGGAACACATACTTTATAAATGGGATGAAAATTTGGTGGAGTATAACCATTCACCAGTACTACATGATATAATTAAATTATGGAAAAGAATCCACCTGGAAGAAAAAAAGATAAATGATCAAATTCCAAAAATGATATTAACATAAAATCCATTAATCTTCTTTACAATAGACAATTTATTTTTCAAGGAATGGGATAGAAAAGGAATCAAGAAAATAGAAGATAGCTTTTTGGGAAATAATTTATTAACATTTGAGCAATTAAAAGATGGATATGGAATAACACAAAGTACAATGTTTACCAATTGAAAACTTATCTAAAAAATATCCTGGGAAATAGCTTGAGATACCAGAAAATAGCAACTATGAATATTTAATCACAGACACAATGACAATTAAAAAAAAATATTACAAACATGTACATCAAATTGCAATATAAAGAAGATGAAACAAAGTAAAAAAGTTGGGAAAAAGATTTAAACACCTAGATAAAGAACTAAACATGGGAGAAGTTATGTATAGGAACAATGGGGAACACGATAAATAGTAGATTATGTATGACTCAATATAACTGGCTACACAGATTATATATTGCTCTGCAGACATTAGAAGAGTGGTATCCTACACCATCGGATAGATGTTTACGTTGCAAACACGAGATTGGATCAACATTACATGCAATATGGACATGCTCAAAAGTTTTTTAAAAAATCTGTTAAATAATATAAAAGACAAAAAATTAGGACTAAAATTAGACAAAGCCCAAATAAAATTTATTATGATAGCACTAGCAGTAGCAAAAAAAATGTATTAAGACAACCTGGAAAATGGAAACAAGCCTTAAAATACAACAGTGGTATACAGAAACAAGTGTATTTCATTAGAAAAAATTACATACAATCTGAAAGACAAGTGTACATTATTCGAACAAATTTGGGAACCATACATAAAATATGTTGGAGAATGTCGACCACAAACCTCCATCTCATAAAACAACATAATTATGAGCTCAATAAGATTTAAATTGGTGAATGTAGACATACTTTTTTTTGGGTTATTTCTTTGTTTTATGTGTTTTATCATTTATTGATTTTTGATGAAGGGGGGAAAAGAAAAAAAAAGTCACTATGTATATATTGTTGATGGTCATTCGTGGATGTTGTTATTGATCTGACTCATAGTGCAAAAATTTAAAACAAAATTAAAAAGAATGTGCTCAGCACCTTGACGGCTGAAGGCTGAAGCTTGTATGTTCCTGAAAGGATTAAAGGTAAAGTTAAACTGGCGGAAGGATCCTTGGTTTTCAAGGAATATTTGAGATCTGGTTGAAAAGAAGAGAGAAGTGCATAGCAGATAAAGGAAACAAGGAGGAAATTAGGTACTTGAGGAACTGGGATGTTATGGCAAAATTGCATGAGACATTGGTGAGGCCAAATTTGGGGTATTAAGTGCAATTTTAGTCACCTATTTACAGGAAAGATAGTAGATAGTAAAACTGAAAGAGTGTAAAGAAAATCTAGGACTTGAGGAACTGAGCTATAGGGAAAAGTTCAACATGTTAGACTTTATTCCTTGGAGTGTAGAAGAATGAGGGGAGATTTTATTGAGGTAGACAAAATTATGATAGGTTTTGATGGAGTAAATGCAAATAGCCTTTTTCCATTGTGGATAGGTGAGATACAAACCAGAGAACATGAGGGGAATTTCTTCACTCAGAGAACGGTGAGAGAATGGAATGAACTGCCAGCTGAAGTGGTGAATTGGGGCTCAAAATTTGGACAGGTATATGGATAGAAGGGGTATGTAGGGAGGAGGAATGCATGCAGGTCAGTGGGACAAAGCAGAATAATAGTTCAGTACAGATTAGAAGGGCTAAAGGGACTGTTTTATGTGTTGTAATGTTCAATGGTTCTACTCTGGTCAATGTCTGCATTTGCATTAGAGCATAAGGAAAGGAGCAGGAGTAGATGATCTAGACCATCAAGTCCACCATGGACTCAGCTTCATTTACTTGCCTTTTCCCCATGAACCTCAATTCCCCCCACTATTCACAAATTTCATGAGGCAGCCTCTACTGGTTTCTTGGGCAGAGAATTCCAGATATTCACTATTATCTTGGAAAAGCAGTTCCTCTTCATCTCCATCCTAAATCTGCTCACAGGAATTATGAGGCTATGCTCCCAGATCTAGTCTCACCAACCAGTGGACACAACTTTTTTTGCCCGTATCCTGTCTAACCCTTTCATCATTTTATGCTTCCATAAGATCCCTCTCATTCTTTTGAATTCCTGTGAGTATCATCCCAGATGACCCAATCCCTCCTCAATGGCTAATAAACCTAGTGAACCTCCTCTGTACTGTCTCCAAGGCTAGTGTATACTTTCTCAAGAAAGAAGACCATAACTACACAATGTCCTCCAGGCACAGCCTCTCCAGTACAGTTGCAGCAAAAACTCCCTGTGCTTAAATTTTCTTGTGATGTTCTTAAATTCAATTCTTATAGCAATTAAAGTCAACATCCTACTTGCCTTCTTCATTATCTGCTGCACATGAAAACCAACCTTTTACAATTCATGTGTACACTCCCGAGCTTTTCTGCAAAACAGCATGCTTCAATCTTTCACCATGTAAATAATCATCCAATCTGCTATTTTTCATTCCAAAATGAATGATCCCACATATACAAACATTGTATTACATCTGCTAGATCCTTGTCTGCTCTCTTAGCCTATCAATATCTCTGCAGATTCACAGAGTCCTAAATCTGTGGAATTCTCCAGCAGTGAAGTAGTGGAGGCTTCTTCATTGATCGATTTAGGCAGAGATGGATACATTTTTTTTAAAACTTTATTTAAAATTTTATGACATGAATAAAATAAAAATTACATTTAAAGAAATAATAAAAAATAAGATAATAAAAATTAGAATACTACATCATTAAACTACACAAATTAACCCCCCCAATAATTATAACACAACATTATTCGTCTAATTTAAAATTAGTCCAACCCTCCCCCACAAATAAAGAGTGAAGAATTAATTAACAATGTTGTAAATAAAATAGAAAAAACCCCACTTACAAAAAAAAGGATAAAACTTAACAACAAAAAAAATCAATACTAAAATAATACCCTTAAACATGTATTTAAATCAAACATAATACATGTATTTAACAAATGAAATCCACTTTAAAACTAAGTTCAAATATTAAAATCTCATATCAACCACATATCTGTTATACAAAAAATCATAATTAATAATACATAAATACAGAATTTCCATTAATACCAAGTTTCCTTTATAATTCATCGAAAGAACAAAAACATCCCTTAGAAAAACAATCAGATAAACTTTTTATTCCCTTCCCCTCCCCTTATATAAAAAAGAAAAAAAAGTTCAAACTCTTATAAAATTCTCCATATTCTTCATTTATATCATCTTCAAAATTCTCTATCAAAATTAACTTAATTTTATTAAACTCTTCTCCCTCAATGTATTTGTACTTGATTTTCTTCTTTTTCTTCTTATCACCTTTCCCCTCATCTTCCTCTTCATCTAATTCAACATCCTTAATTTTTGACTTTTTATCTTCTGTGACATCATCCTCTTAAAAAAGAGAGAAAAAAGAGAAAACCCCCCCCCAAAAAAAGAGAAAAAAAGGAGAGAAAAAAAACCTCCTAATTCCCTCTCAATTACAATCAGAAAACAAAGAGTTTAAAAAAAATTATTTATTTTTTAAAAAATTTTAAAAAACCTTCACTTCTTAACCCAAAAATTAAAAAGAAAAAAAAACAGGTCGGAGGTCACGACTACCTCCTCCTGTTTAACTCGCCCAAAGCGGTAACTCCCCCAAAATATTGGGTGTGAGATAACTCACAGGTAGCTGATGACTTCTGGAAACTAGTGCCCACCCAGTTACCTCTCCCAACTCCCATTTCATTAAACTATCATCATTATTTAAACTATTTAAACTCTTCTCAAAAAAAAATAAAAGATTTATTTTTTTAAATCAACGATACCACTTGAGTCACCATTGCTTCCATTTCTTTTAAAAATCTGGATCCCACCTTACATCTCTACTCTCTTTGAAGACCTTAAAGAACTACATCGTTCCTGAAACTGCATGATTGGTAGAGACTGAGCAAAGTCCATAACCTCTTATGATTGTCAAAGAACTTTGGCTGATTTCCATCCTGAAAAATCTTCAGTACCGCAGAATACCTGAATGTTGCCTTATGTCTTTTTTCCACAACCGTTCTTTCACAGAATTAAATTTGTGTCATTGAAACATAATTTCTTGACTCAAATCTTGACAGAAGAAAACAGGATTATTCTGAACCATCAAAGGAGATCTATTTTGCTGGGCATTTCTAATAGCCGTACGTAAAATTGTCTCTCTGTCACAATAGTTTAAACAACGGATCAGAACAGGTCTTGGATTCTGTCCTGAAAAAGATTTTCTTCTTAAAACTCTATGAGCACGTTCCAGTATTAAACCTTCAGGGAATTTATCCTGTCCTAACACTTGTGGAATCCATTCAGTAAAAAAATTTTCTTGAATCTGGTCCTTCTTTGCCTTCTGGCAAACCAACAATTTTAACGTTGTTCCATCTAGATTGATTCTCCAAATAATCAACCTTTTTTGCTAAATTTTTATTTTGGATCTGCAATGTTTCAATTATTCTATTTTCATCTTGCAGTTGATCCTGTACATCGACTAAACCTTGATCACTCATTTCAAATCGTTCAATGGTTTCAAGCTTAAAAGCTCCATTAATGGCTTCCGCCATCGCATTAATCTTGGAAATAAACGGGTTCACAAAATTAGGTAAGTGACTCAATACAGAATACATCTTATCTTCAAGATCCTTAACAATCATTTCAACAGAAGTAGATTCAGGCATAATGGGGTCTTGCTGTTCCTTAGAGTCCACGGGATCTTCTGTCTCTTCCCTTAATTTAGTATCTTTTCTAGCAGTTTGACTTTGTATAAAAATCCCTCTCAAAGTCCCCCCAGCAATGCCAGGAGACTGAAGATCAGGATTATCTTTAAGCCAAACCTCTTTAATCATCTTCACTGAATCGATGTCTGGAAAAACCGTTGTAATTGAAGATGCATTTTGCAGCGCCACCACTGTAGCAGTCGAATGACAGCTCTTTAATTCTCCAGCTGGTGGCGCCCCAGCTGATTCAACTGTCAAAGTCTCAGTAACAGCACTCACAGTGGCTGTTGTGTGAAATACTGGCACCCGGCCAGCCCTTTGTTCTGAAAGCTGCTGAATGCGACCTTCAGAGAGCCTTATCGGTATAAAACGGAGTTTCAATGCCGAATTCTGTACGTCTTCTTCTGGATCCATTCTACACTGAGTCCTGGCTTCTTGTAAACAAGCAGGCCCAGACAATTTTGGAAAATGTAGTTTTTTAACAGTCTGTTGATGTTTTCTTTTACCCTTTCTTTTTGCATATAAACCACTAGGCACTGATCCAGCACCTCTTATTATTTATAAACTTTTAAAAGAACTTTAACGGGCACTTAAAGACAAAACAATAAATCAGAGTCAGGAGAGGTCTGGAAGGCACGTCTGTCCCCTACGCCATCTTGCCACGCCCCCAGATGGATACATTTTTGAAGAATAGGGGAAATGAGGGTTGTGGGGATCAGGCAGGTTGGTGGAACTAAGTTCACAGCCAGATCAGCCATGAGCTGGTTGAATGGTGGAAAAGACCTGGTGGGCCAGATGGCCTACTCCTGCTCCTATTTGTTATGTTTTTCTTATTTTCAAACAAAACATGAGGCAAAATATTAACATAAGGGCAACTCATGATTTATTTGTGAGACACAGTATCACCACAAGTTGATGGGTTTGAAAAATTACCTTCCCCTTTTTCCACACTCTCCAACTGAGTGAATTACTTTGAAAGGGTAACAAACAATATTATTCATTTGGAATTGTTTAAAACTGCCCAATATGTTTAATCGGTCCTTATTGGTGGTCTTTTTTTTCTTCCCACTGTGAAATAATAAGCTACACTGCACACTCAAAATAATTATTTAATTGTTGGAAATGGGCTAATCTCCATTACCACATAGAAAGGCATAGTGATTGCAGGATAGAGAGCAAAGATCGATTCATGGGTATGCAAAACATTGCAAACTATTAGAGGGCACTAGATTGAGTTTGGCGTGGGGTGGGGGGGGGAAGAGAAATTTAAAAGGGACCTGAGGAGCTACTTTTGCTCACAGAGATGGTATGTGTATGGAATGAGCTTATTCCGTTTATTCCTTCAAAAAAGGCTCAAGCCCAACACGTCAGCAATATATCTTTGTCTACTGTGGACTCTGAAAGACTGGCTGAGTTCCTCCACTATTTCGGTATGTTGATTCTACAATTACAGCGTCTGCAGACTTTTGCGTTTCATGGAATGTCCTGCCACAGGATTGTAGAATTGGGTACAATTATTACATTTTAAAGACATTTTGGTAGGTTCAAGAAAAGGATTAGGTAGGCAAACCTGTGAGATTAAGGACTTGCCTCCACTTTAGTTATGTGATTTGTGAGAAGAGGGAAATGCAAACTCTTCCACTGATGGGGCAGGAGGTAACTGATGGGGAGGGTGGATTGTGAGTTCAAGGAGACCTAAGAGTCTGCAGATGCTGGAAGCTGAAACAAAAACCAGAACACAGGAAGAACTCACTGGGTCAAGTGGCATCAGTGGAGGCAAAAGGTGTAAATCAATGATTCAGTTGGAGACCTCGCATCAGGTCTAATGAAAAAGGAGCAGGATAAACATCAACTATGCAAGTGAATTTGGCATGAGATGTGAGACAGGAGGCAAAAGTTGATCCTCTACACAGGATTTTCTATTGAGAGCAGCAACATGCTTCAGCTGCAAGAAAAAGGACACATTGACTCCAATGAGATGAAAGGGGAGGACAAGAGGAATCTTCTCCCTGTTCTGTTTGGAGGGAGATAGGTGAGTTTAAGTCCAACAGATGGAGGAAATGCGGGAGATGGTGCTACTGATGATGGTCAAGAGGAAACCATCTTGCTTGAAAAGGAGGTAATTTCAGAGATCTTGGAATGGAAGACCTAATCTGGAAAGGTGTGGCAGAGGTGGAGAAACTGGGAGAAAGAGATGGAATCCTTACAAGAGACCGCTTAGGAGATGTAGTCAAGGTGACTGTGGGAGTCAATGGGTTTGTAGTAAATGTCAGTGAATAGTTCCAGAGATAGAAACAGTGAGATTTAGAAAGACGAGAGAAGTGTAATCAGGGGTAGAGGTTAGAGGCAAAGTTTATAAAATTGATGATTTCTCTATGGGTTCAGGAAGCAGCCCCAATGTAGTCATCAATGTAATCGAGGAAGAGTTGGAGATGGTCCTGGGGTAGGTTTGGAACAAACATTATTTCACATAGCCATCAAAATGGAATAGTTGAAACCCATGTGAGTGCCCATGGAAATTAGAGGCTTCAAAAGATAGTTTATTAAGGATGAGAACAAGTTCTACCAGGCAGCTGAGAATGTCGCTGGAGGCAAACTGGTCGGAACACTGCTCCATGAAGAAGCAGAGGGTTTTGACACTTTCCTGATGAGAATGGAGGAGTGCAAGCAACTATATATCTATGGTGGGGATCAGGAAATCGGAATTTGTCGATGATATATCTCGGATGAAGGTGGGAAGAGTCTGGACAAGGGGAGAGAGGATGGAGTTGAGATATGAGGAGATAAGTTCAGTGGAGAAAAAGCAGGTGGAAATAATTGACATTCCAGAATTTCCCATCACATTGCCATACCAACCTATCTTTCCAGGGCTTTCTGCACTGCCAGACTGAGGTCCAATGTAAACTCGAGAAACATCTTGTATTCCACCTGGGCAGTCTCTAGCCCAATAGTATGAATCTAGAATGTTCTAATTTCAGGAAAATTTCTCTCTCCTTCTATAGCCATTCTACAACTCCCACCCCTTCTGTTTCCCCTTACTCATCCAGCCTCACCCAGCTCCCAAACCATTCTCATGGGCCTCCTCTTTGGTTCCATCTCCTCCACTCCATTTCCCCACTGGATTCTTCTGCCCACCTCTTTTCTTCCACCCCCACCCCCCTCCCCCACAACACACCCCCATGTTCCATCTGGTCTCCCTTTATACCACCATTCTCTCTTTCTCTACTTGTCAAATTCCAGCACTGATAGTGTTTGTCTTCAAATCAGCCACTCCACCCTGTTTGACACATCTTCCTCCACCATTTTTTCTTCCTTCTCTCTCCCTTTGCCTGGTATCTGTCAAGGCACTGCCTCTGTCTGTTTTAACTTTCCCTGTTCCACCATTCCAACCCTGTTCTCTTTACACGAACATTTATTACTTTCACCCAGTCTGAATAAAGGGCTTCAGCTCGACATGTCGATGCTGCTTAATCTGTTGAGATCCTCCAGCGTTCTGTACCTACCATCGAACATAATATTTGTTGGATTTTTAATTGGAGAAAATTTATTTGAATATACTCTTCAACCTGCTTTTCTCCCAGTTTTATCTGAGAAGAACTTTGAAGATTTGAAAAAAAATGTATTTTCTGAATATCAAACCAACTTCAAAAATAATTTGTGGTTGTGAAGCACTTTAGCAATTTCTAAGTGTAAATGCTGGCAGATTGATGTCTGAATTTTTATGTCAACTCGAAGTATTCAACCATTTTTTTTTCTCTTTCAATCTGATTCCATTTGCCTTTATATTATTTTCCATTCTCTACTCTGACAAGCATCAATAATGTTGGTCTATCCTGTTCTACTCAATTCCTCTCTGAAGTCATCCTGCCAGCAGAACCAAGTCATTCCTTGGTTTCCTGATTCATCTTATCCCTACATTCCTTTTAAATTATGCACCTGACCAAGATGATTATTCCATTCAGTTTTAACTTGTATTTCACCCTTTTCTGGCGGACTAATTTTCTGTCTTCTGAATCTAATTACTTTGCATTAACTTCTCAACTTTAAACTTTTGAACTTGCATGGACACAACTGTTTTAAAAGTCAGTTGTTCAAATGTATTTACAACACCTGGTCATTGAAACCCATGCTGCCCAATTAACCTACCAAACCTCTATGTTTTGGAGGGTGGAAGGAAATCAGAGCACCCAGAGAAAACCCATGCAGGACACAGGGAGAAAAAACAAACAGGCAGTACCACACTTGAATCTGGTCGCTGATGCTGCAATAGCATTGTATGAAGCATTATACTAATTGTGTTGCCCTAATAATATGCCCTAATCCCATTCTTCTTGTGGTCCAGCCATTAAACAAATCCTTCTGTTGGCAGACTCCTGCTCTGGTTCTGCCTCATCTTTGACATCCTTGTCCTTGACTCCCTCATTGGAAGACCATGGTCAGTATGAGTTGGAAACAATGTCACCTCCTCAATGATTATCAATTCAAGCACACTTCAAAGATGTGTGCATAGTCCACGGCTCTACTCACTCTATACCCATGGCCAGACACAATTGCAATGCTATCTACAAATTTTCCGATGGTACCACGGTTGTCGGCAGAATCACAAACAGTAATGAGGAAGTGTACAAGAGGGAGATAGATCAGCTCTCCCTCAACATTAACAAAACCAAAGAGATGATTGTGGACTATAGGAGGAAGTCAGGAGAACATGATCAAGTCCTCATCGAGGGCTCAGCAGTGGAGAGGGTCAAGTTCAAATTCCTGGATGTCAATATCTCCAATATCTGTCCTGGAGCCTCCACGTCGATGCAATCATGATGAAAGTTTGTCAGTGACTATACTTTGTGAGGTGTTTGAGGAGACTTGGTATGTCACCAAAGACTCTTGAAAACTTCTACAAGTGTACCTTGGAGAGCATACTGGCTGGTTGCATCACTGTCTGGTATGGAGGTGCCAATGCTCAGGACATGAAAAATCTCCAGATGGTTGTTAACTTGGCCTGTGACATCATGGGCACCAGACTTCACCATTGAGAACATCTACAAGAGGCAGTGTCTTAAGAAAGCAGCCTCTATTCTCAAGGACCCCCCACCACCTGGAAATACCCTCCTTACTCTGCTACCATTGGGTGGGGGGGGGGCAGAAAGGTACAGGAGCCTAAAGCTGAGCACTCAGTGGCACAAAGACAGGTTCTTTCCCTGCTGGCATCAGATTCTTGAATGATCAATGAACCAAAGACACTGCCTTACATTTACTTTTCTTGCACTATTTTTATTTAGTGTTGTACGGTGATTGCGATAAACCACTGTTATGTATAATTGTCTGATCAGGCATAACTATTGGCCAGTTTTACTTGTGCCCCCTTCCCTCAGGCTCCTGTATAAAGGTGACTGTTCCACAGCCCCCTGCAGTTCAGTGCAGGACAACTGAACAGTATGGATGTGCTTGTGTTCTTAAGTGGATTAAAGCCCATTGGTTTCTCGACAACAGTCTTTTGAGTAATTGATGGTGCATCAATTTTATTCACTTAAAAATTCTTTTTTACAATGGAGCAGATCCTCATGCCAGAAAAGCAAGAGATTGACCCTCAATCGCCTGAGGCATCTACAAACTTTGAGCTCTGACTGTGCCATTTGAAGCATTCCTGCAGGCCTCCTTTACCATTGCGTGATCAGAGACTGACAAACTGCAAGGGCTGCACTCCCGGGTCAACACCTTGGTGTACTCCATGATCAGGAATGCTACAACGTATGAGGAAGCCATGGATATTCCCTCCATGAAATCAATGTTATCTACACCAGACATGTCCTAGTGACTCAAAATCAATGACCTGATGAGTCCAACGCTGAATATCTTCGGCCTCTGTGAGCACTCGGCAAGGCCTGTGAATACAAGGCTACACTGCGGAGTACATCAAGGACCTGATCCAGGAAGCCTACATCGGGGGGGATCAGGTCAAACTACGTCTGACAGAGACTCCTGGAGCAAGGGGAGCTCAATCTGTGGAGACCAGTTGAACTGGCAGATACGCTAGATGTGGCGCTCCAGAACATGGAGGACTACTCATCCAGCAACATAACCATCTTGTTGTTACCTCGGGTGCTGCCATCTTGGGATGCACTGCCACTTCTTTGCTCTGCTAACAACTCAACCATGGCAGCAGTGCTCTGCGACCACCTCTCGCCACATTTGTCTGGCTCTGGTTGCGACCCGACCACAGCCACAGTGCTAAGGAGCACCCAAAATGCTACATCTGCAGCCTAGGCAAGCATCCGATGAAACACTGCCCAGTGAAGGATTCAACTTGCTCCAGCTGTGGGAAGAAGGGCCACTATGCTGAAGTGTGCGAGTTCAAACCCCCTTCCTAACAGCGCGATGTGCGGATTGTGGGGGTCACCATCCCAGACACTATCATCACTCAGAGCCAGCAGTGCCATGTGCAATCCATGGTGGCTTTCATCTTGAGCGCCATATTTGGAACCCAGCAGCACCCTGTGCGGGATGTGGAGGCCATCATCTTGGGTATCATCTTTGGGATCCAGCAGTGCCACGTACGAACCCTGGGGTTGCCATTTTGGACACCATTGCCGCCCAATACAGCAATATGCAGCGACCCAACACTGGTCTTCATCATGCTCGACCAGGACAGCCCACAACAGATCGATGATGGATATTCATGTAAATGGCCATGTGACAAGTTGCTTATTCAATGGTGGAAGCACAGAGAGTTTCATCCACCTGGACACAGTGTGGTATTTTTCTCTCACAGCACTGTCAATGAACCAGAAGGTCTACTTGGCATCCAGCTCACACACAGCGGATATTCGGGACTTCTGTGTAGTGACTCTAATGGTGCGAGGTACTGAATAAGACTTAGACTAATGGTAATGTCTCAGATCTGCGCTGCTGTACTGTTGGGACTGGATATTCAGTGTCGCCTTAAAAGCATGACAATGGATTTCAATTGGGTCCCATCCACCCCACACAGTATGTAATCGGCAGTTTTTGAACTAGCAACCCTATCACTCACCACACACAGCTGTGGGCTCTCCACACTCAAAATCCATTCCCCCCCCAGGCTGCTATTCGCCAACCTCACTCCAGAAATAGGCTGTACAGTGCCAGGGAAAGGGCCTCCATCCGGGCAGAGGTACATCAATTACTCAAGGAGGGGGTCATTGAAGCCAGCACCAGCCCAGGAGAGCGCAGGTAGTGGAAAAGAATAGGATGGTCATCAAATACAGTTAGACCGTCAACAGTATGCACCATTGGGTGCATACTCCATTCCATGCATCGCTAACATGGTCATCCAAAATGCCCAGTATCAAGTCTTTTTTACCATATTACCATATCATCAAATCACTATCCGCCCAGAGGATAGCCCAGTATATGGCATTCAAGCCAGGTGGGTGCCTCTACCGCTTCCTGTGGTCCCTTTTGGTGGCACGAACAGCACCTTGGTCTTCCAGCAGGAGATGGACTGGATGGTGGATCAGTACGTTGCAGGCTACCTTCCCATACCTTAATAACATCACCATCTACGACCATATCTTGCAGGATCATGAAACCAATCTTCAGAAATTTATCGAAACAGCCAAGCTCCTTAACCTTACATATAGCAAGGCTAAGTACGTGTTTCATACAACCTGACTGGCCATCCATGGCTGTGCCTTGAAGATTGGAGTCTTTGGTCCAGACCCTGATCTCACGCGACTGCTCCTGGAGCTTCCCCTTCCACGCAGCCTCAAGGCCCAGAAGAGGTGCCTTGGGTTCTTTTCTTATTATGCTCAGTGGGTCCCCAATTATGCAGACAAGGCCTGCCCCTTTATCAAATCCACATCCTTCCCGTTGGTGGCAGAGGCCTGTGCTGCCATCAATCACATTAAGGCAGATATTACTAAGGCCACAATGCATGCTGTGGATGAATCAACCCCATTTCAGGTGGAAAGCGATGTGTTAGACTTTGCTCTAGCAGTAACCCTTAACCAGGCAGGCAGGCCAGAAGCCTTCTTTTCACGTACCCTTCAGGGCCCCAAGATTCGATACTCCTCGGTCGAGAAAGTGGCCCAGGCTATTGTCGAGGCAGTGCAGCATTGGTGCCATTATCTGGCTGATGAGGAATTCACCCTGCTGAATGATAAATGCACAGTTGCGTTCATGTCTAATAATCAGCAGGCAGAACAAAATTATAAATGACAAAATACTGAGATGGAGGATTGAATTATCCACCTACAATTACGATATTCTGTACCGGCTGGGGAAACTTGTTGAGCTGCCAAGCGCCCTGTCCTGTGAAACCTGTGCCAATGCACAGATTGACCTACTGCAAAACCTCCACCATGATCTCTGCCACCCCAGAGTTACCAGGTTATTTTTTCACTTTGTCAAAGTACATAACCTGACCTACTCCATTGGCAAGATCAGGTCCATGACAAAGAACTGCCAGGTCTGCACTGAGTGCAAGCTCCATTTCTATTGGCCAGACAGGGCACAATTAATTAAAGCCACCCACCTCTTTGAGCGACTCAGTGTTGATTTTAAAGGACCACTGACCGCAATGTGTATTTTCTGAACATCGTCAATGAATACTCCCATTTCCCATAATCCCTCATTCCCATTTATTCCCAAAACTTATTGCCTTGAATATGGACCTATGCTTTTGCATATTAAATCTATGTTGGATCACAAGGACAATCCATTTCCAGATCTGGGAGCGACAATTCAGAAGATTTGTTTGCAACTAACTTTGAGGTACAATGCACTTAGAAAAGCTGATTTTTGCCTGGCATCAGTCATGGACCAAGTAATATCACAAGGTATGTGGTGGAGACTGGAGCCCAATGTCAACATTCAAGAACCTTTTCTTGTCCTGTAGAGAAATACATAAAATTTGTCAACTTTTGTTTGCCATAGAGGCACACAAAGAGTCACCATCTGCATGTCCTCCTATTTGCTGCAATGGTGAAGCTGAGCTTCTCATTACAAGCCTCTGATACAATCAGGAAGCAGTTAATGCCTAAGAAATTTTGGGAGCTCATCTCACTGTTGGCACTCTCGTGAATCATGATCCCAATATTTGATTCACCTGAGCTTGTCCCCAGCAGCCTGCAATCTGGTGCTTGTCCGTCAACCTCCACGCCTCTCACTGGTCCATTGCAGTGGTCTGTAGGGTCCTCTCCAAGGCTGCTGCTTCTTGGTGGGTGGGTATTTTCCTGCTCTAGTGCACTAGCCCGCTGATCTGCTGGAGTCTTCTGCCCTCGTGGTCTGCTGCCAACATGAGTGCTGCCATCTTGGTCACAGAGCTTTGAGGTTTCATTGATGTGAAAAGAAACACTGCCAACCTCTTCTATGGGCTTTTTAAACCTGTACGGAGCTGTTGGCATAACAACAGGATCTCCTGGAGGAGTGCTGTGTGTCCACTCCCACACTCTTGGGTCCACACCCACAGCAATACTGTCATTACTGCAGCACTGCCATTTCTTTTCGTTGTAGACTACCATCTTCATCATAGATATTTTTTAAAAATGCAAAGGAAAGAGATGCAAGATAAAGGGCATCATGTCAGTCTATCACACAGATGGTGTTCAGAGAACACTCAGCCTCCCTCTACTCAGAATCAGAATTTATTGTAATGAAATTCGGTGCTTGGCAGCAGCATATCATAATGTAAACATTCATATTATAACTATCTTACATTTCTATATAATAAAAATAATAGTGCACAAAAAGTAAGGTAGTGTTTTTGGTTCATTGATTATTCAGGAATCTGATGGCAGTGGGGAAGAAGCTGTCCTTGTGCCATTGAGTGCTCATCTTTAGGCTCCTGTACCTTTTTGCAGATGGTAGCAGAGTGAAGAGGGTGTGGCCTGGATGGTGGGGTTCTTTGAGAATAGAGGCTGCTTTTTTAAAAACTGCCTCATGGAGTGAAGACTGGTGCCTGTGATGTCGCAGGCTGAGGTAACCCTCTGGAGTTTATTCTTGTCCTGAGAGTCGGCACCTCCACACCAGACAGTGATGCAGCCAGTCAGAATGTTCTCCACAGTACACCTGTAGAAATTTTCGAGCATCTTTGGTGAAATACCGAACCTCCTCAGACGCCTCATAAAGTATAGTCACTGGTATGCCTTCTTTGTGATTGCATCAACATGGAGGCTCCAGGACAGATCCTCCCACCATTTGCTCATGGTAATTTTTCATGCTTCTCCACTGTACATGATATGGAGAAGAGGCTAATATCTGCCTCTTGTCTCAGCTATGCAGGCAGGTGTCTTAACAGAGCTGGGGGTTTTTCTCTTTGGAGCGACAAAGAGAGTTAGATAAGATTATGAGGGGCTGAGATAGGGTGGACAGCCAGCATCTTTTCCCTGAGATACAATAGCAAATACGAGATGACACATGTCTGGCCAATAGAAATGGAGCTTGCTCTCAGTGCAGACCTGGCAGTTCTTTGTCATGGTTTAAGGCGAGTGGATGAAAGTTTAGGGGAGATGAGAAGTAAGTTTTACTTACACAGAGAGTGGGATGCATTACTAAGGTTGGTGATGGAGGATGATACTATAAGGACATTCAGAAGATTCTGAGATAGGCACATGCATGTAAGAAAATAGAGGGTTATGCGTGTGAGGTTGGGAAAAATTACATTGTTTACACAGATCAGCACCAACATCGTGGGTTGCATGGTGCCATAATGTTCTATGGTTAGAGGCAATGCACTATTTTGTATGAAATTCAGGGTGACAATCTCCCTAACAATGTTCTCAATGAGGTTTTTAACCAATTTTTCCATTGTTGGAAGGTCACTCAGTTGGAAGCATGTCTGCCTGTTGCACTTAAAAAAAAAGTGTGAGCTGCAGTTCGAGACATTGGTCTCTGAGTTTTGAATATAATAAATGACTCATAAAATGCCCTGTGGAAAATATCCATGGTGCCCCATGCTGAGATAACATTGAAAGCCTTCAAACTCCTAAAATATGTCACGGATCACAATGGCTCTCAGCAAAATGTTTATAAAGCAGCTGTTAGCATTGAGTTTTTATTCATGTTGGGTAATCAGAATGTTAAAGCACTGCCATGAAATGCTATTTAATCTTGTTTCCGTTTTTCTGAAACATTTCAGAGCCACGGGAGCTCTTTGCTGGAGGCATTAAATTTAAATCCCTGTTGGAAATCTGTTGGAATACCAATCATTAGAATGTAATAATGATAGATGATCCTGTGATAATGGTGATCTCCTGTCACAGTGATTGATCTGTGTTCTAATAATTAACTTCCTGCAATAAGACTAATTCTTACTGACAATTTTTAAAAAAGTCCTCAGTGATAAAGATGGCCCATCTCTGACAATGGTCCAACTTGGTGACGCTCATCTCCTTGTAATAAATGAACAATCCCTTATGCTAATAATTGATCCTTTGTGAAAATGATCCACTCTCCTCCATGAGTAGGTTACTCACATGCATGGAAAATTGGCTACATTAAAACCCAAAGGTTGGCATTGGCATTTTGTAATGAAGCTCATATATGCATTGAGATTTTAACCTTCCTCCTGCCTCAGTGCACCTGTTCTTTAATATTCACATTCCCCTGTCCATCCACTGAAAGAACAAATAACATACATAGCGCATTTTAAAAATATATGGTGCTGTCAATAACTGCATTTTCATTCACAGTTATTTCCTTGTTATGATCTTAAGATCTTCAAATTGATAAAGATCTATTGCATCCATCTCAGTTAATTATCCCAATACTCATTCAACAACATATTCTTTCAGATGAAGTTTGGTGCATGCAGACATGAGGTAACTATAATAAAGCTTACAACATAAAAGTACTCATGATTTAATAAAAGCAAGTCGAATGATAATCAATACACCTGCAGGTAAAGTTATGCATCCTCGCCAGTGTGATTAGTGGGCAGCTGTAATCTTCTTTCTGGAAGGCGCAGATGAATTATAGGCTGCCTATAATAAATTGAGCTAGCAGTAATTCTGATATAACTGTTATATTGCAGGCAAAAGGAAAATTTGTTTTGACTATTGAATGTGGACCACAAAAATTGTGAGGAGGTCATCAACTGATCAGATTTGCTTTTTCCAATAGTGATTATGTCCTGCTTGTGTTATCGGTAATATTTTCTCAGTGAATGCTCCAGGAAGCGTGACGACAGTTATCATGCGTAACAGCAAACACTGCAAATTGGTCGAAATCTCAGAGTCCGCAACTTAAATACAATTAAGTAAGTAGTTCCAAGGCAAGTAGTAGTTGCAGAAGGACCAGGCTGTAATAGAACATACAATGTAGCTCAAAACAGCACAGTAAGGGTCCTTTGGCCCCCTATGCTGTACTGACTTATATAAACCTACTCCACAGCAAAACATTTTCCCTACTTCACGCCCATAACCCTCTACTTTTCTTTCAACCATGTACCTATCATGGAGTCTTTTGAATGTCTCGATTGCACCAGCCTCCACCACCATCATGGCAATGCATCCACTCACCCCTCTGAGTAAAATAAATAAATTGCTTCTGACATCTTCCTTAAACTTTCCTCCACTCACCTTAAACAGATGTTCTCTAGTATATGGTATCGTTGCTCTAGGAAATAAAGGTGTTGGCTGTCCACCCTATCTAAGCCACTCATAATCTTATATACCAGTACTAAGAAGTTACCTTTCATCTTCTGTCACTCCAAAGAAAACAGCCTAGCTCTTCATATGATATGTTCTCTAATCCAGGCAGCATGCTGGTAAATTTCCTCTTCAACCTCTCCCCAAGCAGCCACATCCTTAAGGATTTATTTTTACCCAGAGAACAGTGGGGATTTGGAGCTTACTGTTTGAAGAGATGACTGAAAACCTCCTTACATTTGATATGTGCCTGGGTGAACATCTGAGTGGAACTGAATTCAATTGTTTATTGTCACAGGTAGCATCATGTGCAAAAAATACTTTGTCTTGTGTGCTATCCAGGCAAGTCAACATACAGCAGGTAGAACAAGAACAAAAACATAGTGCAACAGTAAAACAAAAGTGCAAGGTTCAATACAGAACAATCCAACAAAACAGAGCAAAGTTAAAGAATTTCATGTATGTTACATTGTAAAAGGACAATAATGGCAGTTATATACAGCCCCCCAAACAGCAGCCAAGATGTGGATTATGCAACTGGAAATAGATCAGTCATGTCAGAAGGACATAATCATGGGGGACGTTAACATGAAAATAGATTGGGAATGTCAGGTTGGTATGGGACTTCAGGAAGAGAGAGTTTGTGGAATCTCTGTGAGATGGCATTTTGGAGCAGTTTGTTGATGACCCCACCAGGGGATGAGCTGTTCTGGATTGGGTGCTGTGTAATGAACCAGAGGTGATGAGAGAGCTTAAGGTAAAGGGACCCCGAGGAGGCAGTGATCACATTATGATTGAGGAATTGCTGCTTACCAGCAGAGCTAATGCTGCCCCCTCTACCTCCTTGCCTACCCTTACGATACTCCATGAATCCTTGCACGTTCTACTGCCAATGACATCCATCCTTTAGCCACAATTCAGTAATGGCCACAGCATCGTACCCTCCAAACTGTAGCTGCACAGTAGGATCATCCACCTTGTTTCTAATGCTCTGTGCATTTATGCATAATACCTTTAGACCAGTTTCATATGCTGTTTCTCTGTCATTCCTCTGGCTATTATTTTTTTTGTCTCATCACCTGCCTGTCATCCTTGCTGCAAACCATCTTCACTTTACTGCTGCTTCCCCCCACTTCTTCAGACCTAACACGCTGGTTTCTATCCCCCTGCCAAATTAGATTAAACCTTCCCACCAGGACATTGGCCCTATTTGTGATCAGGTTTAACCCATCCTTTTTGTATAGCTTTTACCTTCCCCTGAAGAGATCCCAATGATCCAAGAATCTGAAGCTCTGTCCCCTGCACAGTTTATCAGCTATACATTTATCTGTCTGACCTCACTATTTTTTCTTTCACTAGCATGTGGCATAGGCAGTAATCCTGAGACTGCCACCCTGGAGGTCCCGTTTCTCATCTTCCTCCCGAATTCCCTGTATTCCCTCTTCAGGCCCTCATGACTTATCTATGTTATTGGAACCAACATAGTCCAAGACTTCTGTTTGTTCACCCTTTCCCCTCGGAATGTTCTAGACCCAATTTAAGTCATCCCATTATCATCCCAGTGTCTTTATTTGGGTGTAGATCATGTCGAAAGAATCAAAGACTTGTTGATCCAAACCAAGGCTCTTATTAACTGGAAGACTGGAGCATATGTAGGTCGACCAATCCAGAATGACTTGGTCTGGCTAGGAGCAACCCTTTAAGACCTGGCAGTAGGCATGGCTATGCTCTCAGCCAATCACAGTCATCCTAAACTACAATTTGTATATATACACATTGGTGATAGAATCTGTACTATCACATTGGGCTCACAGAATCTCTTGCCTGTTCTCATCACAATGGAATCTCCTATCACTATTGCATGCCTCTTCGCCCTCTCCACTTCAGGGGCATGCTCAATGCTAGAGACCTGGTCCCTATGGTCATTCTCTGTCAGGACATGCTCCCCAATACTATCCAGAATGATAAATGGTTAGCTGAGGGGGATAGCCACAGAGGTATTCTCTACATATTCTCTGTGGCTCCAATCTATCACTTCCTCACTCTCTCTAATGTCTCCTAGGTGATCAACAAACACTAATCTCCTGGCTTGTCTGTGACTAATCAGCCCATGGTTGTGGGTTCCCCTAAAGTTGACTTTCTGCAATTAGTGGAGTAAATGGACACTACGTAACCTGTGACATGGGAATAAAAGGCTGCTGCTCAGAGGGGAATATTTCTTGGAAATGCCTAGGCCAATTTCACAATAGCTGATCTCATTTGCAGGTGAAATCATATTTACTAACGATTTATACAGAAACAAGTGTCTCTACCCCTGCTTCCTCTAAATTCCGTTCAAGGGGCTGAGGCTTTATTCCTTAGAGTGCAGGAGGATGAAGGTAAAACAAAGTCATGAAAAGAATAGATCAGGTGAATGCACAGTCTTTTGCCCAGAGTAGGGGACTTGGTGATTAGTCCGCATGGTTTTAAGGTGAAGGGGAAGAGATTTAATATGAAACTGAGGGTGAACTATTTTACTTGGAGGGTAGTTGAGTGTATGGAACAGGCTGCCAGAGAAGGTGGTTGAGGCAGGCACCATTTTTTAAGATGAATGTGGATGGATTTGTAGATAGGATGGTGTTACGTCACAGAGCCCCAGCAATAGAAATTCACCAACAGTTATTTTTAAAACAATATATGTATTAATAATTATTAATAATTGAACATCTTCACTAAACTTAAACCCAACAAACCATGAATATACCCATGTCTGTGTATATGTGTGTGTAATACCCAACCATTATGGCTTAGGCACAATTCTAGAAAGTCAATTCAAAGTTCAGTCTTAGAAATCCTGTGTTGAAACTCAGACTTTTAAACTGATATACAGAAGGAGGTGAGAGAGAAACCTGTGACTTCCATGACACTTTCAAAACCCAGGCATGGGTTAAATGAAATGACCATCAAAATGGTCATGATCCAAATGAAGGAATGATCTGGTTCCTTTACCCAGATATGGATCAATCAAAATGACCATTACAATGGTCACAATGTGTCAATAATTCTCCTGACAAGGAAAAACTGCAGAAGTGTCTATTTCACACAGTCATTTCACTTCTGCCTGTTCATCAAAAAAATGGCTTGCTGATCAATACTTAAATCTTGTTTCTTTGTGTCTCAAACACATGACTTATAGTCGTATGACTTTTCTCTCACCATCTGTTTTTCTCTGGGTAAACAACCATTGTTCTCGGTTCATAGTTGAGATCATTCTTTGTTTACAGTTTAGACTCAATGGTGCCAGGTTGCCTGTGAATGTTTTGCACCCTGGACCATCTTCCAAAATAACACTCACTAAAGAAAAATAGGAGTTTGTAATAGATGGATATGGATGGATATGGGTCAAATACAGGGAGGTGGGACCTTTTGGGCAAGTTGGACTGAAGGGCCTATTTCCATGCTATATGAATCTATAAATATGTCCAAGCTGATCATCCTTCCTATTTTACCTCATTGAATCCTTTTTTTGATTTTTCTGTCCTTTGATCTAATTCTTTTGCATTGGATTTTCAATTTGAAACTTATGAATTGGAATGGGTAAAATTGGAAAACACTCATTCAGTAGTATGCTCTTATCAATTGTCTGATGATAAAGGTATTGATGACTCAGTATTCAGACATCTTGTACAGTCGGAGTTTCCTGCTTCTCTTTGTGTCCAACTAAATGGATCCTACCATTGGCAGGCTCAACAGTGCAGCAGGCTTACTCACTGAATGGTACCTACAGGATGGTCAGTCAGAAAGATGGCTCGGCCATGGTGTGGATTTTGCTGCTGTGGCTCCATAAAGATAAATCATTTTCTCTTACATACAAACTGCATGGCAGGAATCTTACACAAATTGATCAACCAACCATCGTACATGAGATCTCGTACTGTATCTCAAAAAGATCTGCACAGCTTTGCTTTATAAGATCAAGGTCAAGTCAGGCACTCTCTAAAAGCTTCATGATTATTGCCACTGATCCCTGCCACAACTCACAGTTTGCTTTGTTAGGGAGGTCACCAAGTTCTATTTCCAAGGAGCAAATATTTCATCAGCTCTTGCTTCAGGAACAGGTAGTGTTAACATGGGGATTTATTACCAATTCAAGTATTGTCAAAGTGAAACCTTTCATCCTCTAAAATCATGGAGTTTTTGGTCGGGGCATAATTACTGCCCGTGTGGTCGTTCACACTGGGTGCCTTTTTAGACTGAGTACCTGAGTTCAACAATCCCAGTGGGTGGATGTGCAGTAGAGTGAAGGAATGACAATGAATTTTTCCAGTACAATTTATACTGCAGGCTTCCTCCAAAAAGTTGCAGGGATCCCACAGGATACATCACGATGCAAGAATTGACTCAAAATTCCTGCACTTTTTTTTAGACTGCCTGTGTAGCAGTAAAATTCCTTGATTGTGCCTGCAGTCTAAAAACCATAAATGTCAACACTTAACAATTTCAAGAAGGAACAAAATGAACATTTCCAATCTTATTCTTTCCCTGGCTACCAGGCACCATTGTGAACTCCTGCTTTTGCAATACCAGAAGCTGCAGAGAGAAGCCATTCATTCCAAGTCTAATCAAGAATCAAAAAATGGCCACATTCTAACTTCCTCCATCCCCCAGTCTCTTTTCCACCTCCTGTACTAATGAGATAGCAATATAATGAGATAATTTATTTTTACCAAGCATACTTATGAAAGAAATCCTGCATCGCATTTTCCACAGGCCTGATCAAACATCATTACATCAGCTTTGATGAAGAAATAAATGGCTGAAGAAATCAAATAATTATATTTGAAGTCCTCCTTCAGAAGCTCTTCAAAATCAGAACCCTTCACATAAACTGAATATGCCTTAGATTGTGACCAACATTTACATTTCTAATTTAGCAGATTGCTGATCTATGGTTTCAGAAGAAAAAGCAATAAGCAAGTGTTGAAAACATGAATAACACTGAGGTTTTTCAGATTTGATTGACACATCCAGTAAGATTTTTGGCTTTTATATGAACTACTTGAGGAAAAAAACTTTGCATATGATATGGTTTCTTACATTGGGCAGGGCATTGAGTGCAAAGGTAAGGACAAAAGGATGAGTAGAAAGGCAGCCATATAGCATTTTGGATATTGGTGTGGGAGGGAAACAACTTAGCAGGGACAAACAATGCCAGTCAGATCTGATTCTGGCTCAGAAAAGAATGGAGGTGAAGAGGCAAGTTGCAGCGATAGAGCATTCAAAATTTACGGGAGCAGATAAGAGACTGATAATCCTGGATGATTGTACTCAGGTGCCAAGGTCAGATATTTCAGATTGAGTTCACAATAATCTCAAGAGGGAGGGTGAGCAGCCAGATTTCATGGTCAATTACATGGGTAGGAAGGGTGATGAGGTAGTTCAAGGAGTTAGTTGCTAAGTTGAACGACAGGACCTACGGGGTTGTGATCTCAGGATTGCTATCCGTGCCACGAGCTAGTGAGGCTGGAAATAGGAGGACAATGCAGCTTATTATGTGGTTAAAGACATGGTGCAGGAGAGAGGGGTTCAAATTTCTGGATCACCAGGCTCTCTTCCAGGGAAGGCACGGCCTCTACCAGTGGAACGGTTTGCATCTGAACTGGAGGGGGATTAATATACTTGAGGGAAGGTTTGTTGGTGTGGGTCCGGGGGGGATGGAAACCAGTGTGCCAGAGAAGGCGGTGGAATGGAGGAAGAAATAGATGATTGGACTGCATCTAAAGTTAGAAATTAAAGGGTTGTGTGTAGTAGAAATAAATTTCCCAGGTGCATCTATTTCAATGTATCATTGTAGAAAAGGCCAGATGAGCTCAGAGCGTGGATTAAAACAAAGAATTATGACAATTAGTGAAACTTGAAACCTGGCAGCTCAATGTTCTGGGGTTCTATCGTTTCATATGCGATAAGAGCAGGAGGGAAGGAGGGGGAGAGGAATGGCATTATTCGTCAAGTAAAATATCACAGCTGTGCTCAGGCTGGACAGACTGGGGGCTAGTCTACTGAAAATTTTTGGGAGGAGAGGGAAAGGTATGACCACATTAATGGGGTTGTATTATAGAAGACCCAATAGTCAGTGAAAATTGGAGGAAAAAATCTGCAGGGAGGTAGCAGGAAGCAAAGTTGTGATAGTAGCAACTTTAGCTTTCCAAATATTGAGTGGAATTCCCATGCTGTAAAAGGGCTGGATAGCTTAGGGTTTGTCAAATGTGTTCAGGAAAGATTTCAAAATCAATGTATTGAGGTACCAACTAGAGAGAATGCAATATTGGATCTCCTATTAGGGAACGAGATATGACAGATGACAGAAATATGTGTCGGGGAACATTTTGGGTCCAGTGATCATAATGTCATTAGTTTCAAGTTAATTATGACGAGGATGGGTCTGGGCCTCGGGTTGAGATTCTAAATTGGAGAGAGGCCAATTTTGAGGAAATGAGAAATGATCTGGAAAGCATGGATTGGACAGGTTATTTTCCAGCAAGGATGTGCTTGGCAATGGAAGGTTGTCAAAGGCAAAAGTGTACAGAATTTCGATCCTCCTGAAAGGATTAAAGGCAAATTTAACTCTCATAAGGAACCTTAGTTTTCAAGGGATATTGACATCCTGATCAAGAAGAGAGAGTGTATAGAAGGTTAAGCAATAAGGAGAAAATGAGGTACTTGAAGAGTATAATAAATGCTACAAAATTCCATAGGAAAGAAATCAGGAAAGGCTAAAAGATGCAAGGTTGCTCTGGCAGAGAAGGTGGGGGAAAATCCTAAAGGCCTCTGGAGGTATATTAAGAGCAGAAAGATAGTAAGGGACAAAATTGGCCCCATTGAAGATCACTGCCAGCTATGTATGGAGCCAGGAGAGATGGGGGAGATCTCAAATTATTTTTTTTTGCATCAGTATTTACTCATGAAACTGGCACAGTCTTGGAAAGTGAGGCAATCAAGCAGTGAGGTCATGGAACCTATAAAGATTAAAGAGAAAGTGGTGCTTGCTGTCTTAAATCAAATTAGGATGGATAAATCCCTAAGCCTGACTAAGTATTCCCTTGGACCTTGAGGGAGGCTAGAAAAGAAATTGCAGGGGCCCTGGCAGATATATTTAAAATTTCCTTAGCTATGGGTGTGGTGCTGAGGATTTGAGGCTAGCTTGTGCTGTTCCATTATTTAAAAATGGCTCCAAAAATAACTCAGGAAATTATAGGCCAGTGAAGCTGACATCAGTAGTAGGTAAATGATTGGAAGGTGTTCTAAGAGATCAGATATACAATTATTTGGAGAGTCAGGTACTGATTTGGGAGAGTCAGCATGGTTTTGTACATGGGAAATTGTGTTTAACTAATTGTATAGAGTTTTTTGAGGAGGTTACCAGGAAAGTTGATGAAGGAAAGGCTGTGGATATTGTCTACATGGACTTTAGTAAGGCCTTTGACAAGGTCCCACATAGGAAGTTAGTTAGGAAGTTTCAGTCGCACAGTGAGGAAGGAACTGGATTCAACATGGGCTTTATGGGAAAAACTAGGGTGTGGTAGCAAATGATTGCTTCTCTGAGTGGAGGCCTGTAACTGCTGGTGTGCCTCAGGGATAAGTGATGTGTCCAATGTTGTTTGTTATCTATATCAATGAATTAGATCAGTGGTGGCCAAACAATGGCTCACGAGTCACATGCGGCTCCTTGACGTATAATATGCAGCTCACGGAAATATGTTGGCTGAGACAGGAAGCATATGAGCTGATAGTTTTAGTGGGCATAGCTTGTGATTGTATACCATATATTCACATGTAATAGTCAATACCACGTAAAAGTCATCCCCATATTTTTGGCCCTGTTCATCAACCATTCAAACTCCCACAGCACCGAACTTAGATTTACTGCCCAGTCCCGAGCACCCTTCCGTCCATCCATGCTCCTGATATCCCAACCGCTGACTCTCGCCCAGGCCCTGACCGCACACCCATCTAAGCCCCCGATGCCCTGGCCACCCTCCTATCCAAATTCCTGATGCCTCGGCCTCCTTCCCATCCAAGCTTCCCAATGCAGGAACTTACCATGGTCAAAGGTAGTAAGCTTGTAATAGTCGACCCCCTGAATTTTACCCTAAAAATTTGTCAACAAAATTTGACTATTACACAAGTATATACGGTATGTGTACTTTTTGACTACTGAAACTAATACAAATTAGCAGTTTAAAACTACATCCATGGATAAGTATTATTATGTATATGTATTTCTTAATAACATTTTTGTAACATAATGTGCATGTAAGAGTAAAAACAATATTTTTTTCACATCTTGCAGCTCTCAAATTATCTGGTTTATTATATGTAGTTCCTACGTTAAGGAAGTTGGCCACCACTGATGTAAGTGATAATATGGTAAATGGATCTGTAAGTTTTCCAATTACACAAAGATTGGTGATGCACTAGATAGTGAAGAAGGTTTTCAAAGCTTGCAGAGGGATCTGGAGCAGCTGGAAAAATGGGCTGCAAAATGGCAAAAAAGAATCTAAAGGTTATTGGTTCCATTACTGTCACGTAATACTGCATTTAGAATGTAATATACATTAAATTCTTTAACTTTGTTGACCGTAAGGAAGACAGAGAGTTGCCAATTTGTCCAGCGCCCCTTGCAGAAATGAGACCGCAGCAAAACCAATGCTCTAACCACTGAGCTATCAGTTTAATGCAGACATGATGAAGTTTAGCATTTTGGATATACACAATAAATGATAGGGCACTAAGGAGTGCAGTAGGAATACAGATAAATAAGATTCAAGATTCAATTTATTGTTATAGTAATAAAACAATGTCATATTACATGAAACTCCTTTTTGCCTGCTGCAAAGCAGACAGATTCGCCACCAGCAGAAATTGCCTAAGCGCCTCTTACACTTCCTACAGTCAGTCAAAGTTAAGCAAAAGAGAGTTTCTCCTCCCCCCCGCCCCCCCCCCCCCCCACATAGTCACCAAGTGTCTGTAGATTCTCCTCCAGTGCTTCCGCAACCTCTGCAGCCACACAGAATCCAGTCCAAAACATTGGCAACCAAAGGTCCAGATCTGAACCTCTGACACGGTCAGGGACAGCTTGGCTCCCTCGGCACCCCCTCACATCCCGGTTCCAATACCTGATACTCCTCCGGCCAGTTCGAGCCAGTCTCCAGCAGTCCGCAGCCCGGCGCAAGTTATCCAACAGCAGTCTCCAGCAGCCCACAGCTTCCGTGGGTTCTTCGCCTCAAGTCACCAGCAGTCTGGTGCAGAGCCTCCTCAATGGTCCATCTCCATGGTCATTGGCCCGTGCGTTGTCTCTTCCGTTTTTCCTTCTCTGACGTGGAGGTGATCTGCCCGTCATCTGGTGCCTTGCCCCCTACTTCCCTAGAGTCTGCAGCCCCTTGTAACCTGCTGCTGATAAATAGGCGCTGCCATCTTGGGCGCAGACACCACGGTGGTGAGATCTCAAATTAAACCACTGTCAGTTCCCTCAATGGGCCATACAAAGCCCATGCTGAGCCAACAGCAGTTGACTGTGCGGCTAGTCCCTACAGAAGCGCTGTATCTCCACTCCCCGCAGGTCAGCACCAGCGGCACTGAAGTCACTGAAAGTGATATCACATGTAGATAGGGTTGTAAATAGAGGTTTTGGTACATTGACCTTCATAAATCAAAGTATTGAGTATTGGAGTGAATCAGGAAGTCTGCAGATGATTGTAGTAAAAACACAATGCTGGAGAAACTCAGCAGGTCACACAGCATAAGATAAAGGTATATAACCAATGTTTTGGGCCTGAACTCCCTGTTCTCCCTCTCTACCCTATCTATCTGTCTCCTTTCTTCCATCTCTCCACCTGCTTCCCTCTCCATTCAGCTATTCCCCCCTTCCTGTTTTCTCTTGTGTCCTTCCTCCCTTATCCACCTCTTTTCTCTTGCCTGTGGGCCTGTGTTCCTCCTCCGTCCCTTCCCAACACCATTTTTTTTCAGGCACATGCTGACATTCTGCTCATACTTTGATGAAGCGCTCTGGCTGAAAACATTGGTAATGTAGCTTGTACTATTGGAGTTGAGATGTTATGGTAAAATTGTGTAAGACAATGGTAAGAGAAAATCTGGAGTATTGTGTGAAGTTTTGGTCACCTAACTACAGGAAAGATATTAATAAGATTGAAAAGAGTGCAGAGAAGATTTACTCGGATGTGGCCAGGACTTGAGGAACTGAGTTACAGGGAAAGTTTATACAGGTTTGAACTTTATTCCCTGAAGCGTAGAAGAATGAGGGGAGAGTAGATGGAAGTGTACAAAATTATGATGTGTATAGATAGATAGAGTAAATGCTAGTAGCTTTTCCACTGAGGTTAGGTGAGATACAAATCAGAAGACATGGGTTAGGGGTGAAAGGGGAAAAGTTTAAGAGGAGTATTAGGGGCAACTTCTTCACACAGAGAATAGTGGGAGTTAAGAACAGGCTGCCAGCTGAAGTGATGAATGCAGGCTCAATTATAACATTTAAGAAAAATATGGACAATTACATGGATGGGAAGAGTATGGCAGGATATGGATCTATGAAGTACATGTTGCCTGGATTATAAGGGATAAGGGGAGAGGTTAGGCTTTTTTCTTGAGTCTTCAGTAGCTGAGGAGGAACTTGATAAAAGTTCCTAAAGCTTGTTGATGTATTAATAGGGTAGGAGAGGAAGCTTTTTCACAGAGAAAAAATGTTGCACACTCAAGAATATGCATTTAAAGTGAAGAGGGGAACAGTTAAAGGAAATAGGCAAAACAATGTTTTTTACAGAGTGGTAGGAGGTGTCTGGACTGGCTGTCAGGTAGAGTAGTGGTATCAGGTACAATAGAAAGTAGCATTTAAGAGGCTTCTCAGTAGAATAGATGGGGAATAGAGGGATATGTCACATGCAAGCACACGAGTAAAAGAGGCTGTTCCTATGTTTTACTCTTCTATGTTCCATGTTCTACGAGCCTACCAGTACCATTTTAGTCTTCATATTTGTCACTGTATCAAACCATTTTATTTCAGAATTACAGCCTCCTCACTGATGTTATATATTGTTCGCGTGTTGCAGATGTGGTCTGGTTCTGTCATAGCAACTATAAGATATTCACTGCTGTTGATAGTAGATTCAATACACTAGGTATTTTGATAAAATTTATGTATCCAATAAATCATCTTACAGGAATTACTGGCTTGATTTGCTTCCTCACATTTTGATTTCACATTGTTAAAATTAAAACAACTGCATGGGGGAAAACCAAAACCATCCACTCAAACAATAAATTAAAATCATATTTCAAGGCAAGCAGTTATATCTCTGTATCTTTTGAAATTGAATTTCCTTTATTCAGAAAAATAAAAACAAAGGTGTCTTTTATTAATAAAGAATATCTCTTCTGAAATGGAATATCAAAGCAATAAATTAAACATCACTGGGCTGTGTCCCACTTGATTTGAAGTCATCTTACTGATTAGCAGAAGCTTTTTAACTTATGAATTTGAGTCAGGGAAGGACTGTACCAAAGTGCTTCACACTAGTGAAAAGGGAAGATATTTGGAGTTGAGAATAATCAGTAAAGAATTTGTTGAAGAGATATTCATGAAGTTTTGAAAACATGGGGGAAAATAATTCGTCAAGCATGGAATTTGAGGCAGCACGAGAAACACAAGCACTGCAGAAGTTGACATAAAAATGAGAACGTGTGGGGACTCAGTGAATCAGACAGCATTCAGGAAGAGGTATGATCAGTCGATCTTTTGGATCAGAACCCTTTATTGAGACGAAAGGGAGAAGGAAAATTAACAGGCATTAAAGGGGGAAGGAGCAGCTGGGGAGGGAAGAGAAACTGAAGCCAGAGCACTGGGAAGAGGCACAACAGGAGGAAATTACTGCTGGATGTCTTGGAAAGTCATCATTCAGAGATCTAGGAGAGTTATAACTGAATAAATATTTGGAGAGTCAAGAAATGATTCATATTCTGTCTCAGAAGAATGTGCTTTGTAGAGAAAACAGAATAAATGTAAGGCGCTACAGTAAAATCCCCATTATCTGGCCCTAAGGAGATCGTGCATGCTGGAAATGTGCATTTTCCAGTAAATTGAGACTCACTATTCCAATGCCTAACTAATATATCTGCATTAAGAATACACCATTTAAAAGACAGAAGACGGTGCAAAATGTAAAGTAACTTGAAAAGAAACAGTATTGTAGCCTTAATTATGTAATGTTCATTTTAATCAAGTAAATCCGATAACTTACAAATTTTAAACTTGAAACCCAGTCGCTGGCACTGTGCTAACCGTGCTGCCATCATAATTAACTCCCTGCCCCAAGTTTACAGATAAAGCCTTACTAATAGACTTAATGCTATTATAAATAAAGACTCTTAATAGTCAGGGATAGGGAGACACTTTGGAGAGTCAGGTGAGCGGCATCAACTGGCTCTATTTAGTGGAAGCCGCCATTTCATTCCAAAGCAACTTTATTTAAACTTTATTCAAACTGGGGAACTCTGCTATATGAAAGTCTCAACAGCGCTGTCGTCTTCCCCCTGCCCCTCTATATCCAATCCCTATTCCACTGACTTGGGCTCAAGGGTGCTGGTCAGACCCTAGGTATGCTCTAACCCCTTCCTTGCATAGACAAACCTGACTCACCTGCACACCCAGGCTCTGGGTGCACCTTCCTTGCGCTAACGACCCAGTTCACCTCTAGCCAAGTGTCCTGGTCAGGCCGCTGGCACCTCCTTCCTCGCGCTGACAGCCCGACGCACCTCCAGGCAGTGTTCCGGTTGGGTCCTCAATGCACCTTCTTCACGTTGCCACCTCCCCGCAAGTGGTGGCAGTGAAAAGAATGCATGGGCATTGATGGGCTTTGTTAGATCAGTGGGGCAACCTTGGGCATGTCTCAGTGCCCCATTCGCACCGTCAAGTCTGAGCAATCTATTCATTTATATATTTCTTCCTTTTTTATGTTACGGTTGTTTGAGTTTTCAGTTGATTGGATTCCAGATAATGGGGATGTTATTGAATAAGATAACGGATACCTGACTATTATCCATAAGAAATGGCTGAACAAGAAAAAAATGACATGGCAACTTTAGCAGAAGGTGATTAATGTTTAACATTAGTGGTTAAAGCAATAAAACATAGATTAAAAAAAAGATGAACCTACTTTGGTTTGCAAGGGATAGTTAAGAAGACAGGTTGTTAGAAAGTTTGGTTCCTATGTGATCCAAGAACAAGAAATTTTGGTTGTACGAAATATAATTGAAATAAACAATTCTGTGAATAAGCAGTTCTTGGAAGGATTCATTAGTTCTTAGCTGGGAAAAGTCTGTTTGAAGAAGTGTCAGGGAGGGGGTGTCTTGAAGAGTTGGTTGGAGGATCTTGTTTCATTGATAAGCATATTTTTCTCAAAACAGACAAGGGCTTTATTCCTTGGAGCACAGGAGGTGGAAGGGGTATATAAAAGGAATAAATTGGTTGAATGCACAGAATCTTTTGTCCAAAGTAAAGGGATCAGTAACCTGAAGGCATTGGTTTAAGGAGAGGGGGTTTGGTATGTGGGTAGGCAACAGGAGGAGGTGCTTGAGGCACGTATAGATCACACTTTCCACGTTCTAGCATTTTCTAATTTCAAAATCTTCAAGGAAACGTGGGACAATATTTTGAATTACTATCTTATTAATCCAATAAACCAAACTTTGTAGATGCAGCTTTATGTAGCTTTAATTTGTTGATAAAATGGATAAACATTTTGCATAACTACATATTTCGATTTTTATAATGATAAATAAAGCATTCAGCTATAGATTAAGATATAACAATATTCAACGTTAAAGGGATTTACAAGAAGAAATAAGATGAAATTATTCGAATTTTAAAAAAATTATCTAGAGCTCACGTCTCTTTCATAATTCGTCGAAGAATGAGCTGCAAGTTCTTAGTCTGTGTGGATATTATGATAAAAATGCAAACAATACTTTTTCTTAAAGAGGCACAAAATTAACTAAGAATTAAAATACAAGGTTTTATTTAACCTTTACATTACGGCCCCAGGAGCACTCAACATGGATTTGTGGGAGGAAGGTCATGTTTGACCAATCTGATTGATTTTTTTGAAGAGGTGACTAGGAATGTGGATGAGGGTAGCGCAGTGAATGTTGTCTATATGGACTTCAGTAAGGCCTTCGATAAGGTACCACATGGAAGGTTAGTTAGGAACGTACAGTCTTTAGGTATAAATTTTAAGATAGTCAAATGGATTGAACATTGGCTGAAAGGGAGAGGCCAGAGAGTGGTAGTGGATAATTGTCTGTCAGTTTGGAGGCCGGTGACCAGTGGTGTGCCTCAAGGATCTGTATTGGGCCCATTGTTGTTCGTTATATACATTAATGATCTAGATGATGGGGTGGTGAATTGGATTAGTAAATATGCAGACGATACTAAGATAGGTGGAATAGTGGATAATGAAGAAGGTTTTCAAGGATTGCAGAGGGATCTGGGCTGCTTAGAAAAGTGGGCTGAAAAATGGCAGATGGAATTTAATGCTGATAAGTGTGAGGTGCTTCATTTTGGTAAGAAGAATCAGAATAGGACATACGTGGTAAATGGGAGAGCATTGAGGAATACAGAAGAGCAGAAAGATTTAGGAGTAACGGTACATCGTTCCCTGAAGGTAGAAACTCACGTGAATAGGGTGGTGAAGAAGGCTTTTAGTATGCTAGCCTTTATCAATCATTGCATGGAATATAGGAGTTGGGAGGTGATGTTGAGATTCTATAAGACGTTGGTGTGGCCTAATTTGGAGTTCTGTGTGCAGTTCTGGTCGCCTAATTATAGGAAGGATATAAACAGAGTGGAGAGAGTGCAGAGAAGGTTTACCAGAATGTTACCTGGGTTTAAGCATCTAGAGTATAGGGAGAGATTGGACAGATTAGGTCTTTATTCTTTGGAGCGTAGAAGGTTGAGAGGGGATTTGATAGAAGTATTTAAGATTATGAAAGGGATAGACAGAGTGGATGTGGATAGACTATTTCCGTTAAGAGGAGGAAAGATTAAAACAAGAGGTCATGAGTTAAGAATTAAGGGTCAGAGGTTTAGAGGTTTAGGGGGAACTTCTTTACTCAGAGAGTGGTAGCCGTGTGGAATGATCTTCCGGGAGAAATAGTGGTGTCAATTGTATTATTTAAGAAAAGGTTGGACAGGTATATGGATGAGAAGAAGATGGAGGGTTATGGGCATTGTGCAGGGAGGTGGGACTAGAAAGGGGTGTTTGGTTCGGTGCGGACTAGAAGGGCCTAATGGCCTGTTTCCGTGCTGTAATTGTTATGTTATGTTAAATTGTTATAATAGACATTAATGACTAATATAATAATTACTATTACAGATACACAAGTAAATATGGTAATATAAGATTAGAAATCAAAACTTTTTGCTTCTTGTGAAAGACAGATTTTAGTAATAGGATGATTTAAGTAACCAGCCTTGGTTTTAATCCGCACTTGCTGAACAAAACCTTTCTTGTCCGGAACTATAGCCACGATTTTCCCCAGCAACCAAGAATTTCTTGCAGCAGGAATTATCCATGATAATTACAATATCTCCGCATACAAAATTGTGTTTAGCTTTCGACCGTTTTTGTCTTTCTTGTAATAATGAAAGATATTCTTTAATCCATCTTTCCAAAATAAGTCTGCAATAAACTGCACTTGTTTCCATCTGCATCTTACATAGATATCTTCTTTCTGAAATTGACCCAGAGGCATTAAAGGTTTAGATTTAAGAAGTAAGAGATGATTTAGTTTAAGTGTCTTGATATCATTTGAATTGACAGAAATTTTAGTTATTGGACGACTATTTAAAATGGCTTCAATTTCACACAATACTGTCTGAAGATTGTCATCATTTAATATTTGATTATTCAAAATGGAATGAAGAGTTTTCTTGATTGATCTAATCATTCTTTTCCACACACCTCCACGATATGATCCTGTGGATGGGTTGAATCTCCAACTAATTCCTTTCTGAAGTAATGCATCATGAATTTGATGTTTATTCCAATTTTAAGTTGCTTTTGTAATTCTAGTTGAGCTCCATTATCAGAATGTAATTCCTTTACTTGACCACGTCTGGCAATAAAACATCGAAGAACACTGATAAAAGAGTCTGTATAAAGTGATGAGGCTACTTCAATATAGATCACTCTCGTAGTCAAACAGGTAAAAATAGCTCTGTATTGTTTTTCAACACTTCTTCCTCCGTTTACTTGCAAAGGACCAAAATAATCAACTCCCACATATGTAAATGGGTGTTCATCAGGCGAAACTCTATCTTGTGGCAAATCCGTCATTTGTTGTTGTCCAGGTTTAGCATTTTCATGTCGACAATTAACACATTTTGATATAATTCTTTTGATCAATGTTGAAGTACCAAGTATCCAATATTTCTGGCGTAATTCTGCTTACACGTGATTACAACCACCATGACCTGTATTTTTCTTTTGTAGATGTATAACTCCATGATGAGTTAAATATCATTTTATACCATCTTTATGCTCCAAGATATCTTCTGATAGTTTCTCTACATAACCCTTGGTTATCATATCCAACATGACATTGGTATATTCCAAATGAAAAGAAGAATTTCTCTTGGATTTTCTC
Organism: Narcine bancroftii; assembly: GCF_036971445.1. Lineage (NCBI taxonomy): Eukaryota > Metazoa > Chordata > Chondrichthyes > Torpediniformes > Narcinidae > Narcine > Narcine bancroftii. The sequence continues at coordinate 246,761,115 of NC_091472.1, read as the reverse complement.
TTCAAATTCTGCAATTATTTTGTTATCTGGCATACAAATTTTTATTTTATTCAAAGATAATGTTATACAGTAATGACCATCAACATGTTTAACGGAATTTGAAATTAAATCCAGAAACTGCTTATTCTCCTTTGATGGTTCTTGAAAATCTGTGAGACATTCAGGGAAATCAATTTTAAACTGCTGTTCCCACAGATCATTAAGTTTGACAACTGAAATTCTGTTGACATTTACATTTGACAACTCCTGATTATTATTAATTTTTCCTCCTTATTGTCCATCCAAGCAACATTCTCACGGCATAAGATCCGTCATTTTGATTCCTTATTACTTCTAGAGGTTTGAGAGCTTTTGCCACATCTAATCCAATTAACATCTCGATCTTGGGTAAGCAAACGTCTTTTAGATGATCCCACTGTTTGATATCATCCAGATAGCGAATATTCTCCTTATTCACAGGCATAATCTTCTGAGTATATACACTTGGAAGATCGCAGAATTCATTGCTATTCAATCCAGCAATCTGTAAACCTGAAACTACATTAGTTTCAATGTTCCTTTCATCATTCATTGTCTTCAACAAGTTCTGTGATCTTTTACAATGAAGATTAAGTTTATTCATTAATTCAACAGTACAAAATGAGGTGGTACTTCCTGGTTCAAGAACTGCGTAGGTCTTCAGTGTGAAGCTTCCTTATTTAGATTTAATCTCCACAGGAACTATTGAGAGAGCTTTGTCTCCAGCCCCAGTAAGACTGTTTGTCTGAACCGAAGCTGAAGCATCCTCTCTGACTGTGTCTTTAGTCTTGGATTCAGATTGTTTGACTTCCTTCTCAACTTTACTTCGTTGAGTATGCAGTAACTTGGGATGTTTTAAACTGCATATATCACAACTGAGTCGCTTATTACAAGTTTTGCTGATGTGTCCTTTACACAAGCAGCCAAAATATATTCCTTTCTTCTTTAAAAAGATTAATTTCTCGTCATACGACTTTTTTCTCCAATTGTGAACATCTTTCTAAAGGATCCTTATCTTTTCAATACAAACAGCTTTCCTGTAGCTGTGGTACCCATTGATCTGCTGGAATGTTAGGTGCTATCCCTTTGGGTATTTCACTTCAAGTGATAAATCTTGCAGAAGCCCGAGCTAATGCTTTTACTTTTTCATAGCATGTTGTTCCTCAAGCTCTAGTCTGTTCTTTCTTCATTCATCTATTTTGTTCTTCACTAGCCATTTGTTACCTTTTAAGTTGCTCTTCTTGCTCCAATTGTTGTTTCTTGATTTCAGCTTCCATTTCCTCCAAAGCATATCTTTTCTCAGACCATTCACTTTGTGCACAGACGTTTGTGCACAGCAAAGTCAGCTTGCGCCTTCGAACACATTGCTGATATGCTTGAAGCACATGAAGCTGTACCTGCTCTAGATGCCTTTGAAGACATTGAAGATCTTCCAGCGCTCATAAACTTGTAAATACTATCAAATACTGCTGATTAAGTAACTTCTGCATTTCCTTCATTACAGCACCAGTGGGGCTCTGCAATGAACATTCGTCTGTTTCAGTTCCACTAACCTTTAAGTCAGGTAATAAGGCCTGCAGTGCCTTGATGGTGTCCTCTTCTTGCTTGGTAGTTGAAGCCGCTTCTTCTATGGTGGCTGGCTCCCATCTCCTGCCAAGCGTTGTCGGTCCGCCTTGCTGGCTCAACTCACAACCAAACAGTTCTTTGAGAGGAGCTGCTTGCTCGAGGTCTTTAGCCCGACGAGACTTCTTCTCCATCTTGGGTTTTTCACACTACAGCCTATCTTCTGCTGGCTTATCCTGTTTCTTGGTAATTGTAAACAAATTTGTATCTTGCGTGACCTCTTTAAGAGAATTTCTCTGAATTGTCTTTGTGTGGTTCTGCACACAAGCTTTGTTATCTTATGTTATTTGTAACTTTTAAGAACATATCCTTCTGGGCTTCCTGCCAGATTCTGCAAACCAGAGCTGTATCTTTTCTTTCCAAGGTCACAGATGTCTTCCAAGACTTTGACTCAATTTTAAAACTGTGCAATTCACCTACATCTTCTCATAGAGGCTTCTGGAACATTCTATTTTTTACAGCAAGAATGTCTCTTGTCTTTTAACAAGTAGAGTTCTTTCAAACAAATTTTATGAGCCTTTCTTCCAAACAAAGTTCACAATTATAATTTTCTTTGAATCAAAATATAGATGACACTTTCCAGGTTCTAGTATTTCGTAATTTCAAAATGTATCATCTTCAAGGAAACATGGGGGAAATATTGTAAATTACTATTTACTAATCCAATAAATCAAACTTTGAAGATGCAGTTTTACGTACCTTTAATTTGTTGATAAAACAGATAAACATTTTGCATAACTTTGCATTAAGATTTTCATAACGATGAATAAACAATATATTTAAAGATATAATGATGTTCAACTTTAAAGGGATAATCACGAAGAAATAAGATGAATTAAAAGAAAATTATCCTGAGCTCATGTCTCCATAGTTCGTCAAAGAATGAGCTGCAAGCTCTTAGTCTGAGTGGATATTACGCCATCATAGTCACTATGATACCACTACAAACAATATTTTTTCTTAAAGAGATAGGCCCAAAATTAATTAAGAATTAAAACCACAACCTTTACAGCAAGTGCTGTTGCAATGTTTTAAATATTTTTGGATGGATAGTATAGATTTAGAGGGATTTGGACCATATTGCAAGCAGATGGGACTAGCATGGGTGGGACATTTTGGTCAGCATGGGCAAGTAGGGCCAAAGGCCTGTTTACTCACTGTGGGTTCTATGACTAACAGATTGATCTTTGGTACCACATTCAAATGAAGTACCATATACTCCACCATCACTCAAAACATGCCAATAAGATGATCTGTAGAAGGAAGTAAGTTGAGTCAAAGTTGGTAAAAGCACCAACCAGTTAGGATACAGTGAGTTTGCTAAACACATACTGCATTGGATGGATTATTAAAGTGGTCAAATACAATCATCATTCAAGATGCAAGATTCCTTTACTGTTATGCAATAATACAGAAAATGTAATATGATACAGAATTTCCTTCTGCCTGCTGTATTTAGTATTGCTCAGCACCCCTTACAGTAAGAGAGAAAGTGTAACAAAAGAGGGTCCCTTCAGACACACTGGGTATCTGTGGATTCACCTCCAGTGCTCAGAGCCCTGTTCAATCCATCAGCAACCCAAGCTCCAGTTCCAAAGCTCGGACGTGATCAGAAAGCCCGCGGCAATGCCAGTTCTATGAGTCACTCAACTGCAAGTTGCTGACCGCCTGCTGCCTATGTAGGACCTTCAGCTGCTAAGCTTCTCACTGCTCTGCTACTGTAGTCACTGACCTGTAGGGTCCTTCAGCTGCCAGCGGCCAAGCCAATGTTGCATTCAAGACTTAGATGTGACTTTTTTTAGAACAGCCAGTGGATGTGTCCTCAATTGAATGTTGGGGTGGGGAGCAGAGGGCAGAACCTTCTGCATGCATACATATACTCTCACCTTTTTACGTTTTGTTTAATGGGGCATCCCTGCTCATCTCCTCTTCTAAAGTATGCTCCAGTGCAGACAAATTCTAGGTTTCCTGAATGATGTGGGCACAATGATGGCCAGCATGAACAGCTTCAAATCCATCATCTGGAGGGATACCAGAAGCATGAAATCTCTGGATACAAAATCAAAGTTCTCTTATGTGAACTTGAAGTCAGCATTGAATGAAAAATGATCATGTGAACAATCTTAAACAGCTTTACCTTGACAATGATAGTTCATGTTTCTGACTACCCTGGGAGATTCACAGAAGGTGCTAAGGAACGACATTTGCTCTCTTCCATCTCTGATGTGAAGAAGCGAGTGCTACATGCAAGTGTTCCCACAGTAACAGCTCAGATACTTGGCTGTTGTGTGATGTGTCAGGTACAGTGCACTACAGCCATAATTTGAGAGTCCTTGGCCAATGCAAGAAGAAGGGCCATTTTAAATCTGTCTAGTCTAGATCATGTAGTCTGGGCCAATCCCTGACCCTGGAGAAGCTGAATGACTCCATCCATTCCTTTGAGTTAAGTAAAACTCCCAGAAGCAAGACTTTACCAGCCTGTGGAACTGGGAAAGTGAATGCAAATATGGATACAAATTTCACCATGCTTTGTTATTGCTTTCCAAATTGTGAGAACTTCATAATAGCATGTGACACTGCCACAAACAGCTAGTGTCACCACAAGGATGTCTGCTGCTGGACTCGCAAGCTGAATATTTATACAGATATACTTCCAGCTTTCCAGAAATTTCAAATAGACTTTCACAATAATTTTTCCACATAAGTACATGTTTCTTAGGATTTGTTGCACCGGGTTGAATACCTTACCCAAACGTTAATAGTCTTTTATTGTTTTCGCCAAACATTGTTTTATATAATCAGTTTTAGCCTTGCTGAATCACCATTCTACACAATGCAATATTCCCTGCTTTTCAACATAGCAACTCTATCCAGCTTACCGGTAACCAGGGGTTATGGCCACAAATTAAATAGTTTCCATTACAGGGAGTAATCTCATCCCACCATCTCCTATCAATACATTATTATTTATGGTAGTTTGATTATTTTCCTCATATGGTCCCTTCAGCCTGCATGTAAAGGTAGTACTGCTTGATTCAGCCAAGTGCTAATATTAAGGGTCAGCACCAGAGCTCGAGGGTCCCATTCAGTAGTCACGGCACTTAAATGACATGTCGGCTGGCACTTACTCTTTCCCAACTGTGTCTCCCCCCCTTTCTTCGTGTGTTCCTCATGTGGGCACTTTCCTCATCATACCTCTGAATATGGGGGTGAATCAGAATGGTTATGTGATGACAGATACCTACCAGGGAAATCAGGGGGAGTCTAATTTCAATAAACAATCAATCATATTGAATCATTAGTGGAGTAGGGTACAGGTTGAAGAGGAATTCCTCTCTCAGACTGGATAGGGATGTGTAAATAGATCCAATAACTTGAGACATTCATCGTATTAACATATTAATAAGACATATAGATGCTTGTTTCTGTCTTTGCAATTCAGCTTGCAATGTGCAAATGACCAGGGCAATGGTCAAAAGCACAGGCAATAATTTTATTGCTCTTATTCAGCCTTTACCTGTGTACACTCCTGTCCCAGTATCTTACAGTCTGTCCGATGGGTCCCCTTCAAGTTTTACCATAGACAGAGTAGTGAGAAGTTCTTAGAATTGTCTTTTCCATTTGCATGCTCCACTATTCCTACTGCTTAAGGGTGGTGGGTCCTGATTTCCTGGAAGTGGACCTCGCTGTGCTTCTGGCAGGAAACAGGAAGGACATGATTACTCTCACCTAGGCAGAACATGGAGAAGGAGGACATTAGGATTTGGAGATCCATTTCATTGCTGAATGTTGATTACAAAATCCTATCCAGGTTCATTGCCAATTGGGTCAAATCTGTTCTGGGACAGGTGATCTACCCAGACTAAACCTGTGCTGTTCTGAGCAGAAAAATCTTGCTTCGCTGCTCAGAGATACAATCACCTACATGCAGGACAAGAGGGTGGACACCTGTCTGTTCACTTGGACCAGGAGAAAGCCTTTGATAGGATATCAGTCAGGTACATGAGGGATATCCTCTCAAAAATTTGCTTTGGGAAGGATTCAGAAATTGGATTCAACCATTCTACATAGGCATCTTTAATGCAGTTCAAATCTATGGATGGGAAACAGATAGCTTCCCCATCAAATCTGGAATCAGACCGGATTGCCCACTCTCCTCGGTCTTACTTAAGTACTGCGTAGAGTGCTTTGCTGAATCCATCAGGAAGGACGAGAGATAATAAGAGGAGTGACATTGACAGGCAGTGAAGGCTCTCCCTGTACATTGATAACATCACTGTCTTCTGTTCAGCCATATGATCAATCCGCCGACTGATAACCATCTGAGGCCAGTTTAAGTCAACATTGGGAGCCAGGATAAACTGGAAGAGCAAGGCAATGCTCTTTGAGAACTTTTCCAACCAGTCCACCATTCCCTTCACAGTCAGGACAAACCATCCCCTGGAGTTGGGGATCTGGTTTGAAGGGGCCAAGGGATGTAACAAAAATTGGTCCGAGCAGATAGCAAAGTTTCAGCAGGAATTGGGACTGGGAGCAGTGCACCCTCTCAATAACAGGGAGGAAACTGTTCATCAGGTACCAAGTGCTCTTGGGACTGCTGTACTTGGGATATATGTAATCCATCCCTTCTCTCTCTATTCTGGTGATTACCAAAGCCATCTTCTTGTTCCTCTAGGGATCCAGGATGGATTAGGCCCAATGGGTGGCCATGTTCAAGTCACCAGACAATGGGAGGCAAGGCCATATGCAACCTTGTCTTCATTTGTGGCTTCATCAGGCTCTATGTGGATCCAAGCTACAATGGTGCAAAATGTTGCTATGCTCTACCTGTTACAGGTGTTGCGAAGGATGGGCCTCATCCTGTTGTCACGCAATGTCCCAGTCTGCTGGACATCACCACCCACTCTGCAGAAAATACAAATACCTTTGACCTCAGGTCCATCAGGCAATGGTCTGCACAGAACGTTCTGCAGACACTGAAGGACAGGGACACAATGGTTCCTAGAGCAGATGGTCCAGGTCATCTGGTGGAAAGCCTCATCACCAGTGCAGATAACCTGGCCTGGCTTGTGACGAGAGGAGCCCTCCTGAAATGTTATATAAGAATACAGAATGTAATATTACACAAAATTCCCTTCTGTCTGTAAGACAGACAATCACTATTAGTATCACCCAGCACTCCTTACAATACAAAGGAAAGATAAGCCAAAGAATCTCCCTTCAGAGTCACTGAGTGTCTGTGGATTCACCTCCAGTGCTCCTGCAGCCTCTGCATCTGCATAGACTTCTGGTTGATCCATCAGCTATCCATGCTCCAGGTCAAAACCTCCAAAATAATCAGGAAGCCTTCAGTTTCTGAGGTCGTTTGGGAGCCTCTTGAATCACAACTCTAGCACTTGTTTCCCATGAGCCAGTCCCCAGCAATCTGAAACGTGTGCAGGTCCCCCAACCGCGAGTCTCTCGCAGCCTGTGTGAGTCCCTCAATCACTGAGTCCCTTGCTGCCATGGTCACTGTCCTGTCGGGTCATCTTCACAGCTTCTCCTTCTTAATGGGAGGTGATCATCTGCAAAGTTCAGAATGGGTGCTGGACAGATGTCCTTCCAGGACCAAGCCAAATCTCTCCTCTATGACCAGCATATGCATGTTGTCCAAGAGGCAATTGCGATAGGGTGAAGACAGTTGTTCACTTCTTTGCAGTCTGTGGATTTTCTGAGAGTGTGTGGAGAAGGATACAAGGATCCTTGTCACAGTTCATTGCCAGCTTACAGCTTGTTCCCAGGGACATAAAGGACTGCTGGAAGGTCATCAACTCAGTGAAAGGCACTCTTAGATGGTGACAGGGAAAAGAGGGAACTCCACTCATACAGCACTGGAGGTAGGATTGAAACTGGGTCATTGGATCTCTAATATTCCATCCATCACTCCTTATCCAAAGAAAGGTGTGTTGTCTTGAGAGGAGGATCACTGGAATGATCCCCAGAATGAAAGAGGTAGTATATGAGGAGTGTTTGATGGCTCTGTGACTGTATTGCTTGAGTTTATAAGTATGAGGGGGATCTCATTGAAACCTATCACATACTGAAAAGCACGGATAGAGTGGATTTGCGAAGGATATTCTCTATGGTGGGGAAGACTGGGACCAGAGGGCACATCCTCAGAAGAGAAAAGTATCACTTCAGAATAGAGATGAGGAGGAATTCCTTTACCTAAAGGATAGTGAATTGGTGTAATTTGTGGCCATGGATAGTTGTCATTGGGGATATTTAAGGCAGCCGTAGATATGTTCTTGATAGGGAAGGGAATCAAGGGTTATGGTGAGAAGGCAAGGAATATGGGGTTGAAAAGGATAGTAAATCAGCCATGGTCAGGCAGACCCGAGAGCTCGAATGGTCTAATTCCACTCCTATGTCTCATGGTCTTATAAATGCATAGCTCAATCCACGTTTTAATATATGTCATTCAGGTGCAAGCAGTGAGTCTGTCTGACCTGCAGAGGAACTGTGGAGTGTGGATAATATTGGACAAGAATATTATGAGATCACCTCACAGGTGCCAGTGTGAAGATTTGTTTCATATTTCTGCAGCTAATGAACATTCTTAGGTGATTGGCAGACACCTTCTGTAATTTCCCCATGCACGAATCCCTGCATCTAATGCCACAGACAGGATCACCCACTCATCCTGAGGGATGTCAAAACAGACAGTGAATGTCAGCCAGCTGGCACTCATCCTGACTCTGTGAACAAAGCCTTTCACAGCAGCAATCCTGACCACAGCTGCATATTGTAGTGTCAGTTCTTCAACCTCCTCCCACTGTGTTATGCAGTCACACTGCATTCACAGGCAAGCAATAAACCAAAAAGCTACTGAAATCTAAAATGAGAGCAGAAATACTCAGCAGGTCAGACAGCAATTGTGGAGGGAGGAATGGTCAACATTTCAGATTGATGACCTCTCATCAGGATCAACTGGACTCCACTAATGTGGTTGACTCTTAAATGTGATCTGAAATAGTCACTCAGTTGAACCATTACCACAACTTCGAAACAGAAGGAATACAATTCAAGATTCCTTTATTGTCATGTGTGTAATACCCAAACTTTGTTAACTTTTGTCTCTATAATGTCAAACAAAGAATTGCCACCTGCTTCGTGCCCCCACAAGAAAAGAAAGCAAAAGAGATATTCTTCAGAGACACAAGTGTTCATGGATTCATCTTCTGTGCTCCCACAACCTCTGGAGACAAACAGCCTCCTGTTCATTCCATCAGTGAATCAGTTTCAAACCTATGATATGATTAGGAAGGTGTTAACACCCAAGGCCATTTGGAAGGCCTGCTCTCTATTGGCACCCTCACAAAATCTAGTCCTGATACCTGATTCCCGCATGCCTGTCTCCAGCAGCCCTTTGGTCTTCAAGCACGCGCTGTCCGCTGCTGTAGAGTCCTCTCCCAGAATTCACCTTCTTGGCAGTGGGGATGAGCTGGTGTTTTACTCCTTTGGTGCCCTGCCCTTGTATGCTGATCGCCTGGAGTCTGCAATCACCATGGTCCATGGGTACCACCATCTTCAGTGGTATAGCTAATACCTTCTACAGGCCAAGGAACTTAGTGCTCTCCACTCCCTTTCCTTTCCTCTCCTCTGCTCTCTCCTCTCTCTTCCCCTCCCTCATCTCCTCCCCTCCTCTCCTCTACCCTTCTCTCTCCTCTCCCCTTCTTTCCTTTCTAATTTCTCCATTCCTCTCCCCCTCTCTCCTCTCCTCACTTCCCCTTTCCTCTTTCTCTCTTTGCCTATCTTTTTATTCAGGTGCCTGCCTGCTTTTTGCTCATCGCTTGAGAAAGGGCTCAGGACTGAAATGTTGGTTATATCCTTTTACTTCCAATGGATGCTGCGTGACCTGCTAAGTTTCTCCAGCAACTGTGTGCATTGCCCTACAATCACAGTGACATTTTTTTTCAACAGCTTGAACTACATTTGAGCTCCAAGGTTTCACAGTCTTGATGAAAGGGCATTGATTTGGGATGTTCACTTTGCTTCTCCTCCATGGTAACTGCCTGACCAGCTGAGCATTTCTATCAAGTTCATGGTTTTATTTTTAATCATTAGCGAATTCTGGGAAATTTTCAGAACCTGTGATTATTTGGTTAAATTTTTATGCTCACAAGGGTAGAAAATCTGATTGTTTGAATATTTCCACACAACACCACAGAGATAGAAGAAATTCACTTCTTGTTTTCACCCTGATCACTACCCTGCCCTTCCCTCACCCTAACAGGAATCCTTCTCTCCCCACAAGATGCCTGATTACCAAACCTAACAGAAGCAGAAAACTGAGCTTCTGACCCTAAGGTTTATCCCCACCAGTATCGCAACTGTAAGGGAAAGTTAGAAGTTTTGCCCCTTGAGAGGCACTGTAGACGATAGAATTAGGCAAAATGCAATGCAGTCGAGAGTTTGTCACTTTCTTATCAGGTTATGCCAAACCTCGTCAGTAAAGGCACATCCCAAAGAAATTATTAGAAGAATCACACCCAAGATTAAGTCAGGGGTGTTTCACATTATTTCCTCAAAATGTAAATGTGAATGCTTTAAAACCTTTGGATGGTTTATTTAATCCCCAATTCAGATTGTAAATATCTCAGACTGACATCTAACTTTAAAAATGAACCACCACCCAGGTTATATACAAAATGATACAATATGAATTAATCGAATCTTTTCCACTCGTGAAATTCAGATAAAGTGACGAAGCAAGTGTTTGCAGCCACGTAAATGTATCAGAGGAAAAGCCTAGTCTGTTTATCTGAATCTCAATTGAATGAATTATCCATGAAGCCCTGAGTTGTGCCAAAACCAAGGTGAAGTATTATTTATGGATAGATTAGTTAATTCCATCATATATTAAACTAAAGAATTACCAAAATGTCATTGGAAATTAATATGCACAGTTCATCTCTGCACTGTGGGGCGAAAAGCTAAGTGCCAACAGAAAGTACCCTGGAGCAGCACAAAACCTTTGTCAAATATCACCATATGAATAAATACTTATTTAAATCTTGTGGTGTCTTCTGAATTTGGTTTTGTATTTTTTAACTGTTTAATATACAGACCTTTCAATTTTTTTCAATCCAAATTAAGATAGTGAATGGATTTGGATGATACTCAGAGTGCTTTTGACTTGCTTATTAATGGAAAGAATATGGAGTGACTTTGTGGAATCATCTAAAATGGAGTTTCATTTCTCATCCTTGAGAGTTTCCAGTATTTTATCAGCTGAACCGTCTCCTGCAGATGGTTCTGCTAGGAGTAAACAAAAACAATGGTTCAACAATTAATGCCACTGCCTCAGAAGTCCAGGGTCCGAGATTGAACCCTGATCTTTTCTGTATGGATTTGGCACTTCCTGTCAGAGACCATGAATGAATTGGGCAGAAAGTCCTGTTCCATGCTTTATGACTCTCTATCCCTCTATGACATGGGAAACTACTAGATCACACATGTCAAACTCTGGCCTGCGGGCCAAATTTGGCCCGCGATATAATTATATTTGGCCCGCAAGATCTTATTAAATATATATTAGAGTTGGCCCACTGGCCGCCGCACCAGTATAACGCATGCACACTGAAGGTGAAAATGAAGACGCCGGAGGTGTGGAGGGATCTCAGAGTCCCGAATCACGGGGATCGGAGCGCCGCACTCAGCCCGCCTGGCTCCTGGACACACAGACGCGGCTGGAGTTGGGGACCATCCTCGCTGGGTCTGCGCTTCAGCGGCGACGCCGGACCGAACGTCTCGTTGGCGATGCCTTCCACCTCGCTCCGTGCGTGGAGGACCCTGCCTCCCGCTCCTTTTGTTGGAGACGAGCCCGGCGCCATGAGATCGCAGTTTAATCCCTCTCCAACCATGGGAGGGGGGTGGGAGCAATGCGCTCTTCTCAGCCAATTCCTCCACCGCCCCGGACGCCGGCGTTTCAACGGGGGGTTCGGGTGCCTTCGTCAGGCGACCGACCTGTTGGTCCAAGACAAGGGGAGAGCGTACAAACTCCACACAGACAGCACCTGAACTTGGATGAACGTGGAGCTCCGACCCCACATTCCACATCAGGACTGTGTGTAAGATTGGGAGCAGTGAGACGGAAGCTTATTTTGTTCCTGTGATTTAATCCTTTCTTGGGGTGGGGGGGGGGGTCGGTCCTTCTCTGACCACTTGCCTAACAATTAACCTAATCAGATGTGGAGTTACCACAATACAACAGTTCTCAACCTTTTTCTTTCCACTCGCGTCCCTGTGCCATTGGTGCTCTGTGATTAGTAAGGGATTGCTTAAGGTGGTCTGTGGATGGAAAGAAAAAGTTTGAAGACCACTGCTTTAATCATCCCTCATTGACTCGTAATGTGCACGGTTTCAGACGCTAAAGGAAATGGGCCAATGACAATGACAATGAAAGAGTTTATCCAAAACTATTATTAAACAATTATTTTAATAAGAAAAAGTTTAACATTACATATGTTGGAAGAAGAGAAAATATGCAGATGTTGTTGAAAATTTTCAATAAATATTTAGTTCGGCCCTCGACTTAGTCCAAGTTTTTAATTATGGCCCTCCATGAATTTGAGTTTGACACCCCTGTACTAGATGCTCCAGTTTCCTCCCATGTCACAAATACACACGGTAGGTTAAGTGGCTTCTGTAAACATAATGTTGGTAAATGGCAAAAGAATCAACACTATTTGATGGATGGACAAGTAGATGTAAACAAGAAAATCTGCAAGTGCTGGAGACGAGTGCAATACATAAATGTGCTGGAGAAACTCACCAGGTCCTGCAGCATGCATAGGATGTAAAAAAACAGTCAAAGTTTCAGCCCTGAGCCCTTCATCAGGAAAGTAGGGTTCCCAACGAAGTGCTCAAACCCAAAATGTCGTCTGCCTTTTCCTTCCTGTGAATGCTGAATGACCTGCTGAGTTTCTCCAGCAATGTTGATGGACAAGGAAGGATTGAGCTCAGAAGGGGGCTAGTCAGCCCATGCTATCACAGTGAGCACTTTAATTGTGAACAATGAGTAGCTGGAAGGACACAATGGATCAATCAGGCAGCACCCATGGATGCAAATGATGGTAACAAAACGGATGTAAAAAGATTTCATTTTACAACTTAGGGTACAGGGGACTGGGATTTAATTAAATAAAAGGTAAAGATTCCATTATTGTCACATAATACTACATTTAGAAAGTAACATACATGAAATTCTTTAACTTTTGTCTACCGTAAGACAGTCAGAGAGTCACCATTTTATCCAGCACTCCTCACAGAAACCTACAACACCTGGTGTTCCAAGGCTATCTCCCCTCCAAGTACTGACCAGTCCAGAGCTACTATAGGTTTAGCATCAATTAGAGGGTGTGACCATGTCTTGGTTGGATTACAAGCAACAGCATTTTAGAAAAATACATTACACATTTATTTGTGTGATGTGAGATTTGAGCTTACGTAGTTCAGTTGGAAAGATCATTATAAATGCCTTTGAAACACATTACAATGCTGGTACTGAACAGTAAATGGGACAGTGATATTACCAGACAGGTTTACTCTCTGGAAGATCAGTGACAAATGGTTTGAAATACATTTATTACCTTGAAGTAATAAAATTGATATCAGAAGAAGCGAGATTGTGACATGGAAAATATAAATCTTCAGCAACATTGCCATTGAAAGGGAATAAAGGGAAGAATTTGCACTTCTGTAATATTTTTACAACTTCAGAATGGGCCAAAGGGCTTCCACAATGCAGAGTCCCATAAATTGTGTCACGGTAATTACATGTTTAACAATGTTGATTATGAAATATGTATTGGCAAAGATGTTAAAAGGGTAGTACTTCTGTATTTTCTTTAAGTCCATCAGAAAGGACAGGCAGGACTTCAATTAAACTTCTCATCCGAAGCATCCAAATTCCATTGTGCACTAGTTCATAACATTGACCTTAAATTTTGCCAGGATATTGCTGTCAAATATTTGGAGAGCTGAAATCACAACTGACTGGTTTGCAGACGATAAATCTCATTTAAATATTGTTGTAATTTATAATTTATTTTACAAAACAATATTGCAGACTGTCTGAAATTAGCATCATGTCGTCACTGAAATAATTAAAGTTAAAGCAAAATCCAATTACAGGTATCCACCATTAAGTTCCATTTTTTCATACTGATTCACAATAATTTGAGAGATTCTCCATCTGATCTTAATATTCCGTTATTCCAAACATGGTTCATCAGGAAAAAGATCCTTCATGTCATAGACTTTCTGCCTGTTCTATGCTTTTCACTGGGTAACTCTGTTCTATGTATGATTCTCATTTGCCATGCATGCACTCTGGGTATCTTCTCAGCTGCTTGAGGTTACAATTTGCCTTTCATGTTGTGCTAGAGCTCTTGGGAGAAACATAGCTCTGGAAAAATATAGAAGGATATATTCTGGCTGTTGGTGGGGCTGCCAGCCTATTTATTGCATCATTAACAAACAGGGAGCAATTTATTGGATGGTTGAATAGTAGGAGCAAAACCTGCTCCCCATGGGAAAGTTTGTATGGAACTGTTACCCAGTGAAAAGCATAGAACAGGCAGAAAGTCTATGACATGAAGGATCTTTTTCCTGATGAACCATGTTTGGAATAACGGAATATGAAGATCAGATGGAGAATCTCTCAAATTCATTCATCGTTTGAATTGAGACATTAGTTCATTTCAAATGTCTAAATGTGCTTTTTAGTTTGCATGTTATAGAGTTTGGAAGGGTTACAAAAGCTCATTTAAAACTATTCCCACATCTTCAAGCTTTTTCTGGCCTCCGGTCATTAGTCGATTTCCCTCCTTTGACATAGTCCTCCTCACTTTCAAATCAGCTATACGTGGAGCATGGAACAGAGCAGGAGCAGGCTCTTGGACCTAGGATGTTTGTACTGACCACAATGCTAATTTAACCTACACATCCCTTCCTTTCTTTGACATATAGAACAGTACTGCACAGGAACTGACCATTTGGCCCACATGCCTGCATTGAACATGAAGTTCAAATCAAACCAAAGCTCTGCCTACAAACAAATCCATCTGCAAACTCAATCTTCCTTTTATCCATGATGTCCTCCAGCTCTATAAGCATTGACAATACTTGCTCTTCTTCTAGCTCTTCTCACTCTGGTCATTTAATCACTCTAATTCTAATTAATCTGTCACTGACAGCCATGCCTCTAGCAGCCAAGGTCCTAAGCTCTGGTCTCACCTTCACTAAATTTTCTGCTTCCCTAATACACTCCATAAAATCAGCCAACCTTTGCTTTTGCACCTTGGGAAAATATGTTTGCAGGGACATTTGTGAAAGAACATTTTATACCGTTAAAGGTGTTGTACATGTCAATTAATTTTGCCAAAAGTTGAGAATTAAGTACCACTACAATGAAATGCTTGAAAACCACTTTTTTGTCTTCATCTTGAATGATTATCAAACACTTAGATAAACATCCCTATTTCTTTGGGAATTCTTTTAATTTTTGTCATGTTACAAAGGGCATCCTTTGATTGACTGAGAGCTCCAATGGAATTGCTCTGCCTGAGGCAAACAAATGGAAGAAAGAAGGAGGCTGAAAGTATTTTAACTCTGCACAATAATTTATAAATTATATCACAATTCGATTCATAAGAAAATTGTGCTGGATTTTAACGTTCACCACGGTTCTCAGGAATAATTTAATGCAAGTACCAGTAATCTATCCAAAAAATATGTTTCTTCTAATATCTCTGATCCACAGGAGACCAATTCAAAACAGGATTACTATGCTTCATTAAAGAATTGAAAATTATATCTTGTATTATCAATTGACAACTCATTTTGATCAATATTTATTTGACATATTGCCAAGTGATTGAGTTGAATTTTTGTGCATCTTAGAAATGCAACATACCCATATATTTTCAGTACAGCATAGCCAAAGTTGTTCTCTCCTCTGTATTAGAGCAGTGGTGCCATTATTATAGTTTTGTCACACCTTAAGTTCATCAAGGAATGAGATTCCTAAACAATTGAGAATTGGTAAACAAGAAGCCAATTTCAAGAACAAGCTCTTTCAAACCACCAGGAAAAAAAAATACACTTTTGCCAAAAGAATGAATAACCAGGCATGATTTAGTCTTCAATAGATAGACACATTATGCTAACAGGCCCTTCCAGCCCACAAGCCCATGCATCCGTGTGACTAATGGACCCACTAACCAAAATACCAGGTTCTACGAATGAACTGTCGTAAATTACCTTTTGCACAAAATCTTCACATAACTTCACTTTCAATTCACATTGACTTATTGGAGAAAACAATATTATGAAGTGAATCTATACAATTGCTCTTCCATGAATCATGTTATCATGAACTGGAAAGTTACAACATATTGTAATCTTCAAGTAAAATAGGGTTAGGAAGCAAGGATCTACACAGAACATAATTTCTTCATCATTTTAAATTCAACCATTCAAATAAAAATTGCTTTGGATGCAATTGGAAAATTGTGCACAAAATGTGCTTGAAATTGTATTGATTATTTCAATATTTTATGCTGATTTCTTTGCATGAGAACAAATGTTAAAAATTCCATGAGCCAGCAGAACCAGGCATCATTATAAAATCGCAATTGTTTCTTCTTTTGCTCCTTCTCCAGTATAAAGTATTCCTTAATGTATTTAAGAGCTGTAACCTGGTACAATTTCATTAAATCAGCTGAAAATGGGGTATCAGCAAAAATAAGCATTTTTAATAAGAGTATTCAATCCTCCACCTTTGAGTAATCTAATTTAAAAATCACTGAAATTGTCTTAAATAATATAGAAAACCACAAATAATTTCAATGTGATAACCTGGTCCCGTTCTTGCCAATTTAAACACTGTTTGAAATGAAAAATATATCCAGTGATGCCTCTGCATTAAAGAAAATGCAAACAACATTCTCACTGAGGTATTTACTCATTACAACGATGTAACTGCCGCATCATTTTAAAGGGTGTTTTTCTTATTATTGATTTGTTCAATGTTTTATTCAAGCAATAAGTATTTTCCAAGTTGGAGAATGGACTTTCTTTCCATCTTTTCCACCGATTCAAGGCTGTGATTCTTATGTGAAATTGATATGAATTTGCAAAGCTAGAAAACTAATTGGTGAACAATCATGTCTGCCTGTGGATCGTGCACCTCCTCTGACTTGTTACACAAGTAATATTTGACAAGAATTTAAAACTGCCTAACTACAGCAGGTATGAGCCTAAGTACATTGCCTCAGTAGCTTTCTTAACCTTTTGCTCTGCAACACTATACCTCACCCCTAACAAACATCTCCCAGCAATAGAGCTAGCCATCATTACTATTGGAAAACCGTTCAACCTTTAGCAACCATACTCCAGTCTAAACCAAATTCAGCTGTCCCTTCAATGTCGAGCATTGTATTTGCCTGTATTTGCAAGTCAGGCTCCAAGCCATCATCAGTTTGTTCAAAGAAGTATTAAGGAGAATGGATCTTGCAGTCAATAAGACAATGTAGAACAATATACCACAGAAACTGGCCCTATAGCCCATGTGTCTGTGCCAAACATAATGCCAATATCTAACTAAAAAACTGCCGTTTGCACCTGATATATATCTCTCTATCCCCTTCATATTCATGAATCTATCCAAAAGGCTCTTAAATGCTTTAATTGTGACTGCTTCCACCAATACTCCTCACAATATATTCAAGGTACCCACCACTCTGTGTAAAAACATCCCATAGATTTCCTCACCACCTCACCTTACACACATCCTTCAGTATGTGATGTTTTTACCCAAGGTAAAGATTCTGACTGTCCACCCTCTCAATGCCTCTCATAAATCTCTATCAGGTTGCTCATCAGACTCCAACGCTCCAGAGAAAACTGTCCAAGTTTGTCCAAAACTCCACATATCCTCTAAATAAGGAAACATCCTGGTAACATTGTTCTGTACCCTTTCCAAAGACTTCACATACTTCCTGCAATGGGGCAACCAGAATTGTGCAAAAGTGTGGCCTCACCAAAGTTTTAGAGGGCTGCGCATGACCTCCTTATATTCATACTTATTTCTCCACCCTCTACAACTGTGATCCAACTATACTACACTGTTTTCCATCAATAAAGATTCACAGTGTATCCCCAGAAAATGTTGTCCTCAAATATTTCAGCCATGATGAAATTTACCATCACCATCAGTATATCAACACAAACTATGGTTGGCAGAAGTACAGAGTATTTGAAAATCAAGTCTCAAGCATGGCACAAAATCCTTGGTTTGGCAGTTGTGGTTCTTGCTTTCCTCTATGATTCAGGGATGAACTACATATCTCAATGCATTGAGGGATACCATAAATCCTGACTCTGTAAAATCCTCCATATTCCCTGAATAGATAAGCAAATCTATGTCAACACATTCAACCAAGTTAACACCCTGCATTGAGACCTGAAGTGCATGTAGTCAGCTCCAGAGGGCAAGGCATGTTGTTCAAATATGCCAAACATCACATCAATGAAAATCCAAGTTCTGTCGCAGGAAAAATTTGACAGATGGACAGAGGTAAAAAAATGCAGCAATCCCCTTGATGCCTGCCAATCCCTGCCCCATGAACACTCAAAGTGGAGCAGAAGCATTCAGAATGGTATTGAGAATCTTGAGCAATGCACTGGGAAATCACAGAAGTCCAACATAAATGGTGGAATCCGTCTCTCACAAATTACCCAACCTATCCACTTCAGGAGACAATTCCTGTGCTATTGTGTAACATTCTGCAGTTACTTAATTGACTTTATCAATCAACACAAAGAATCCACAAAACTGAAGGGAAAGCAAATCGTCATTAAAGATAAAGAAGAACCCAGATGAAGTGGAAGAATGTCCTCTTGTATTCTTCAGGAGATAGACCACAAAGGGACATGAGTCATAACAGATACATAAAATATCCCCTATGACATAACTTCAAAGGAAATATTGGCAAAGGCTTCATAACATCCAATTGTTTTGGACTAAAGTAAAAGATTAGTATAGATTACATTAGTTCTGGAGAAACTCATCAAGTCATGCTGTATCCATTGGGAGTAAAAGACAGTCAACGTTTCAGGCCTGAGCCCTTTGTCGGGAATTTACTACATTCCTAATGAAGGGCCCAGATCTGAAACGTTGGTTACGCTTTACTTTCTATGTTTCTGCGAGGTCTGTTGACTTTCTCCAACACTTGTGTATTGCATCTGTAAAATTTTTTGTTTAACTATATTAGTTAGTTCTGGTAAATTTTGTGTCTCCAATGCTGTTTCACTTGAATTTCTGTTTGCATTTGCCACCTAGTGTATTACAGCTTCTATTTTTACAACTAGGCCTTGAGTAATTACAGATTTAATAATGAATGTAATCAACGCAGGAATATCAAGCAACTTGCGACCCCTATTGATGGATGAGCTGGTGGAAGGCAGTCCAGTTAAAATATCAAACACAAATCCATCCTTCGTCCAATGTATCAGCTTGCACCTCATAGAGAAATGACCTTGAATACAACTGATTAATTCAACATTCAGACGTCCATCATGAGAATATTTGAATGAGCTGTTTCCTCTAATATTTCTATGACTTGAATTTCAAAACTTCACTTCAGCCTTTAGAGCATTCCTATAATTGCTTATGAATACCAAAGGCTTTTGCACAGCAAATGCAGGATGGGCAATCCCATGTCCAATTCAGATTATATCTCTGGCTAGTACAGGAGTCGCTTCGTCATAGAAGTTCAGTACTTCCGAAGCCTCAGATGACTAACTGATATTTGGCAATTGCAACCACCTGAGAGAAGACTCACCATTTCCTGCTCTATCCAGTGCATCAATGGTCACTGTGGAAATCATCACTGCCTTCCATTCTTTTATCTGTTCCTAAAGATCATGAATTTATAGTCATACATAATTGCTCTGAAATTCTTACTTCCTGCAGCCAAACAGATATTTCATAAAGAACATCTGCAACTATATACATTAAATTAAATTAAAAGTAAATAATAAATACAAAAGATAGATAAATATTGATCATATTAGAAAGAAAATTGGTGTTA
Source organism: Narcine bancroftii (assembly GCF_036971445.1). Taxonomy (NCBI): domain Eukaryota; kingdom Metazoa; phylum Chordata; class Chondrichthyes; order Torpediniformes; family Narcinidae; genus Narcine; species Narcine bancroftii. The sequence continues at coordinate 246,741,334 of NC_091472.1, read as the reverse complement.
CAATCATGCAGAGACATTTTGGTGGTGATTAGTGTAATAATGGGAGGTTTAAGAGCCTGATGGCTGTTGGAAGCTGTTCTTGAACCAAGATGTACTGGTGTTCAGGCTTCTGTACCTTCTTTCTGTAGGTAGCAGTGAGAAGAGGTTGTGACCAGGATGATGGGGGTCTTTTATGATGTTACCTGCGTTCTTGAGGCAGCACCACACATGGATGTCTTCAATGGATGGGAGGTCAGAGCCTATGAAGGACCTGGCTATGTTTGCTACCTTCTGAAGCTTTCTGCATTCCTGGGCATTTGTATAACCAAACCAGTCATTATTACTTCACATTGAATCAGAAAAGGTTTCCAGAGTATTTAATGATATGACAAATCTCCTCTTTCTTAGAAAGCAGAGGCATTGATGTGCTGTCTCCAGGATAGCTCTTCTGAAATATGGACTCTGAGGGAATTGTATGTTCTAGCCCTCTATATCTCCCTCCCATCAATGAAAACAAATCTGTGGTCCTTCAGCTTCCCCTTCTTAAAATCATCAATAAATTCCTATTTTTGGTGACAATGAGAGCAAAATTGTTCCTCTGGCATCACCCAACCAGATTCTCGATCTCCCTCTTGCACTTTGACTTATAATTTCCAGTTATTTAGCCAATAATGGTGGTGTCATCAGTGAATTTATAGATTGCGTTGGAGCTAAACTTGTCTATTCAGTCATGAGTGTGCAGGAAACAGAGCAGGCAACTATGCCCTTATTTCTTTTGCAATACTGCCAGGGACAAAGGACAGAGACTACCAGTCTCCTGGTCAATTGCATTCAAAAAATTTAGACAGGTGTAGGCTGGGTCATTTTGACAGAGAATGGTTTTATCAACTTCCTCTAGATCAACAATAGTCAGTAGATGGCACTTGGATACTACATCACTTGTTAAAAGTAAACTTTTAACATTTGAGGTAAATGAAATCTTGAAATATAGATCAGAAAACTGGAAATACTCAACAGGTCAAGTAAAAACCTGTAGAAAAGAAAGAGATTTAACTTTATTAGACCTTGACTGGAAATGTCAACTCTGTTTCTTTTCCCAAAGATGCTCCCTGACCTGCTGAATTTTTCTGAATTCTCTAATTTTATTTCAGATTTTCAGTTTTTGTTTTTATTTCATTTCAATCTCCATTGTTCCTGTGGATTATTTGCTTCTCTAACCCCAATTTACATGACAATAGTTGTTATTATCTCACATTTTCCAGGGCAAATGATCTTCCTTTGATTGATCTTTACATCATCAAGTGACATCAATTGAGCTGGAGCACAGTCTTTAAGTGTTTTAGATTTCATTTCAAATTATGTATCTCTCTGCACAAATTTCTAACTTCACTGTTTGTGAAATACCCCTAAATAGTTGTGATTCCATCTTTTTGGTAAGCATCAGTCATCCATTAGAAAGAAAAATTAGGATTAGTAACCATTATTTCAGCCCACTTTCCTTGATCTATCTTCCTTCAATTACAGGATTGCAATAATCAGTCTATCATTTAGAGAAGAGATGGTAACAGGAGGCTGTGTGGCCGGGCACAATTCCAATACTATCTACAAGTTTGCCGATGACACCCCAGTTGTTGGCAGAATCACCAACGGCAATTAGGAAGTGTACAGGAGGAAGATAGGTCAGCTCGTTGAATGGTGTAACGACAACAACATTGTGCTCCACGACAGCAAAACCAAGGAGATGATTGTGGACTTAAGAAGGAAGTCAGGGGAACATAACCCAGTCCTCATTAAGGGCTCAGTAATGGAGAGGGTCAAGAACTTCAAATTCCTGGATGTCGACATCTCCAAAGATCTGTCTCGGAGCCTCTATGTTGATGCAATCACAAAGAAGGTTTGTCAGAGGCTAAACTGAGGAGATTGGGTATGTCACTGAAGTCTCTCATAAACTTCATACAGGTGTATTGTGGAGGTCATTCTGGCTGGTTGAAACAATGCCTGGTATGGAGGTGCCAACTCTCAGTACAAGAATAAATTCCAGAGGGTTGTTAACTCAGCCTGTGGCATTACAGGTACCAGAATTCACTCCATTAAGGACATCTTCATGAGGCAGTGTCTTAAAAAGCAGCCTCAATCCTCAAAGATTCCTACTACCCAGGCCATGCCTTCTTCACTCTGTTGCCATCAAGAAAAAGGTACAGGAGCCTAAAGATGAGGACTCAATGGCACAAGGACAGCTTCTTCCCCGCTGCCATCAGATTCCTGAATTATCAATGAACCAAAAACACTGCCTTACATTTTGTGCACTATTATTTTAATTTTTTTATATTAATATCTTAAGATGTTTCTAGTATTAATGTTTGCACTATGATGCTGTCACAAAACACCAAATTTCATGACTTGTTCCTGACTATAAATTTCGATTCTGATTCTGAAGAATGGTTACAGGACTTCATCGAGTCACCAGATTGGGCAGAGTTCAAGGACTCTGCTGAGAATCGGAACGAGTATACCAGGGCCATTACATACTTTATCAAAACAGTTGTGGATGAGTGTGTCCCCCACCAAATCATTCAGGGTTTTCCTCAACCAGAAGCCCTGGATAAACAATTAAATCCAGAACCTGTTGGGAGCCAGATCACAGGCATTTAAGTCTGGAGATTTAGATCAATACAGCAGGGGCAGGTATGACCTGTGGAAAGCTATCTCCTGGGCAAAGTGGAAATTTGGATGAAAATGGAAAATGGCAGGGTCTAAGTGCCATAACCTGTCACAAAACCAAATCCAATAAAGTAGCAGATGCCAAAGCTTCTCTCCCAGAGGAACTCAATGCCTTCTACACCCGATTTGATTACAGTAACAGCAAAGAACCACCCCTCCACACTCCTACATCCCCTGATGATCCCATCCTGTCCGTATCTGAGGATGACACCCGTGCTGCCTTCAGGAGAGTGAATCTCAGGAAAGCATCTTGCCCGGATGGAGTACCTGGCTGAGTATTAAAAATTTGTGCTGACCAACTTGCGAATATTTTCACAGTTATCTTCAATATCTCACTCCAGCAGGGCGTGTTAACCCACCTGTTTCAAACAGGTGCCTAAGAAGAAAGTAGTAACCTGCCTTAATGACTATCGACCAGTAGCACTTGCAACAACATTGATGAAGTGTTTTGAAAGGCTGATGATGAAGCACATCAGCTCCTGTCGGTGCAGTGACATGGATACATTCCAGTTCACCTATCATAGTAACAGGTCTATGGCGGATGCCATCTCGCTGGCTCTACACAAAGCCCTGGAACACCTGGACAGCAAAGATGGTCTTTATCAACTACAGTTCAGCATTTAACATCATCATCCCCTCAAAACTGATCAGTAAACTCCAAGACCAGGGAGTTAACACCCACTGTGTAATTTGATCATGATGTTTGGTAAGAATTTCTCCTCCACAATCTCCATCAGTACAAGAGCATCACAGGGCTGTGTTCTTAGCTCCCTTCTCTACTCACTTTACACCTTCGAAAATGTGACTAACACCCATCTACAAATTTGCCCATGATACCAAGGTAGTGGGTTGCATAAAGGAAGGGCATGAGTCAGCACACAGGATGGAGATTGAAAACTAGGCTGAATGGGGCACCTACATCAACCTTGCACTCAATATCACCAAAACTAAGGAGCTGATTGTTGATTTCAGGAAAGGAAAACCAGAGGTATACAATCCAGTGATCATTGGGGGATCAGAGGTGGAGAGGGTGAGCAAACTTAAGTTCTTGTGAAAGCATGTCAGTGCCTCTACTTCCTCAGGAGTTTGCAACGATTTGGTATGATACCATAAACCCTGGCAAATTTACACAGAGGTGTGGTGGAAAGTGTGCTGACCTGCTGCATCATGGTCTGGGTTGGGAACACCAATATCCCTGAGCGTAAAACCCTCTAAAAGGTCAAGGACACAGCTCAGGCCATCATGGGCAAAACCCTCCCAACTATTGAGAACATCTACAGGGAACATTGCTGTCGGAGAACAGCGGCAATCATTAAAGATCCTCACCATCCAGCGCATGCTCTGTTTTTGCTCCTGCCATCAAGAAAGAGATATAGGCGCCACCAGGTTCAGGAACAGGTGCTCCCCCTCCACCATCAGATTCCTCTACAACAAACTTAATCAGGGATTCATTTAAGGACTCTTACTTGTGCACTTTATTTATTTTTTTTAATTCTCTGTATTGCACAGTCAGTTTGTTTAAATTTTCTGCTGAACCTGAATTTTCTCTCTCTCTCTCACTCCTTGCAAAACCACATGTATTCTCTGTATTGCACAGTCAGTTTGTTTAAATTTTCTGCTGAACCTGAATTTTCTCTCTCTCTCTCACTCCTTGCAAAACCACATGTATGTGCTGTACTCAGTTTTTTTTTTGCTCTACTAATTACTGGTAATTCTGTTGGGTCCGCAGAAAAAAGGACTCTCAGGGTTGTCAGGGTTGTATGTGATGCCATGTATGTACTCTCACAATAAATCTGAAATCTTGCAGGTCACAATAAGTACTTCGTAGGCACTATTTGAGGGGGATGGCCTTGGTGGTAGAATCTGATATGGACGTGATAATCACGTAGAACATCCTGAAAAACCACAATTGCTCAGTCAGCCAACCCAGATTCATTGGACTGAAATGGCCCACTTCTATAGTAATGTGGAAATATGAAATAATGCATCCTGACACCACAAAATTACTTCCATGATTTGCATCCATTATCAATGCACTCAGACCCTACTCAATCCCAACTTGGAATTATTATCTGATAATATACTCCTATATGGACACTGAAAACATGTGGCTTTAATGAAGAATATCATGAATCCATTCCATTTGTATGAATCATTTTTCTTTATGATGTAAACCCATTACAGCCATTCAATACAATAATGCTTTCACTGAAGTATTCTAAAACTAATCCTTATCTGATTAATTCTTTGATTTTAAACTGTAATAGGCTATTAATCTAACAATAAAATTTGGGCATATAATTCTGATGCCATTTTTCAATTATATTAAAAGCAATTACATTGCTAACAATATATAGCAAATGCATTCCTTCTATTTTTATAAAAACCTGAATGATTCATACGACACGTTATTGGTTGAGTTTGCAACTACTCTGCTGAGGAATCCTGCATTGTCATAGTTCACCCTTCATATATCAGTTATGAAGATCAGCTGATTGATCAGTTGTGGGATATAGAATATATTTTAAAATTGGAATACATAGAATGATCTTCTCCCTTATCATAGCAAATTCATTTCTAATGCCTGTGGACAACATCTATAACCTTCAAAGTTATGTTGATTGAAACCTACAGAGAAAATAGAAATGTAACCCCTTGCTCATGTCCACCATTTACCCAGACCTTTCAATTCGTTAACCATTTGTGATGTCAAGCTGGTACTATTTTCAAATGACTGCCTCATAGCTTCAGTTACCCATCCTGAGCTCCAGTGGACTTTGTTATTACAAGTTACTGTTGATGTAGTTTTATAGACCCCAGCACTTTTTATTATTATTATATTTTTCTCTGTGTGTTTACTTGTATACAAATGAATTACTATGTAATTGTCAATTTTCATGTATGCTTATATGTTAAACAATAAAAATATTTTAAAAAGAATGAGAGCAATGTTTGGGATACTTTTTCACTATTCTCTGGAGCTTTGTGCATGGCGACCCGTCATACTGTAAGATGGCGACTTACAAACATAAGAAATTGAAGGAGGAGGGGGCCATCTGGCCTGTCGAGTCTGCTCCACCATTTCATAACATCTCATTTGATTTGGCCCCATCTTCCTGCATTTCCCCCACAACTCGTAAATCCGCTACCATGCAAAATCTATCTACCTGTTTCTTAAAGAAGTTTAATGAGGCTGCCTCTGTTATTTTCTTGGGCAGTAAATTCCACAGATTCACTACTCCTTATCCATTCTAAATCCACTCCCTTGAAACTTGAGGCTATTTTCTCTAGTTCTCACCTATAGTAGAAGCACCATCTCCCCTCCTCATCCCCCGCCCCACCCCCCCAACTTTTTTATTCAGGCATCTACTCATTTCCTGTGATTCCTGATGAAGAGTTCTGACCCAAAACATTGACCATCTAAGGCCTTCCATAGATGCTGCCTGACCCACTGAGCTCCCCCAGTGTGATGTTCCAAAGTATGCTCCCCAATGCCAAAACCAAAAATGAAAAAGGCCCAGTAAAACAAGACAAAATTATATCTAACTGACGCTGAAACTCATAATTTTGTTCCCACTAAGAGGAATAAAAATCCAACACCACATCTGGGACTTTATTTCTAATCATCTGTGGGCAGAAACACAATCTGCACCGACAACAGCCAATTTACAAGGAGCCAGAAATCATGCAGAATTTATATTGAGAAATAAATGCAAGTGAAGGAGCATGAAATGAGACAGGAGAAGCAGAATTTTTTATGTGTGAACATGCCTCCAAAATCACAGGTCAGTGATGGCAACTCAATATCAACTAAACTTGCCCTGGCCTCAAAGCATGCAAGTTCAGACTTGCACTTGAAATTGATCTTGAACCATCTCAGCTGGTCAAGATTCCAAGCTGTCCTTGGATGACATCACCTTCTGTCACCAATGGATATTTAGGGCACTAAGGACAGGGATATTTTATACTCAGCCCTGCTTGAACCTGTTAGCCAGGTTCACAACTGATGGGGGGGAAAAAAAACACTGGAAGAACTTAGCAGCTCTTGCAGTGTCTATAGGAGGCAAAGATATACAACCAATATTTTGAGCCTGAGCCCTTCTTCAAGTTATAAGTAAACAAGCAGGCAGGCACCCGTTTTAAAAGGCTGGGGAGTCAGAAAGAAAAGGCAGGGGAGGAGTATAGACCAACAGATAACAAAGGTGTAGATATGGATAGGACAGGAGAGAGGAAAGGTGAGAATTGATGGGAGCAGGGGGAGGTTGGCTCTGTGAAAACAGAACTGGAGGAAGGAGACAGAGGGAAAATGAGAGAGAGAGAGAGAGGGGGGAGAGAGAGAGAAAGAGAGAGAACTAGAGGAAATGAGACATAGGATAAATTCAGTGGGGCTAATAAAATCCGGAGAAGTTAATGTAAATGCCATACGGTTGGATGGTGCCTTGAGGGAATATGAGGTGATGTTTCTCCAATTTGCAGTCTCAGTCCAGTAGTGCATGAGGCCATTAGATAATATGTCAGCAAATGAATGGGGCAGCCGATTGAAATGGGTGGCCACTGGAAGTTCCTCGCTATTAAGGCAGACAGAATCAAGGTCCTCAACAAAGTCATCTCCCCCTCACCTGAAGCCAAGTAACTCAATATCTGGCCTGACTTCCAGCCTCAGGACAGGAGTATAAAAAGCAACATGTGCTTGATTCATTCTCTTTGTTATTCTGAGCCTGCTCCAGACTGTGATATGTGGGAAGTGCTGGAGGATCAATTGTGAGTTGTGTGCATTGAGAGGTAGGGGCTCAATTGGATGTGCACCTGGATGGAACACTGTGGTTCCTCGGGTTTAATTTGTATATTTGAATCTGTTGTAAGATAGCTTCTTTAATCTGTGTACATTGGGGGAAAAGTGGCAGATACCGTCAATGAATTTTTTTTTTAATTTAAATTTTGACAAACAGCACAGTAATGGACCCTTCCGGCCCATGAACCTGGGTTGCCCAAATACCCCTATTAACTACAATCTCCATATTTTTTGAACAGAGGGAGGAAACCGGAACGCCTGGAGGAAACTCATGCAGATCGGAGAGAATGTATAGATAGCACCAGATTTGAATGCGGGTTACTGGCGTTGCAATAGTGTTGAGCTTACTGCTACACTAACCATGCTGCCCATTTCAAATAGTTCAAATAATTTCTATATAAAATTGTAGTTTGGGTAACTTGCATGGGTGTTCTGTCTCTAGTTTTATGTTTGTTCCTGGTTGTAAATATAATCCATGAACGTTTATGGTGTAGCACCTTGAATCCTTTGAATCTGTTACATCAACCCTCAGCATCATACCTTCTCTTCTTGAACGCATAGTGCATCTGAATCCAAACCGTTATCTCACAATTTCTATCTTGATAATAACTTCAAGCATTTTCCCAACTACAGTCAGTAAACTATCAGCTGAGAGTACCTGCCTTTCGTCTACATTGTTTTTAAATGGTGGTGCTAATTTACTGTATTCCATTCCACCAGGACCTGCACAGTGAATGGGACTCATTCCATTGGGGCCAGGAGACTTATCTACCTGCAGACCCACCATGACTTCTGTAGTGATAGTGAGTGCATTGAGGTCCTCATCTTCCACCACCTCTGTAACATCAATCTTTGGGGCAAGTTGCTCATGTCTTTCACTTGAAGACCAACACACAATACTTTTCCAAGCCCTTGACGTCCTTTATGTTTCCCAGTTCCTGCTCTTGAACAGGACTGTGGCTTCCAGTTGAGCATTTAGGCCAGGTCAGAATCTTTGTAGAAGTTGGGGGACTACTTTAGACTTGATTAGGATTTATTAGCTCATCACAGTCTGGACTCATCAACTCTCCTAGGGCAACAAAGGATGCCTAATAGAGGGGTATGAAACTCCTGGTATTGGTGTAAACTCCTGAAGCATGATCAAGTTTGCTGTAGCTGCAGACCTATCCTGCATTCCACTCCACTCTTTGAGGTGAAAGGGAAAAAGGGGATAGTGGAATTGGTTCTAAGATATAAGGGAGCATGCAGAACAAGGATCAAATGATGGGTGCTAAAGGCAGAGGATGAAGCTGGTGAATGATGATTTGGGAAGGGAGCAGGAAGAGGTGAGGGAAATGTGCATTGTAGAGGAGGGTAAAAGAGGGTAACAACTGAATCCTTTCTCCTCAACTGACTCACTCATTATGTACATTACAAACAAGAGATCAATAGATTCTTGAGCAGAGCCAAGCATTATAGAGAGGGTGCTGGAAAATAGTGCTGAGGTGGGAGATCAGCCATGACCTTGATGAATGACAGAGTGAGCTGGAAGAGTTGGATGGCGTACTCTTCCTCTGTTGTAAGTAAAGCAGGTCAGAAAGAGAGATTTCCTAATTTTTGGAGAAAAGTAGTGAAATTGAATTAGTTTAAGTGCAAATGGCTTTTTAAGATCTGCTTTCTTAAATAAAGCAGTTTAACAAGTTGCATACGGCTTTGTTTCCAAAAATATTTTTCAGTCCACCAAAAAATAAAAAAAATGACAAATGGCATGTGGAGGCAAAAGGCAGGATGTGGATTTTCTGTGAACACTTCTTGCTTACAGTACTGAAGGCTTTGATATTGGACTGTATACATAACATGACCTGAGACTATACACAAAGTGACTATTATTACCGTACCTGAAGGAACATCCAAAACCGACCCAGAACTTGAAACACAAAGATTAAAACCATAATTTCTGAATATTTGGCTGAGCTCCAAAACTTTAAATTTAAAATGGAAAAGAAAAGCTTATTGAAAGCAAAATCTATTGGCATTAGAGGCCTCAAGAGAGGTGCACTTAGCTTGGCATTATGCAAGTTATTTTAACACTTTGACAAAATCAACTGCATCTTCTTTATTAAAACTTGTATCAAAATGCAAATTCTACAGTATTGATTTGTGGTTTTAGAATAATTTTTGAAATGTATAGATTCTGTCATGTTTGATGTTTGTGATGTGTGTCATGTTCCAGCTGTGGGACACGTGTCACTTGAAGTTTATTGTGACTGATGGTTAAATTCAAAATGCCTTCTGAACCTCTTTGATAAATCATACATCAGTCATAACAACTTGTATTTAACATGGTTAAATGACCCAAGGCATATTATGTGAGTATTACCAAATAATGTTTGAAATGGTTCTTCTCAAGGAGCTATTCAGGTAAAATGTAGTTTGTAAGGAAAGACTCAAAGGAGAAGAAGCGATGAGCAGAATTATGACTGAATTCACGAGATAATGTTCTTGGCAGCTGAGGGAGACATTACAAAATTAGAATAAAAATCTGCTGTTGTATCATTGCAGGTAGGGAGGTGGGAAGTCACATAAACACCGATGAGGGATTTAAAACTCTTCTTGATGTACTGGGTGTTAATATCCATTGGAGTTAAACAAGAAAGTCTGCAGATGTTGAGTGCAATACAAAAACGTGCTGGAGAAACTCAGCAGGTCACGCAACATTCACAGGAAGTAAAGGATAACCAACATTTCGGGCCTGGGCCCTTCATCAGTTATATTACACGAAGAGGCTCGTTATATTTGACAAAGGGCCCAGGCCCGAAATGTTATTATCCTTTACTTCCTGAGAGATGCTGTGTGATCCACTTGTCAATGTCATGGGTGGCAAGGTTGGTGTGTTGGTTAGCACAATGCCTTTACAGTACCAGAGATCATCAGGGTTTGAATTTCGTGCTGTCTGTAAGGATTTTTTACGTTCTTCCCATGTCTGTATGGGTTTTTCCCGAGAGCTCTGGTTTCCTCCCACCGTTTGAAATGTACAGGGGGTGTAGGTTAATTGGGTGTAATTTGGGCTGCACGGACTTATGGGCCAAAATGGCCTGTTATTATGCTGCATGTCTAAATTTATAATTTAAAAATCACTCAGTGACTTTCCATATATTAGGATTCAAGATTTTGTCATGTAATAAAAATAGTGTCATATGACACTAAATTGCCTTTTGTCTGCTGTAAGGCAGGTTCACCATTGACAGAAATTGCCTGAAGCACCTCTTACCATCAGAGAAAGAGAAGCAAAAGAAAATTCCCCCCCAGAGTGATTGAGTGTCCTTGGATTCACCTCCAGGGCTCCCACAGCCTCTGCAGCCACACAGAGATCCAGTTCAAACCATCGGCAACCCAAGCTCCAGATCTAAACCTCTGACATGATTAGGAACCCTTCAGCGCCCTCAGAACCTTCTCATATCCCAGTTCTGAAACCTGGTACCCCTTCAGCCAGTTTCAAGCCAGTCTCCAGCAGTACACAGCTTGGTGCAGATGTCTTGACCAGAGAATGCAGCAGCCCACACCCCCACACCTCGAGTCCCCAACAGCCCACCACATGTATGTTGTTCAGCCTCAGAAACCCTCACTGGTTCCTGCTGTAGTCACTGTCCCTTCTCCTTCGCAGATGGGGGATTGGTCTCCCCGTTTTCTGGTGCTCTGCACCAGTCTTCTGCTTCCCCAGAGTCTGAAACCCCTTGTGGCTGCTGCCGATAATAGGCACTGCCATCTTGGGTGCAGACCCCACAGTCGCAGGATTTTAAATTAAACTACTGTCAGCTGAGCAGAATCTGTACAGAGCTGATGCCAGTTGACTGGATGGTTGGACCCCCTCGGGAATGTGGTGTCTCCACTCTCTGTTCTCTGTGGGTCCACACCATCTGGCAGCATAGCCGTTTTTTTTTTACCTTCTCCTTGGCTCTCTCTCTTCTCCTTGTGGATGTGGACAGCATATGTTTAAAAATAGCAGAGTGGGAAGGTCAGACTGCAGTAGATTGGAGCAGTTTATTATCAAGATAATTAAGACAGGATTGAGGGTTTGAGAAGAGGGAGATTTGAATAGCTCAACACAGGCACTGGTTTGAAAGCATGACACCAGTAACAGCAGTAAATCGGTGGCTAACTGGTAAGTAGCTGGTGAATATTTATGACAAATATGTAAAGGTGAGGCAAGGCAGGATAATTTAGTTAAGAACCATATGAAGTCATAGACAACCACACATGCAGGAAATGTCCCCAGTTGCAACTGTTAGAACTCCTAGTTTCTTCATGGAATGCTGGTTAGAGTTGCCATGAGTTGTCCATAAGGCTGATAACTTTGTGTTCAGCTTGCTAAAGAAGTTGGTCACATCACATGTGCAAGCAGGGAAGGAGTGGTGACCACTCAGATAGGCTAGGAGGAGCAGGCAGGCAGTCTCAGAGTACCCTCTTCCATCTGATTCACAAGGCCATTTTCCCTTTGGGTATCTGTGTAGGTGATGGTTCTTCAGGAAGTAGGTATGGTTCAGCAGGAGGGGAAAGCAGGTCAAAAAGTGAGATGACATTGATGATGAAAGATGTATAATTAGAAGGTCATAAAAGTGCTATTGTAGATGTTGCCACTCTGTATCAGGGTCAAGGATGTCAAGTGAATGACTGAAAAGTTTTCAGAAGAGGAAGGTGAAGAACTGGACTTCTGGTTCGTATCCATTTCAATGATAAAATTAGAAGGAGCAATTAAAAGATCCCCAAAGAACATTGACAAAGCGTGGAGAGAGAAACAGAACCAAGGGCCACAGTATAATGGTTACCCATCCAAAAGAGAGTTTATGCCTTTTTTTTTCCTCTCAGATACTTTTAAACTCTGCCTCACAATAGAGATATTTATCTTCTGAATAGTTTTAAGGCAGAGGTTGGTAGATTCTTGATAAAACAAGGAGCTGAAATATTTCAATCGGTGAGTGGGAATATGGAGTTGAAGTTAAAAATCAGATCAACCAACATCATATTAAATGATAGAATAGGTTGGAGAAGCCACATGATCTACTCCTGCTCCTAATTTGTAATCTTGCACACTCATTTGCTTATAGGTTCAACAAACAGATTCCAAGAAGCTAGCATAGAGTTCAAATAGGAGGGCATTGAATGAAGTTATCTTGGCAGCATCAGTGAGAGAAAAAGAATGATCAAAGTTTTGGGCCAGAACAGCTCATCACCACTGAGGTTCTTCAGTCTTGATGAAGGATTCTGGCCCAAGATGATGACCGTTCTTTTTTTTCCACACTAACACTGCTCGATTCCTCAAGATTGTTTTTTGCTCCATAGGAAGTTATCATTCAGAGGAGCAGAATTTTCATAATGTGTCAAGGAGAAGGGAATGTAAATCTGCGCAAGGACTTTAGAGTGGAAAGAGAGATTGGAAACAGGATGGTAGGACAGAAGGCTTAAGAACATGTTCATCAAACTGTAGTGTGATGAACCAGAAAAAAGGAAGCATTAGGAAGGGCAGCTAATATGGACCAGGAAGTGAAATACAATGGGGGAAGCTGGAGATGAATGTCATGGACAAGATAAGCTCAAAGATCATTGCAGGAGATACCAGCGAAGATGGAACTTTGCAAGCGAGGAAAAAGAATCTTGGGTGAATATTGAAGTGGTGGGCTAGGCTAAGGGAGGTAAATGGCTCTTAGTGACAGGAGAGCATAACTTCCCCACATGATTCTGGGATTTATGGACTTATACACTTGGCCCATCATATCCATGCTGCCTGACCACCAAGTACTGATCTGTATTAATCCCATGTTGCCTTGTTTTGTCTTCCAGGATGAAGACCGTAAATGAGACCTTTTAACAGATACAAGCAGAGAGAATGGTGCATTTATAAAAACAAAACCAGATTAAATGCTCATTTTTAATGAGAAACAACTGGTATTCTAAGGAAAGCATTTACAAATATTGAATTCAAAGAATAAAATGTGATGTTTGTTGAAATAAAATAATATTAGCAGTCACAAAATTCACATTTGTGCTTCATGAAGTCTGAAAACTGGAAATTAAAATACATTTGCAGTGAAATTCTGAAGCTAAACAGTAACGTGTATATTTTGATCAGCCTTTATAATTGAGTGATTGTCTATTTTGGGATTTCAATACAATACATTTTCAGTCTTTATGCTGAGATATCAACCAGCTGTATCAATTTGATTTGTGGTGAATTGAGATGTACTTGTCTTGAATGGGAAAAGAAAATTGTTCTCTCAAAAACAATCTTAACTGTGATTATATTCCATATTGGCAGTGGCAAAGATCCAGTCATTTTGAGGGAATTTTCATCCTAACCCTAACCTGATGTTTATTTTTAGCTCTTTTACCAGTTATTTCATTTTGCTTGCATGCATTCATTCTAGATGCTTATAAGCATAAAGATAAAGTGGATCAATGTGTGTGAATTCACCCAGTAAATAAGCCAATTGTTGAATGGCTACTGGTACTAATTATTGACTACTATGACCAAGACCTTCATTCAATAGGTTAGCATATTGAGATCCCGTCGTCAGATAAACAAGGCAAATCTTGATGTGAAAAATTCTGCAATGTTAGTTTGGCACCTGCACTATTATTCCAGAGCTCAAGGCTCGAGCACACCCTTTCAAAATGTTTTATGATTAAACGTGAATTGAGCAACAGGAAGAAGCCTCCTTCTGCACCATTTTCAATACTTGATTATTCATTGTTTAACACCTTGAGACTCAACTTACATTTCAGTGACTATTTGGTGCTTTCCATAGCTGTTTTTAAAATGAAAAACACGACATCACTTGCTGAAGGATGCTTTCTTGACTTCAAGGCATCTGAGCAAATCAATTGCTCCCAAATAATGATTATTGAGGAGTCATTCCCCTGTAATATAACAAAATATATGTTTATCTGAGCCATGTTTAAACTGGGGTAGGCTCAATGAGATCTAAGATTGTTCAAAGATTGGTGTGGGAAAAGTAACCTTCAACTTGTTGGGCACTGACATCAGCACTGGGGAAAACACATGCTCTATTGGGCAGGCTTCATTTAAATTAGACTAAATTGATCAAATAACTGAGGCTGCAAGATAATATTCTGAATAGGGTTTAGATGAGGGAGAATTTGAATAAAATAAAGAGAAAGGACAAGATGACGAGTCACAATTGAAAAATAGGTCATGATTGTCATGATAATGAATATGTATGAGATGTACCGGAAATCACGTGGTATGAGAGAGAGATAAGAACACAAGCAGGAGAACAAAGGGAAACGGGAGAATAAAGACACTAAGAAGTTTACCTGATTAAACTTGTGTTTAATGTTTTATTAACTTCACATTTCGGGCCACAAATGTGACATTGGCGACGAGGATGAAAGAAGCTTGAAGAAAATTAAAGACTAAACAAGATTACAGAGGTTTACAGACAACTTCAAGGTGATAAGAATTTTCTCTTTGACTCAGTACTTTTGGGGCTGGAATATTTCCTCATGGCTGGTGCAGACAGTTACTTTCTAACACATAGTGGAATTGCTCATTTTGACCCAACGGGTGATGCAAGCACTGTAAGTGTGAAGTGGAAGGCATGGCTGGAAGAATTTGAATCCTACGCCGACAGTCGTGGCCTATTTCTAGATACCGGTACAGTTGAACAAAAAGCACAGAGAAGGGCGTTACTTCTTTTCACTGCTGGACCCGCAGTTCGGGAAACATTTAAGACACTTTTGAATACTGGAAGAAAGGATGAGTACCAGAAAGCGGTAGATGCATTAAATGCACACTATGTAGTGACACCGAATGCTACATTTCAACGCCATTTGTTTCGGAGAACGAGACAAGAAGATGGCCAGACAAATGCTCAGTACGTGACGAGACTACGCCAGCTAGCTGTTGGATGCAATTACATGTCAGCTGATTTGGACAACCAATTATTGGATCAAGTCGTACAGCACTGCAGATCAGATAAACTCAGAAGACGTCTACTGGAAAGAGGGAGTGAGTTGGAACTCACCGATGTTTTAACCATTGCTGCTACATTAGAGGCTGTTGAATGGCAATTGCATACCATGACCCTGAAAGACAACTCAAGCCAGCAAATTAAGAGGCTCTCACATCGCCATAATCAGCCAAGATATACGCCGACACATGACGTGGAGTGTTATCGATGTGGAAACCGAGGTCACTTTGGAAAAGACCCATATTGCCCGGACAAAGGCAAAGTTTGCAGAAAGTGTGGAGGTAAGGACCACTTTGCAAAGAAGTGCAAAAGCAAGTCCAATGCAGAACAGAAGAGGAAGAGTACAACTTCCAAAGGCAAAGGCTGGGGGAAAGGAAAGTATCCTGGAAAGAAAGATACCATTCGCCAGATAGACGGTGACGATGATGATACCCAGGAGGAACAGAGTTGTTACCAATTTACGTTGAATGAAGTACATCATGAGAAGGTCCCAGCGATCATTGGTGGAGTGACAGTGCAGCTCATTGTAGACTCAGGCAGTGACAGTAATGTGATTGATCGACATTTATGGGAGAAGTTGAAAAGGAAAAAGATCATCTGTACCTCAAAGAAGTGTTCCAAGAAACTGTATCCATACACAGCAACAAAGCCATTGCAGACCATTGGATGTTTTACTGCAACTGTTGAAGCTGGAGATAAGTACACCGAAGCAGAGTTTATGGTCATAAAAGAGAGGGGAGAACCATTGCTGAGTAGAAGCACAGCGCAAGACCTGGCAATACTTCATATTGGAGCTTGTGTCAATTCAATTCAGTCATACGAGGATATGAAGCAAGAATTCCCCACAGTCTTCCAAGAAGTAGGAAAGCTGAAAGGTCGAAAATTGAAGCTAGCGGTAGATGAAACGGTCAAACCCAAGGCACAACCAATGCGCCGAACTCCGTTTGGACTTCGTGGGAAAGTCGAAGCCAAAATTAAAGAATTGATCGAACAAGACATTATTGAACCTGTGGAACATTCGACACAATGGGTCAGTCCCGTAGTGATTGTGCCCAAACCAAAGGGTGACATAAGCCTATGTGTTGACATGAGAATGGCCAATGAAGCTATAATTAGAGAATGACACCCTATACCAACAGTGGAGGAAATACTTCAAGAACTAACTACGAGCAAGGTATTCTCAAAAATTGATCTGAAATGGGGCTATCATCAATTAGACCTGGATCCAGGTTCCCGAGATGTAACTACATTTGTGACCCACTGTGGATTGTATTGTTACAAGAGACTATCATTTGGAATTAATGCAGCTTCGGAGATCTACCAGTATGAAATCCGTCGAGTGATTCAAGGCATTCCTGGAGTTGCCAACATTTCTGACGACATCATAGTCCATGCACCAACGAAGGAAGAGCATGACAAACGGTTGAGGCGTGTACTATCTAGACTACAGGAGGCAGGCCTTACCGTGAATGGAAACAAGTGCCAGTTCGGTGTGTCAGAAATGGACTTCATGGGACACAGACTTACAAGGGAAGGACTAAACCCTGCAGAGGCCAAGGTGAAAGCTATTGAAGAGGCACGTGCACCTCAGAACGCAACAGAGGTGAGGAGTTTCCTGGGATTGGTCAATTTTTGTGCAAAGTTCATTCCTAATTTCGCTACAGTGGCAGAACCACTAAGGAAACTAACCAGGAAAGGTGTACCATTTCATTTTGGATCTGAGCAGAAGAAAGCGTTCACAGCGCTGAAGCAAAGCCTGACAGATGCAAAAACTCTTGGATATTACTATCCGGCGGCATCAACCAAAGTCATAGCGGATGCCAGCCCGGTTGGTTTAGGAGCCGTGTTGGTCCAGATGCATGATGGAGACCAAGAATCATTGCCTATGCCAGCAGATCGTTATCAGATGTGGAAAGAAGATACTCTCAGACAGAGAAAGAAGCACTCGGACTTGTATGGGCCTGTGAGAGGTTCCATGCATATTTATACGGCATTGAATTTGAACTCATCACAGATCATAAGCCATTAGAGGTGATCTATGCACCTAGATCCAAACCATGTGCCAGAATAGAAAGATGGGTACTCAGACTACAACCCTACAAATATAAAGTAATACACATTGCAGGGAAAGCAAACATTGCAGATCCGCTGTCCAGATTGGTGAAGGATGGAGGTCCACATTCCAAGTCAGAAATGGGAACAGAAACAGAGAGCTTTGTACGCTTCGTAGCTATTCAGTCGACACCGAAAGCTGTGACTACGAAGGAAGTCGAAAGAGAATCCGAACGTGATCCAGAACTCATGGAAGTAAGAGAATGCATACAGAGTGGACAATGGGACAAGTGTACTAACAAGGCTTACATTCCCATTAGAGACGAACTTTGTTGCATCGGACAGTGTGTATTAAGAAGTTGCAGATTGGTGATACCGCAAAGATTGAGACCGAAGATCGTATCCTTAGCGCATGAAGGACACCTAGGTATTGTTGGTACCAAGCAAAACCTCAGGACCAAGGTATGGTGGCCAAGTTGTGATAAAGATGCAGAGAGATTTGTTAAAACTTGTCACGGATGTCAAATCACAAGTAGGAGTAATCCGCCAGAACCGATCCGGAGTACGCAACTTCCGACAGGACCATGGATCGACGTAGCTGTTGATTTTCTTGGACCTTTACCGACGGGTGAATCAATTATGGTAGTGATAGATTACTACAGCAGATACTATGAGTACGTGGTGTTGAAGTCCACAACCACTGAAAAAACAATACAAGCGTTAGCAGAGATATTTGCAAGATATGGATTACCTGTTATATTATACTCTGACAATGGTCCACAATTCATTTCAGAGACATTTGCGGAATACATGAGGACCACAGGTATCCACCATCATAAAGTAACTCCGAAATGGCCGCAAGGCAACGGAGAAGTAGAGACAAAATCAGTCCATTGAAAAACGATTGAGGATTGCACACGCAGAAGGACAAATTTGGCGAGAAGCATTGCTATCTTATGTGGCTGTCTATCGAGCAACGCCTCATACAACCACTGGAAAAAGTCCTGCAGAAGCATTTTTTGGGAGAAAAATCCGCACAAAAATGCCAGAAATAAAGGAAATCCGAGACGACCAGGAGATGAGGGACCACGATGCTGAAAAGAAAGGTGCAGCAAAGCTGTACACAGATTCGAAATGTGGAGCCAAGTATTCAGACATCATGCCAGGAGATAATGTTCTAGTGAGGCATGAAACTGGTGGTAAGCTAGATACACCTTATTACCATCGACCGTCGTATCCAGAAGTGGCAGTATGGTGACAGTCAAGTCTCCGACTGGAGTCCTGTATAAGAGAAATGTATCAGGTGTAAAAAGGTACCAGTCCAGAGATACATCGAGCAAAGAGGTTGAAAGGCCAATACGAGATGCTGAAACTGAGAGACCTGATGATGTTCCAGAGGCAGTTACCAGCACTCCTGATGAAGTGACTAGAGCGCCAGAAACACCCGAAGCCGTGGCGAGCAGTATTTCCGAGGCCGAGAGTGAACAACCGAGAAGCGACGACAATATCGCAGGCAGGCCGAAACGAAACCGAAAAGTGCCCAAACGATACGAAGACTTTGTGCCATAGTTTTAATAAGAACTTTGGGACAGTATTTTAATCTTATATCATAAAGTGCATGTATGAGTGCTGTTGGAAGTAAATTTTATGTAGTTGAGTTATAGTATTACCATTAGTTACGATGTTTGTATGTTTCCGAGGGATATTGGTAAGTGAAGGTAAAGTTTATTTCTGATTAAAGGAGGGATGTCATGATAATGAATATGTATGAGATGTACCGGAAATCACGTGGTATGAGAGAGAGATAAGAACACAGGCAGGAGAACAAAGGAAACTGGAAAATAAAGACACTGAGAAGTTTACCTGATAAACTTGTGTTTAATGTTTTATTAACTTCACATTTCGGGCCACAAATGTGACAATGATAACCTGAGTTCAAAACATTCAAGCATAATAGTTATCTATGTGGGGTGGAAATGTGGTAAAAAGACCAAATTAAAGGCTATTTCGCTGAATGCATGCAGCTTTTGCAACCAGTCGCATTGCTGGTTGTTATAAAATTGTTACTGAGTGATAGTGTAACTTCATCAATTTTGTTCTTGTTGTTTAGTCAGGTTCAAGTTTCTGGGTATTTGAAGGTGGCAGAAAGGAGATGATGTACTTGCATCATTTACAGTTTCCGTTGGATTTTTGCGACAGGAGAAGGAAAATTTGATATGAGAATGCCATCAGTGGAAAAGGTGTTTAATATAATGAGAAGCATTGATAGGACGAATGGTCAGAATCTTTTCCACAGGGAAAAAGTGTCACACTCTAGAGGTATGTTTAAGTGTGGGATAGAAAGTATAAGGGCAATGCACAAGGCAAATATTTTACACAGAGCATGGTGGATGCATGGAATGGGCTACCAGGAGTAGAGGTGAAGTCATATACACCAGTAGTTTGAAAAGGCTTTTAGATAAACATGTAAGGGAACAGAGGGATATCTACCAAGAGCAAGCAGCATACCTTGAGTATCATTTGGACAGCATATTTGGCATAGACACATGGGCTGAAGGGCCTATTCTCTACTGTTCTATGTTCTATGCCCTATCACGGGGTTGGCAACCTACGGCCCATGAGCCGAATTAATCCTGCCTGGAGTGCGGCTGCCTCCCCCGATGTGAGGTCTCCCCCCCCACTCTCGGTGAGTGGCTCTCCCCCTCTCTATGTGTGTGACTCATTCTCTCTCTGTACACACCCCTCTCTCTCCAAGAGAGTCAACTCTCTTTGTGTGAGGTTCACCCTCTCTTTATGTGACATTCCCCCTCTCCACTGTGACATTCTCCCCCTCTCACTGCTCTTTGTTTTGGGGTTAATTATTTTGTTTTCATTATGACTAATTTTTTTTTCTTTTTGACTTTTATGCTTTTTTTATTGTGTTGTTTTAATGACGAACTCGTGATTTTTGGTGCATTTCCAGATTTGAAGATGCCTTCCCTGTCCTGAAATGCATCGTCGTATTTATTCCATTCATCTACTTATCAATTCTATTTACTTATTTGTTTGTTTAATTTCTGGTAGCATCAGTGTGGCCCGGCATTCAACCACTGACACACCATCTGGTTCATGCGTGGTAAAAGGTTGCCTGCCCTTGTCCTATCACCTTCAATAGTATCAGGCCACTAGTGAATACATCCTTAGCATTGGATGTTCTAGTTACCACTTAGAATGTCTTCTCTTTGTAGTTTAGATAATGACAATGAGTTTATTGCCACACATACATGTACAATGTACATATAAACCAAAATTCTTACTGCTGGAGCCAAGCAGGATGCATCTCTGCCTGGTTTTCAAGCTCAGAAATGGAGAAGGCTGCAGAAGGCAGTGAACATGACCTGATCAATTACAGGCTCTGACCTCCCATCCATTGCACACATCTATGTGAAGTGCCACCTCAAGAAGGCAGCTAGCATCATAAAGAACCCCTATCACCCTCATCACCATCTCTTCTCACTGCTACCTTCGAGCAGAAGGTACAAAAGCCTAAAAACCAGCACCTCTGGGTTCAATTACAGTTTCTTCCAATAGTGTTAGGTCTGCTTTGTTCATGAATGAGTGAGACAAACACCAGGCTGAGTCGAAATCAGGGTTCTTTGTTCTTTATTACCGGATTGTAACACTTGCGACCAACCAGGTTAGTCGGAGAATGCATTCTGCCGTTATCAGCAAAATGGTGATTTTTTATACCCTTGGATACATGCTTAGAACATCATCATATCATTACTTGTCCAATGACTAAAACTGTTGCTATCCTTTCCCTGCTAGCTTCCTGCCTCTCAAATCATCAATGTCTCTCTTAAACTGTTGCTATCCTTTCCCTGCTAGCTTCCTGCCTCTCAATCCATCAATGTCTCTCTTATCTTGTAAGTACAAGGATGCATTCTGTTACTCCTTAGTACTGGGTGACTCCTTCTCCGGTCCCATCTCATGATGTTTTACCTAACAGGAGTACAAGGACACCTCCCCTTCTTGTTACTGCCCTGTACAGGGTAACTCCCTACACATTCCCATCTCATGATGTTTTACCTTACAATAGTGGTCAGATACTTGAACCTTCCCTTGGTACTCTAATCATAGACTGTTCTGACAGCACAAAAGGGACTGTTTACATTATTGCAAATCATTTTGTTTGCACTATGAATATAGTAAATGTACTTATTGTCTCTTTAAATAAACTCAAGTAGTTTACTTTTAAAGTAAAAATTTTGGTGCATATGTATCTTGTGCCAATAAACTCATCATCACATTAATTACGCCAGTATGGAAAGAGCTAATAAGTATAAAAGATAGTAGATAAATAAATATTCACAGAACTTGTGCAAGAAAATAGTGGTGTTTCAATAATGGAGGAAGATTTCTTGTGCAGGCATACCTCTCCTCTAAAGCCTGACTCCAGTTGTATCTTGCAAAGTAGAGAGAAGCATATGGGTGACTGATGTGCAATGTATTTGGCTGATGTGGTTGAACAATGAGTAACGTGTGCACATGCTGAGAGATGAGTTATGGCTTTGCTAATTGTGTTAATTACAGCATTGTTAATTGTGTGAATGGGCAGTGAACCTCTCAAATGTTAAGAATTAGTCCTGACTGATGGTTGCAGGATGAGTAACACAGATGCAGTGAATTGTTCTGTATCTGAGTCTAGGAAGCTGGAAAGTTAAGCACTTGAAAATGTTGACAATTTGTCTTACTTTACTGGACTATTTACAGTACTGAATGCAGTCCTTAGGGCAGGCTCTTGGCATCAGGTGTCAAACAATTTGCTCCCACTGTCCTTTAACCATGAGTCTGTGGGGCTACTTGGCTTTTCTGACACAGAACCTCTCCACTGTTGAGCTTTGAGTCCACCCATTCCAAAGTCTTCAGTTGAACCCTTTCCCAGATGTACTAACACACTCCTTTTCAAGACAGATTTACTTCCTGCACCTACAGTACTGCTCCCCTAAACCATGTGGCCATGCTTTAAGCAATGTAAAGCTCATTGTAACTGGTTCTGTAGATCACAATATTGGACTCTCCCTGATGTTGCAGCTAGTGTGGGCTACACACAGAAATTATTAGAATGGGGTGTGTAGAACCATTGCAATTAACCAGGCACTGGCTAATTGTGAATCAAATTCCATGAATCCATTTTCAGGGGACATTCTCTTTCATATCCATCATGTTTCAATTGCTTATTGCTTTCTGTTGTGGTCAGCGTGTATTAGCATATTTTAATTGGATTTTGCACTGCTTCTAACTTGACAGTAACATGGCATTATATGATCTTCTGTGATTAGTTTCGAACCTGTGGTAACTTCTACTGCAGAACCAATAGCAGAGATGTTCTTGAAGTTGACTACTTACTCAGGATAGTTCTCTATCTGGATTATGGCCATGAAAATTCTATCCCTCCTTCAAATGTCCTTTTATTCATTTTAATTTAGTTTCTCTGAGAATCTAAATTCAACGAGCAATAGGATAGTTTTGCCTTTGCACTGCCACCAAACTGGATTTATTTATTACAGTGCTTGGTCATGAGATAAATGTGTTAGGCTGCTACACTCAATCCATGACCCATCTTTGATGAGATTGATCTGATAACCTCTCTGTAGGAAGTAGCAAAAAATATGGTACTTTTCAGCGGCAACTCTTTGCATGCAGCTCCAATGTGAATCATCAAATACTCCCGTTTAGAACTACTACAGCTGGAATCCATAGTCACAGATATTGCCATACCAGTAAATAACACAGTTATTTAAGAGAGTTAAAAAATCTAGTGACGGAGAAAAACAGCAAACTCCGGACAGGTAGCTACTGCATAGTCCCTTTAGGAAAGATCTGACACATGGACACAGAAGGGGACTACAGTTAAAACTAAAATGCTGGGCTTAAGTCCTTACTATCTTCCTGGCTAATGTGGAGTCTTTAAAAAATAAACTTGATGAACTCCAAGCAAGATTACAGTAGCAGAGGGACATCGAGGTGCTGCTGTGTGATGAGGCTGAATGAAAGCATTCCAGACATAGCGCTGCAACCCCAGGACATCATCTTCCACCATGCAGTCCGGACACCAATATCAGGAAAAGGCAGAGGTGACAGCATTTGCTTTATCATCAATTCACTGTGGCGATCAAATGTCATCCATTCTACCTTCGGAGGGAGTTTTCCAACATCACTCTTATACACCATCAAAAATATCTACCGTGCCATCCCACACATGCACTTTGGCAAGTCTGATCACCTGGCTGTATTCTACTCCCAGCATACAAGTAGAGAGTGAGGAATACAGCACCAGTGGTAAAGATGGTGAAAGCATGATTGGACCATATTCAAGGATTCATCTTCAAATCTGAATATGTCACAGTTATCACCTATTTCCTCAGCACCTATGTGGATGAGTTTGTGGCCACCTGCACATACTGTGGGCACCCTAACCCAAAGCTGTGGATGAACCAAAAGATTCACCTCCTGAGGAGTAGATTAATGGTAATTAAGAACAGAGACTCATATTTCTATGGGAAGATTAGGTACAAACTATGGAAGGCAACAATTCTAATTGAAGCTAGAAATGGAATCAGATACACGACAGCTGTGGTACGGCTTGCAGGCCATTACATCCTACAAGGCTGTAAAGGAGAATTCAACTGCACAAGTGAGAATCCTTGCAGAAGCTAGGGACCCTGTGATATCTGTTTCAGAGGCCTACTTCAGAACATCTTTCAAGAGGGTGAACCCTTACAAGGTGTCAGGCCCTGGTGGCGTACCTGGCAGGATTCTAAAAATTTGTGCCAAGCCACTAGCTGGAGGATTCACGGACCTTTTCAATCCCCCACTGCTGCAGTTAGAGGTTCCCACCTGCTTCAAAAGGCCATCAATCATACCAGTGCCCAAGAAGTCCAGGGTGAGCTGCCTCAATGACTAACAGCCCGTGGCACTCACATCCTCTATAATGAAATGCTTTGAGAAGTTGGTCACGGACAGAATTGTAGCTAAGCCAAGATCTGGACCCACTGCAATTTGCCTCCCACTACAATCGTTCCACAAAAGATCTCACTGGCTCTCCACTTAGCCCTGGATAACCTGAACAACAGGCTACTTTTCATCATTTATAGCTCAGCTTTCAACACTATCATACCCTCAGAACTGGTCAGCAAGCTTTAAAACCTGAGCCTCTGCACCTCCGTCTACAGCTGGATCCTTGACTTCCTCATTGGAAGACCACAGTCAGTGTGGATCAGTAACAACATCTTCTCACTGACAATCAACACAAGTGCACCGCAAGGATGTGTGCTTAGCCCACTGCTTTACGCTTTCTACACCCATGACTGTGAGGCTAAGCACAATTGAAATGCCATCTGTTCATTTGCCAATGACACAACGGTTGTTTGCAGAATCACTGATAGCAATGAGGAAGAATATAAGAGTGACATGGATCAGCTAGTTGAGTGGTGTCACAAAAACAACCTTGCAATGAACTTCAGTAAAAGTAAGAAATTGATTGTGAACTTCAAGAAGGGGAAGCCAGGAGAACACAACCCCCATTAAGGGGTCAGCTGTGGAGAGGGCAAAAAAATACAATCCCTGTCTGTCAACATCTCTGAAGGCTATCCTGGGACCACTATGTTGATGCAATCATGAAGAAGGTACACCAACAGCTATATTTTGTTAGGATTTTTTTTTTTTTTTTTTTTTTAATTTTTTATTTTTCACACCATAAATCACAATAGCCATGATATACACTTTTTCTTTTCCACACATTTACAGTGACTTTTTCTCCCTCCCCCCTCCCTCCTCCCAAGCCACCCCCCCATCCCTCCCCCCTCTCATCCATTTTAGTTATACAATCTAGGTTGCATTAATTCAGTTAGACAATGTTGTCATTCAACAAAAATACACCAGAAATTCTACTGAGTCCATTTTTTTCTTCTCTTCTCCTTCCATCAACTTAGGTAATGTTTGTTCCCGGTAGGTTTTCGCTATTGTATTTAATGTAAGGCTCCCATACTTGTTCGAATATTTCAATATTATTTCTTAAACTATATGTTATTTTTTCTAATGGAATACATTTATTCATTTCTATATACCATTGTTGTATTTTCAAATTATCTTCCAATTTCCAGGTTGACATAATACATTTTTTTGCTACAGCTAGGGCTATCTTAACAAATCTTTTTTGTGCATCCTCCAAGTCAATTCCAAATTCTTTATTTTTTATGTTACTTAGGAGAAAGATCTCTGGATTCTTTGGTATATTGTTTTCTGTTATTTTATTTAATATCTGATTGAGATCATCCCAAAATTTTTCTACTCTCTCACATGTCCAGATTGCATGAATTGTTGTTCCCCTTTCTTTTTTACATCGAAAACATCTATCAGATACTGTTGGGTCCCATTTATTTAACTTTTGCGGTGTAATGTATAGTCTGTGTAACCAGTTATATTGTATCATACGCAGCCTCGTATTTATTGTATTTCTCATCGTTCCAGAGCATAACTTCTCCCATGTTTCCTTTTTTATCTTTATATTTAAATCTTGTTCCCATTTTTGTTTAGTTTTACCATTTGTTTCCTCATTTTCCTTTTCTTGCAGTTTAATATACATATTTTTTATAAATCTTTTGATTAACATTGTATCTGTAATCACATATTCAAGGTTACTTCCCTCTGGTAAACTCAAACTGCTTCCTAATTTATCCTTCAAGTAGGATCTCAATTGGTAATATGCCAGCGCTGTATCTCCAGTTATATTGTACTTATCTCTCATTTGTTCAAAGGATAAGAATCTACTTCCTGAAAAACAATTTTCTATTCTTTTAATCCCTTTTTTTTCCCATTTTCTAAAGGCAAGGTTGTCTATTGTAAAAGGGAGTAGCTTATTTTGCGTCAATATTAGTTTTGGTATTTGGTAATTTATTTTATTTCTTTCTACATGTATCTTCTTCCATATATTGAGGAGATGGTGTAATACTGGAGAAGTTCTATGTTGTACCAATTTTTCGTCCCATTTATATAATATGTGTTCAGGTATCTTTTCCCCTATTTTATCTAATTCTAGTCTCGTCCAGTCTGGTTTTTCCCTTGTTTGATAAAAATCTGATAGGTACCTTAATTGTGCGGCTCTATAATAATTTTTGAAGTTTGGCAATTGTAAGCCTCCTTGTTTATACCATTCTGTTAATTTGTCTAGTGCTATCCTCGGTTTCCCCCCTCTCCATAAAAATCTCCTTATTATTTTCTTTAACTCTTTGAAGAATTTTTCTGTCAGTTGTATTGGCAATGCCTGAAATAAGTATAGTATCCTTGGAAAAATGTTCATTTTAATACAGTTTATCCTTCCTATCAGTGTTAGTGGTAGCTCTTTCCAATGCTCTAAATCGTCCTGTAGTTTTTTCATTAGTGGATTGTAATTGAGTTTATATAATTGGCCTAGATTTTTGTTTATTTGCACACCTAGGTATCTTATTGCCTGCGTTTGCCATCTGAATGGGGATTCCTCCTTAAATTTTGAGAAATCCGCGTTATTCATAGGCATTGCTTCACTTTTATTTACGTTTATCTTGTATCCCGACACTTCTCCATATTCCTTCAATTTCTTATATAGTTCTTTTATTGATAGTTCTGGTTCTGTTAAGTACACTATCACATCATCCGCAAACAGACTGATTTTATATTCCCTGTCTTTTATTTTTATTCCTTTTATATTATTATCTCTTCTTATCGTTTCTGCTAGTGGTTCTATAGCTAGCGCAAACAATAATGGTGATAGTGGGCATCCCTGCCGCGTTGACCTGCTTAAGTTAAATTGCTTTGATACATGTCCATTTACTGTCACTTTCGCTAACGGTCCCTTATATAATGCTTTAATCCAATTAATATACTTCTCCGGTAAACTGAATTTTTGCAATACTTTGAACAAGTAATTCCATTCTACTCTGTCGAAGGCCTTCTCTGCGTCTAAAGCAACTGCTACTGCCGGTGCTTTATTTCCTTCTACTGCATGAATTAAGTTAATAAATTTACAAATATTGTCTGTTGTGCGTCTTTTTTTGATAAATCCAGTTTGGTCTAAATTTACCATTTTCGGTACCTGTTCTGCTAATCTGTTCGCTAATAGTTTAGCTATTATCTTATAATCTGTGTTTAGCAAAGATATTGGTCTATATGACGCTGGTGAGAGTGGATCTTTCCCTTGTTTTAGTATCACTGTAATTATTGCTGTTTTACATGAATCTGGTAAGTTTTGTGTCTCATCAATCTGGTTGATTACATCCAGGAGGGGCGGTATTATTAGGTCTTTAAATGTTTTGTAGAATTCTATTGGGAGTCCATCCTCTCCTGGTGTCTTATTATTTGGTAAATTTTTTATTATCTCTTGTATTTCTACTGTTCCAAATGGTTCTGTTAATTTATTTTGTTCCTCTATTTGTAGTTTTGGTAGTTCAATTTTAGTCAAAAATTCATCTATTTTCCCTTCTTTCCCTTCGTTTTCGGTTCGGTATAATTGTTCATAGAATTCTCTGAAGTTTTCCTTAATTTCTTTTGGATTATATGTAATTTGTTTGTCTTTTTTCCTTGTTGCCAATACCGTTTTCTTAGTTTGCTCTGTCTTAAGCTGCCATGCTAGGATTTTGTGTGTTTTTTCCCCTAGTTCATAATATTTCTGTTTTGTCTTCATTATATTCTTCTCCACCTTATATGTTTGTAATGTTTCATATTTTATTTTTTTATCCGCCAATTCTCTTCTTTTGGTTGTATCTTCCTTTATTGCTAATTTTTTTTCTATGTTTATTATTTCCCTTTCCAACTGCTCTGTTTCCTGATTATAGTCCTTCTTCATCTTGGTTGCATAACTTATTATTTGCCCTCTAATGAATGCTTTCATTGCGTCCCATAGTATAAACTTATCTTCCACTGATTCCGTATTTACTTCAAAGTACATTTTTAATTGTTTTTCAATAAATTCTCTAAAATCCTGTCTTTTAAGTAGCATGGGGTTTAATCTCCATCTATACATTCTTGGAGGGATGTCTTCTAGCTCTATTGCCAATAACAGGGGTGAGTGGTCCGATAATAGTCTAGCTTTATATTCCGTTTTCCTAACTCTCCCTTGTATGTGGGCTGATAACAGGAATAGGTCTATCCTTGAGTATGTTTTATGTCTAGTCGAGTAGTATGAGTATTCCTTTTCTTTTGGGTTTTGTTTCCTCCATATGTCCACAAGTTTCATTTCTTGCATTGATTTAATTATAAATTTGGTTACTTTGTTCTTCCTGTTAATTTTTTTCCCCGTTTTATCCATATTTGGATCCAAATTCAGATTGAAATCCCCTCCTATTAGTATGTTCCCTTGCGTATTAGCTACCTTCAAAAAGATATCTTGCATAAACTTTTGATCTTCTTCGTTAGGTGAATATATATTAAGTAGATTCCAAAGCTCTGAATATATCTGACATTTTATCATAACATATCTCCCTGCTGGATCTATTATTTCCTCTTCTATTTTAAATGGCACATTTTTGCTAATTAATATAGCCACTCCTCTTGCTTTTGAATTATACGATGCTGCTGTTACATGTCCTACCCAATCTCTCTTTAATTTCTTGTGCTCCAATTCAGTTAAATGTGTTTCTTGGACAAATGCTATATCTATTTTTTCCTTTTTCAGTAAATTTAGTAGTTTCTTCCTTTTAATTTGGTTATGTATTCCATTAATATTTAGAGTCATATAGTTCAGCGTAGCCATTTTATATTTTGTTTATCTTCTCTTTCCGTTTTTCCATCATTACCTTTCCTCCTTTTCCATTTCTGTTTTCTTATTTTCAACTCTTTACCAGACAACATTCCTACAACATCCAACATTTTCCTTATTCTCCTATTTCTATCTTCTTTATCCCCAATCTCCCCTTCCCCTCCTGAGTTGCCCTTTATCCCTTGTCGGACAACCACATCTCCCCTCTCCATTTGGATTTGCGAATCCACTCGCAAGCGTCAACTGATTTTGCAGTGACCGCTCTTTTCCCCCCACCCAGCCCCCCCCAGAAAAGATTTCGTTTTTTATATGTCACAAAGGTCACTCTTTTAGTTCCCTCCTTATTCTCTCTATTCCATTACCTTCCCTTATTAATTCTTGTCTATACTTTCTATGTTTTCCTCTAATTACAGATACTTTCACATATGCCCGTTGTCTCTATTCACTCTTATACCTCTTTACCCGCATACATATCAATCGTGGTCATTTTTACCCTCCTTACCCGTCTTCATCCCTCAGTCTATTTTTGTCTTTACCCACATACATATCAATCGTGATAATTTTTGCTCTCATTACCCGTCTTCATCCCTCAGTCTATTTTTGTAATTGTTCTGCAAATTTTCGTGCTTCTTCTGGATCCGAGAATAGTCTGTTTTGTTGTCCTGGAATAAATATTTTCAATACCGCAGGATGCTTCAGTGTAAATTTATATCCTTTCTTCCATAAAATCGCTTTTGCTGCATTGAACTCTTTTCTCTTCTTTAGGAGTTCAAAGCTTATATCTGGATAAATGAAGATTTTTTGCCCTTTATACTCCAGTGGTTTGTTGCCCTCTCTTACTTTTTCCATTGTCTTCTCCAGCACCTTTTCTCTTGTAGTATATCTTAGGAATTTTACTACAATAGATCTTGGTTTTTGTTGTGGTTGTGGTTTAGGGGCCAATGCTCTATGTGCCCTTTCTATTTCCATTTCTTGCTGTAGTTCTGGACATCCTAGGGCCTTAGGGATCCATTCTTTTATAAACTCCCTCATATTCTTGCCTTCTACATCTTCCTTAAGGCCCACTATCTTTATGTTATTTCTTCTGTTATAATTTTCCATTATATCTATTTTTTGGGCTAGTAATTCTTGTGTCTCTTTAGTTTTTTTATTAGATTCCTGCAATTTCTTTTTTAAGTCTTCTACCTCCATTTCTGCTGCTATTGCCCGTTCTTCCATCTTGTCCATTTTTTTCCCCATTTCTGTTAAGGTCATATCCATTTTATTTATTTTCTTTTCTGTGTTGTTTATTCTTCTTCTTAAATCATTGAATTCCTGTGTTTGCCATTCTTTAAATGACTCCATGTATCCTCTAACAAGAGCAAGTACCTCCTTTACCTTGCCTATCTTTTCTTCTTCTATTTCCCTGTACTCTTCCTCTTCCTCTTCTTCTTCCTCTAGGTTGACCATCTGTTGTTTCTTTGGTGCCCTTTCCTCCTCTTCTTTCTTGTTTCCATTGTCTTCTGTGGTGTCTTCTTGCTGCAGGTGTTCTGCAGCTGTCGTTGCCGGCTGTGGAGATCGACTCCCCAGCTGGTCCCCCCTCCCGTCGGTGTGTTTTTTTGTATGCGCATCGCGCATGCGCGACTCCTCGCGCATGCGCGGTTGCGCACTTTTACTCGGCTCTGTGAGCCATTGTTGTAGTTCTCTTTCTACCGACCTGAGGTAGTGGGGTCTTCTCTCCATAGCGGGCCTCTTCGGACAGGTAAGGCCTTCACCTTTTTCCTCCGTTGTCTTCTCTTCCTCTCTTCTTTCCGTTGATTTTGATTTTTCTCCTTTTGTCTCCATCTTCTTTCCACCTTTATATTCACTTTTCTTTAACTTGTATTTCTGTGCCTTTGTATTTTCTCTCGTTTTTCCCGACTTTTCTGGAGAGGGCTGGAGTTCACCGTCCGGCCACTACTCCATCACGTGACTCCCCCATTTTGTTAGGATTTTGAGGCAATTTGATATGTCACCAAAGATTTGCAAATTTCTACAGGGTGCACCGTGGAGAGCATTCTGGCCTCAGAACAGGAACAGCTACAGAGGGTTGTAAACTCTGCAGCGTCATCATGGGCGTTAGTCTTCATTCCATTAAGGGCATCCTAAAGAGGCGGTGCCTCAAGAGAGCAGCTTATAATCATTAAGAATCCTCACCACCTATAGACCATGCCCTTTTCTCACTGCTGCCATCAGGAAGGAGGTACAGGATCCTGACACACACTCAAAATTACAAAAACAGCTTCTTCCCCTCTGCCATCAGATTTCTGAATGGACACTACTTCATCAAGTCTCTATCTTTTTGCATGTTATTTTTTTTTAATCTCGTATTTATGTATAGCACTTTTGCATCTTTTTCTGCACAATACAGCTGTTCGTGACAATAAGCCCTGATTCTGATTAGGAATGTCACCACTTGGTTTGTCACATTTTCTGTGCTTTCTTGGTTTCTGCCGATGCACTCCCTGCAATTCTCTGACAAGTCCTCCTTCCCCTTTTCATTCCTTCACATCTATTTTCCTCAGAGTTATGCTCAGGGAGATGGGCTAATTTAGAGAGGATTTTGTTACCTGTGAGACTGACAATAATATTAATCTCAGATATGATAATATTATTCAGCTGAATCGAACAATACAACCACTTTTTATTTACGTTCTGTTTGCATAAATATCTGTATATCACTTCCTTGCTTATTCCCTGCATTCCGTGCAATGTTTTCCTGGCAGCGTTTCTGTTATATTCTGCTCAAAGCATGGTTTGAACTATTTTTTACAGTCTCACTTTCTGATAATTTTATTTCACCTGGAAATTTTAAATCTTTTGTTCTAATCTTATAAATGGTTTTATAACCTATCGCTACCATTTTGAACAACTGGCTATAAACTGATCCTTGCTCTATTCCAACATGTGTGCTCAAATGTTTTCAGTCACTTTTTAGCTCTTTTCTGCTGTATTTATATAATTACAGGCAATAGTGCATTCCTGAATGGATACACAATGAGGGAAGGAGTCCACTCCATGGATAAATTAATAAGTTTACTGTCATCTAAATTAGCACAATGCACTGACGAACTCACATTCTTGCTTGCTACAGCTACGCAGGTATATAAAATGCATCAACAAGCAAAAAATATGAATTAATTTATCACACAAGAGGAAACAAAAGATCATTAATATAAAGAAACAGTTAAATTGTGCAAAAAATTGTTATGTTACAATAGTGGAGACTGATCTTTGGTGGGCCTGAAGTACTTTTATGGTGAGAATAGTGCAGCATGTTTCAAGAGACTGATGGCAAAAATCTGTTGTTGGAGTCAAAGCCATACAGTGTGGAACCAGACCTTTCAGCCTAATTTGCCTATGCTGACCAAAACATCCCACTCACGCTAGTCCCACCTGCTTGTGCTTGCTCCATATCCTTCCAAGTTTTCTAAAACATTACATTAGTACTGTCTCAACCACTTACTCTGATAGCCCGTCCCATACAAGCATCACCTTCAGTGTATAAATGTTACTCTTCAGGTTCCTGTGAAATCTCTCCCCCTCACCTTAAACCCATGTGCTCTGGTTACTGATTCTCCTACTCTGGTCAAAAGATTCTCTGCATTCACCCCATCTATTCCTCTTACGATGTTGTACACATTGCTGTATATTCTTGAACCTAAAGTTGATGGATTTCAGTCTTCTGTACCTTCTTCCTGAAGGTTGCAGCAAAAAGATCATGACCAAATGGATGGGAATCCTTCATCATGCTGGCTTCCTTCTTCAGGGAGTGCCTCACATAGATATCTTCAATGGACAGAAGGTTGGTGCCTATGATGGTCTTGGCTAGGTTTGCCACTTTGTAAACCTTGTATAGAACCATAGAACATTACAGCACATAAACAGGCATTTAAGACCTTCTAGTCTATGCTGAACTATTTTTCTGCCTGGTCCCACTGACCTACACAGAGTCCATCGCCCTCCATACTCCTCATATCCATGTACCTGTCCAAATTATTCTTAAATGTTAAAATTAATTCCGCATTCACCACTTCAGCTGGCAGATCATTCAACACTCTCACCACTCTTTGTGAAGAAGCTCCCCCAAATTTTCCTCCTAAACCTTTCCTTTTACCCTTAACCCATGCCCTCTGGTTTGTATATCTTATCTACCCTTAGTGGAAAAAGCCTATCTACATTTACTCTGTCTATCCCTGTAATAATTTTAAATACCTCTACCATATCTCCCCTTATTCTTCTACGCTCCAGGGAAAAAAGTCCTAACCTGTTTAACCTTTCCCTGGAACCCACTTTCCTGGGCTCATTAATGTTGCATCTTATATTTTCTTTTCTACAGAACAGCTGTGTTGGTCATATTTATGCTTCAACCCAATTGTATTATCCTGAAACTCCTGGAGTTATGAAAATCCGAATTATGTCCACATCAGTTATCCCTTTGCTGCTGTGACCCATGACACCAGTTAGAATGCCTTAGCCAGCAGGCAAATGGTAATATAGGGAAGATCATGCCAACAGGCAGATGACTGTTAACTAAAAAGTAAGCATGCAAAACCAAAACGGTATTGGGATCTTCCATAATGTGCCCATTGTTCATCCTGAATCCCTTCCAGATGTTTTGTTGTCAGTAAGGATAAGCACACATCAGAATGCAAAGCGAGTGAAATAAAGCAGAGAGCGATATAAAGTAGGCAGTGATTGAAGACAAGGAGCAGGAGTCTCGAATGCCCAACCATAGAAACCCCGAAGGCCAACTTTATTCTGATTGTGTATATCAGGTTTATTGCTAATCTTAGCAAATTTTCTCTCCCATGCTCATTATCATCTTCTTCACGACTCTCCTGCAGATTTATCCAGTAAACACTGTCCTCAGTAATAAATTAAAAACAAATAATTTACTTCTGATTAAAGTGCACAATTTAAGGTTCCATTTATTGTCACAGACAAAAAATAGACAAATAAGGTTTTCCTTTTTATGTCTTGTAAAAGTTTTCAAAGAAGGACAGTGTCAATATCGAAACAAAGAGAAAATGTCGCTGGATCCCAATGCCCTGCATCTCTGTAGCTGCATTATCTCCTGTCCTGTCCAGCAGTGAACCTGAGGATCTAAGTTGCACCTTCTCCATCCCTGGTTCTGAAAACCTGAAGTGACTGTGAACCTATCTCCAAGGACAGAATGCTGGAGAAACTTAGCAGGTCAAACTTACATAGCAAAGATAAAGATAGATAGCCAATGTTTTGGGCTTGAGCCCTTCATCAAGGTCCGTGCAAAATGTAGACAGGCACCCAAACAAAATGGGGGTGGGGGTAGAGCACAGGCCCACAGGCAGGAGGTAATAGGTGGATGTGGGCACACCAGCGAACAGGGGAAGGGGGATGGTTGTGAATGGAGAGGGGATGGATGGAAAGCTGAGGAAGGAAGACAGAGGGATGTGGAAGAAATGGAGATGGGGAGTGGGCTAGCAGAAACCAGAGAAATTAATGTTAATGTCATCTGGTTGAAGATGGCCCAGATGAAAATGCCCCTCCCCCCCTCCCCCCACCCCATCATTCTGTTCAGGTACTTCTCTCCATTTTGCACATTCAAGGTATTCAAGGGCTCAGGACTGAAATGTTGATTTCCTATATAAAGTACACTGTTTGACCTGCTGAGTTTTTCCAGCAGCATTGTTTTTACTTCAGTCACTGATTTACTCAGGAACTTATCAGCGCCTGAGGGTTTTCAGGAGGCCTCATGGATCCCAGTCTCGATAATTGGTTCCCACTGGCTGATTGCCTGCAACCCACAGACCGGTTTTCCTGAATCTATATATGGCTCATCTCTTTTACATTCCTGAACCACACCACTATGCATGAGGTGAAAATGTTTCAGGAAGTTTATCGTCATAATCACAGATGATAATGAGTTTATTGGGATGTACACCGGCACCCAAATTCTTACTTGCTGCAGGTACTTTTGAAGAAAATAAACGACAATACTAAATGAACTGAATTAGATTAAAAGAGACCATAAATGAATACAAATAGATCAGAAGTATTCACAGTAATCCTAGTGCAAAAAAAAAGGTAACTTGCTATATAGAGAATCCTTTTTTCAGAGCAACCTGTGATTAGTGTTCCAAGGGTTGATAGCTAGAGTCTGATAGCTGTTGGAAAAAAAACTGCCCTTGAAATTACAGGTGTTGGTTATCAGGCTTTTGTACCTACTGCCCGAAGGTAGCAGTGACAGTGTGGCCAAGGTGATAGGGGTCCTCAGTGATGTTGGCTGGCTTCTTGAGGAAGTGCCTCACAGAGATATCTTCAATGGATAGATCCGGACCAGAATGAAGAAGAGGGTTCATTGAATAGCCAGCAGCTCAATGTCAAAGTTCTAAATGTCTTCCTTTCCTTCTACATTCCCTTACAATAGCGGATAAGAGGCCTCTCTTCTGCTTTGATGGGCTTTCAGCTGGCTAATGAGGCTAAAGTGGGAATGGCATTGCTCAGAGGGGGCACCTAGTGGTCGACAATGGGAAGGGTGGAATCCAGGAAGACAATGAAAGCAATACAAAACAATGGGTGGCATGGTTGGCGTAGCAATTGGCGCAATGTCTTTCCAACGCCAGCAATCGGGACTGGACCGGTGTTTGAATCCTGTGCTGTATGTAACGAGATTGTACATTCTCCCTGTGTCTGCGTGGGTTTTCTCTGGGTGCTCCGGTTTCCTCCCACCATTCAACAAACATAGCAGGGAGTAGGTTAATGGGGTATAAATTGGGTGGCATGGACTTGTAGGGCTGAATTGGCCTATTACAGTGCTGTATGTCTACATTTTTTTTAAATTATAAAAGATGAGGCGGTTGTATCGTGAAGTATTGTGGCTGTCATGTGACAGCACTACCTTATCAGAAGACACACCACCTGCCAATCAAGGTTTTGCCCCACCCAACCCATTAGTGCTCATCTTGCCATGGGCAACTTAAATTCCTTTGTAGTTGGCCTTGGGCCATTGGCCTCTGAATTCAGCTTATCCTTGCTGGCACCGAGCCATTGGATTCTTGCAAATTACCTGGGCTGGATCCCCAGGCCTCCAGCACTATAAAGGGTGCCACGTGTGCTCGGTTTTTTCTCTTTGCCATCTTGGGATCACCCTGCTTCACTCCAGGCCTAAAACCATGGAACTGTGCAGAAGAAATTATACATTCTTATAGGGTTGTGAGCATATTTAATTAGCATCCCTAGTAGCATAGAGCCAGGCCTGCACTGTGTCAAGGGGTGGCGAGTATCGTATTGGTTTTTTCTTGATTGTTAAATGTACCCAGTTCATTGTGTGAATGTGTGTGCATGTATTTCATTGCCAGTGCGATTTTCCTACGCTTGTCTATAAATTGTGCTTTTTGTTTTATTACTGGTATGACTTTTTCACGCTTGCTATAAATTGTGCATGTATGTGTGTTATTCACATTACCTTGCCCATCTTTTGTAAATAAAATAATTTACTACAAAACTGCATTCAGAATCCTTTCTTTTGAGACCCATCAAATCTGTTTTTTCGCTCATAATAGTGGTGCACTCCTTACCCCTGTTTACTCAGGTCTTCTGTGTGCTCCCAAGATTTTCACTCCCATCCCAATTACTACTTTCTCCACCAGAGCCATCATGAGCCAGAGGGATGTTAAGCAGCTTTAAGGCTACATCAATGCAGCAGCTTTAATTGTAACAGAACATCCCAGGTATTCATCGGAGTGAAAACATGTTTGCATCAAGCCACTGGAGATATGAAGACTGGTGACCTGGTGTGAATTAGTCTACTCACCTGTAGGTATTAGCTGCTGGTTGTACTCAACTCTTTGTTGGCCTGTGCCATGGATTGAGCAATGATGTTAATTCACTTAACTCTCAAAATCAAGTCTCTCTTTTGCACATTAAATACTATTTAAAAGGAGGCAGAAATTCCCATCGTTCAAGATTGTCCTATGGTGTTCAAGGTCTACTGAGCACCTTGACATCTGGTCAGTAGACCTTGAACCTTTGTGTGTGTTCCCCTTGCTACAGTCAGGGATCCATTTTACAACACAACAGCTGTCTGCTGTTTGAGTGTCATCTGTGAGGTGAGGGAGCATGGGAGGAAGCTGGCCCAATTGCTTCTGCCCTTCTTGTTCCCCACCCTGATCTGGACAGGCAGCAATCAGTGAATGGAAAAAAGTCTATTGGTCTATTCTATGTGGACTGAGCTCATCATGTTTGCTTTTTCCAAATCGGTCAGAGAAACTGCAGGTTACAGACCGACAGGGACCCAACATCCCTGAAGAGTTTCTAAGCTGTATCACCTGGTCAGGGGAGACTCAGGAGGCCAAAGAACTGGTTTCCCTGCTGGAAACAACCAAGGAAATCTGCAGATACTGTGATCTGGTGCAATCCACCAAAATATTGGAGAAACTCAGCAGGTCAGACAGCAAGATTGTAATGAATGGCATATCCCTGATGAAGGATTCAGGCCCAAAACATCGACTGCCTTTTACTTCCCATTGAGGCTGTGACCTGCTGAGGTTCTCCAGCACTATTTCCAGCACTTGGTGCACTATTTCTAATTTGTGTGATTTTATGATTCTATTGTGTTTTCACCTCCTTGATAAATACCTGTGATATCGCCCTTTCTTCCATGGTACTCAGCAGCAAAGTAAATCACAGCAATCCCAAAGATGTACGACAAGACCCAACCCACCTCTCTTGTGGGCAGTTCATCAAAATCCAATCAACAAAAAGCTGGATAAATCGAATATTAAGAGTTTAACATAGGTTTGGCTGAAGAGGGGTGGAAGGTGAATACTAGGTGGAGCATCTGGGCAAAATGACCTGCATGTGTACTGTAGTAACAAATAGTTATCCATCCTATTATATTTATTATCTTTTTCTGTCTCATACTGCATTATGTTAATGTGTTGTAAATTATTACTGTTGCTAAGTCAGAATTTTGATCTGTCTGCACATTATACTTGAGTATATGACAAACTTTCATATCATATCATTTCATACCATATCTCATATATCAGGTGAAGTAACAATACCTTCATATACAATAATTCTGGTGTAGGGAGGCTGCAGAAACAGTTACTTATTTAATTCAGGCTTGAGTGGTGGAAGTATAATGTTCAAAATTGTGTGATTTCCTCGGTTCTATTAGAATTAATGAAGGAACATTGCTTTAGATAAATACATAAATGCAGGTGATAGCGAGAGAGCTGACCTTTAATAGGTCAGATGTGGATTCTTGTGTTTTTATATTCAGCCTGCTCTTTACACAACCCTAATTTTTTTACAATCATTTGCTTTTGGATCATCAAAAAAAAAAAAAAAAATCGATATAAGTGTTCTACCCTATCACATGCACTGGTCTTCTTGAAGGATTTTGAACAAAATGAATGCTAAAAAGCTTTAGTTTGCTCGGATATAACCCCACGCAGCTTTGTAATTACTTTTGTACCACTTCCTAGTTAATTTGCATTTTTAAACTTTATTAAATAATAAATCAAAATGCGAATTCTAGTTCAAGCAAAGGAATACTTTCTAGTGTTGGCACAAATTCTCCCAGCATAGGGACAGTGTTGTTAAATGCAAAATAAACCTTCCTCCCCTAGGTTGTCACAATTTAATTTTGCCATAACATTATAACAGTGCCCCCTGCTGAGATAGTTTGGTATTACCTTACCACACAAGACCCACAGCATATGCTTTTGAAACAGAACTTGGAGAGTCTACTCAGACAATCAAGCATATACTGCATTGGCTTTAATAGATCTTTTCTGATATAGATTTCAATTCCAATTGTCTGATTTTGAACCATTACACTTGATTGGCATTGACAATGAAAATCTATCTATTGAGCGAGTGCAGCAAAAGACAGAAAACAGGCTGAGAGCTCAAGTATCACAACTGCTTCAATTTGAATTCTGCGCCGTCTCTGGTCCCACCCCCTGTGTTCCGAAACTTGCATTATGATGACACAAGCGTGCACGCGCCCTTCCGGTCTGGACTGGAAGAGACTATCCCGCAGCGTCATCCTTGCCGTGGCAAGCGGGACCGATTCACTGTTACAAGCATGTGTCACCACTCAACCCCACCCCCACGGAACTGGCACCAATGGTCTTGTGATGCGTCGAGGGTGAGGTGTGCTGTTTCAGTGGCCAACCCCTACGTACCAGCGGAGGGACCTGTACTGCTGGGGCAAGTCCAGGTGGGCTGGCTTCAAACGTACCATTGTGAATAATTCCTCCTTGCCTCCAATGTTAAGAGTGAAGTAAACAAGTTTCTTTGCTCCACCTTGTATGGTGCTTTATAAGGTTGCTGAAGGGGAGTCCTGTGCAAACCCCTTCACACAAATAGGAGGACAAGTCTGAGGGGTAGTTGCAGGGTGGCTCATCATGTTGCGATGGTGGCGGTGGTGCAAAGGAGCACAGTTTGTCCCGCATCCTCTCAAGCTTGACTGCGGTGTCCTGATTGGTTGCTGGAGGGAGGAATTGTCCAGGAACTGCTATGGTCTCTCCATAGACTAGTTCAGCTGAGGAGGCTCCGAATTCATCCTTGGGTTCCGTGGATATTCCCAGGAGAACCCAGGGTAGTTCATCCACACAGCTGGGCTTTTAGAGGCATGCCATCTGCGCTGATTTGAGGTGGTGATGGAAGCGCTTGACTAGCCCATTGGCTTGGGGGTGGTGAGCCGTGGTGAGATGCAGCTGGGTGCCCAGGCGTTTAGAGAGTTCTGTCCACAAGGAAGAGATGAACTGTGCCCCCCCCCCCACCCGACTGGTCATTATGTCTGCCGGGACACCAAAATGGGAGACCCAGGTGGCGAGGAAAGCCCTGGTATATGCATCAGTGAAGGCGTCCAGCATGGCTATGGCCTCTGTCCAATGAATGAACCTATTCACCAATGTGAGCAGGTAGCGCAACCTTCAAGAGACTGGCAGGGGCCGACTATATTGAGGTGGATGTGCTAGAACCTGCGGGTTGGGGAGTTGAACTGCTGGACTTGGTGCTTGGTGTGTTGCTGGACCTTGGCAGATTGGCAATCTGTGCAGGTTTTCACCCACTTTGTGATCTGTTTCCGTAGGCTGTGCCAAACAAATTTTACGGACACCAGCCACACTGTTGTGTGGATGGAGGGGTGCGATAAACTGTGGATTATGTCAAAAACTGTTCTCCTCCACTGGGCGGGGGAATCAGCGGTCGGGATTGGCCTGTGGACACATGGTAGAGGAGCATAGTGCCACTGTCATCAAATGGGAGGTCTGGGAGCTGCAATCCATGCCTGTAGTTCTGAAGCTGAGTATCTCGGGGTCGTCTTGCTGGGCGCGAGCCGGATCGTAGTAGTCGATGCCCTGCAACATTGCGTTGACTGCTGGCCTGGAGAGTATGTCAGTGACAATATTGTGTTTTCCGGATAGATGTCGAATAGTGGTGGTGAATTCAGAGTTGTACGATAAGTGCCTCTGTTGTTGGGCAGCCACAGGTCAGAGGACTTTGAGAAGGCTTGAGATCCATGTAGACAGTGAACAGACGCCCCGCCAGGAAGTAGGAGAAATGGCAGACGGCCAGGTAGAGTACCAGTAGCTGTCTATCAAATACACTGTACTTCAGGCGGTCACAGGTGGTGACTGAAAAAGGTGAGGGGTCTCCATAAATCATCAACGAACTGTTCCAGGACAGCACCTACTGCTGTGTTGGACGCATCGACTGTGAAGGCCATCAGTACAT
Source organism: Narcine bancroftii (assembly GCF_036971445.1). NCBI lineage: Eukaryota > Metazoa > Chordata > Chondrichthyes > Torpediniformes > Narcinidae > Narcine > Narcine bancroftii. The sequence continues at coordinate 246,700,299 of NC_091472.1, read as the reverse complement.
CCATTTGTGGGTGGACTAGCATCATTATATGGGCCAGGGCCTTTTTAGTCTCCTTGAAAGCATTATGAGTCTTGTCCGATCATGCGAGCTCCTTCTTTGAATCCAATATTAGTGTGGAAAGAGAGCGCATCATATCAGCTGCCATGGGATAAATCTGTTGTAAAAATTCACCATGCGCACCATCTCTTGCAGGCCCTTTAGTGTCGTTGGCCTGGTGAACTGTCATACGGCTTCCACTTTGTTGAGTCGGCAGGGGGGGGGGGGTGGTGGCGTCATCTTTGGTAATTTGTGGCCCAGAAAGTCTATTTCTGTGAGGCCAAACTGGCACTTCTCCGGGTTAATGGCGAGGCTGAACTGTGTGAGGCAGTTGAATAGCTGGCGCAGGTGTGTTACATGCTCCTTGGGCATGCTGCTGGCTATCAGGATGTCGTCGAGGTAGATGAAAAGAAAAAGGCAAGTCTCTCTGATCGCATCCATAAGGAGCTGGAATGTCTGCGCTGTATTTTTCAAGCCAAATGGCATGCAAAGAAATTCGAACAGGCCAAACGGGGTGATGATAATGGTCTTCTGGACATCATCCGGGTGCACGGGGATCTGGTGGTATCCCCAGATCAGGTCGACTTTAGAGAACAGTTTTGCACCATGTAGGTTTGCTGCAAAATTCTGGATATAGGAAGTGGGTGGTGGTCAAGCATTGTTGAAGCATCCGTAGTCTCCTCAGAGTCTCCAGCTGCCATTAGACTTTAGCACCAAGTGGAGGGATGAGGCCCATGGACTATCGGAACAGCAGATGATGCTGAGCTCCTCCATGCATCTAAACTCTTCCTTGACGAGGTTTAATTTGTCTGGGCCAGGCAGTGGGTTCGCGAATACAATGGTGGGCCAGTGGTCGTGATGTGGTGTTGGACACTGTGCTTCTGCATGGCAACAGTGAACTGGGGGCACTGAATGGGGGGGAAATTCAGTGAGGAAGTGGCTGTACTGGCTTTGTGGAGTCTTCACGGAAGCGAGCTGTGTTGACGGCTCGTTGGACAAGCCGAGGGGGACGGTCTGGAAAGTCTCAACATGGACTAGTGTTCTGCGTGAATAGGGAGCGTGACCATGCCCAACTGAGATTTGTCCACTGAAGTCAGTGTGAAGGACCAATTGAAGGTGGTGTTGCCAAAACTTACAGGAATTTGCCTCTTGCCAAAGGTTTTGATGGCAGTGTTGTTGGCAATAAGCAGGGATGGGTTGTGCGATCTCTTATCTCCACCCATGTCCACGAGGAACTTGCAGCCTGAGTTCCTGTCCCAGACATGGAGAAGGCTGTTCGGTTGTCCAGCCACCGCAGCCACTAACAGCAGTTGGCCCCGTCGTTTCCTGGGAACAAGCATGGCTGACGGCACCTGTGTGTTGATGCACCCCAATACTGATGGTAGAAGCGCCATTTGGACTAGCGGGGCAGGGACTGCTCACATGGTGGACTGGACTTGTGCATTTTTCTTGGTGGCAGCCATGTAATGCAGTTAACCAAGACTATAGCTTCATGCTTGGAATGGTAGAGAATATCCGCTCAAACCTTGCACGGTTTGCAGAAATCCAAATCGGCCAACAGGAGTCTAATGTCTTCAGGCATCTGCTCGAGGAATGCCTGCTCGAACATGAGGTAGGGCTTGTGCCCTTCTGCCAGTGAGAGCATCTTGTCCATGAGGGTGCAGTGGTCCTATCACCAAGGCTGTCCAAGTGAAGGAGCCTGGCAGCCCTCTCATTGTGAGATGCCGTATGTGCTAATGAGGAGGTTTTTAAGAGCCATATATTTACCTTCATCTGGCAGCACCTGGATGAGCTCATCGACCCATGAGGTGGCTTCCTGGTCGAGCAAGCTGATGATGTAGAAGTATCTCGTTGAATTGGAGGTTATCTGTTTGATCTGGAACTGGGCCTTTGCTTGGCCAAACCAAATGTGGGGCTTATTCGTTCAGAATGTTGGCAACTTCAATATAATGTCGCCTACGGCTTCCATTGTGTCAAGTCTTCAGGGCGTGGAAACTCATTGTGGTCACCAATGTAGTATGTTGTGAGCGAGTGCAGTGAACAGACTGATACAGCAGGCTGAGAGCTCAAGTACCACAAATGCTTTAATTTGAATTCCACGCTGCAGGTTTTAAGCCTGCCACTGGTCCCGTACCGTGTTCCGGTACTTGTGTCACAATGACACAAGCGCGCATGCGCCCTTCCAGTCTGGACCAGAAGAGATGATCCCACAACACCATCTTTGCCGCGGCTGACCATGTGTGACAAGCGGGGCTGGTTCAGCACTACAAACATGTGCGTCTCCACACAACTTCAATTTTAAGGAGTTCAATTGGATCAATGTTTTGGGGAAATGCATTCCAGATATCTCCTGTTAGTTTGGAAAACAAAGTTTCAAATTTTCACACTTAAAGCCCACAACCATTGAATGGAATTGAATTGTTCATTGTCACCTGTACTGAAATACAGTAAAAGCATTGTTTTGAGTGCTATTTAGCCAAGTTAACTCGTACTGCAGAAGTTGCAATAATAAATAATTAAATAGCAGTGTAGGGAGCAGTGCTACCATTGGTCAAATAGTGCAGCATATAACATTACAAAAGCATTCATGTTCTGGTGCTTGCTGGTTTTGCTTGTATCTTATGAAGGGCACAGGCCCAAAACGTTGGCTACTCTTTACTTCTTATGGATGCTGCATAACCTGCTGAGTTTCTCCAGCACATATTGTATATTGCACTCGATTCCAGCATCTGCAGACTTTCTTGTTTTACCAATTCCTGGTGTACTCGTGCTACATCTCATGCACAGGAGCGTGGCTTTGCAGTCAGTGCAGCTACCTTATTACTCTTGAGGTTCTGCTGCAATGCCGGGTATTCTTTCCAGATACTTTAGTTTCCTCTCACATCCCAAGCAGGTTAAGTAAACTCTCCCTTCAGGAGGGTTAGAGGTGAGAAGAATCAAAGGAGAGTTGAGGGGCATGTATAAGAAAGAATATGTTGCAGTGATAAGGAGAAATGGGTAGAAGAGAAATGGGACAACTGGGAAGAGGTATGGAGTGTGAATGCACAGTCTTTTCACCAGGGTAGATGAGGCCGTAGGTGTAAGGTGAGAGGAGAAATTTAAGAGGAGACTTGAGGGGCAACTTTTTCACTCAAAAAGTGGTCCATACTTTGAATAAACCAACAAGGGAAGCTATAGAAATGGGTACAATTACAACATTCAGAAGATGTTTGAACAGATATGTAAACTAAAAGGGCTCAGTAAACTAAAAGGGCCAAATGCAGGCAATTCGGACGAGCCCAACTTGGTCGGTATGGATAAAGGACCTATTCTTTACTGACTGACACCATGACCTGATGGGCTGATTGCCTTTTTACATGATGTTATAACTATCAGATTAAACTATCTGCATCTCCCACATCCCTCTTAAACTGATATTCAATCGATCAGAAGTCACAATCAGCACAGAGAACACTCAAGATTATTCATTTACATTATTGGGAAATTATACCGCTTCCGCCAAAATATAATTAGCTGGGAGAGGCATCGCCTGATCTCAGCTTCATGCCTGAGATTTGAGCGGGATCCCTCCCAAGCCTCCCCGGAAACTCTGGTCCATCCGCTGGAATCCCGTTGACATCAGATGAGGATGCGAGTCAGTGGTTTTCGAATGTGGTTCGGTCCTGTTGAATCCCAGCCCATCCCCCATCAGACTCACACCTCAGCTGCGACCAGATGGAGGCAGGATCTAGCACCAGCAGTCAGGCTAGAAGTGCAAAATTTGCCAATTCTTTTAACTCCAGACCAAAACTCATTAAATGAACTCCAGAGATAGAAGAAGGAGAAAGAGATCAAAGAAGACTTGTGAGGCAAGATTTTACACAGAGAGTAGTAGGTGCTATAACTTCCTGCTAGGAAGGTGGTAGAGGCAGTTATGATGGCAGTATTTAAAAGGCATTTGGACAGACACGTGAACAGGCAGGTGATGGACCATGTGGAAGCTAATGGGATTAATTTAAATGTGCATCCTGGTCATCACGGACATTGTAGGCTGAAAGTCCTGTTCTTGTGCTGCACTGTTCTATGTAGGTCATTCAACCCCTTGAATCTGACCTGCTCAAAAAACATCAAGGCTGATCTTTTACCTCAGTGATACTTTGCCACAATAACATCCTTGATTTGTGGATCTCTGTCTTGAATATACTTTTGTTGCCATCTTTGGTCAAGCATTGCAGATTCACAGGTTCTTGGATCAACCAGGTTCTAAATAGTTAATACCTTATTTTTAAACCATGACCCCAGTCAGGGAAATGTGATCCCAACAACTACCCTATCCAGCAGCAGAAGAATTTTGTCTATTTCTATGGCATTCAAACAGGTTAATCAGGAGCAGGAGTGAGCCAACCAATCCCCTTGAATACCATTGATCTGATTGTTATTAGCTCAACTTCTCACCCCTGTCTACCCCAACATCCTTTCACCCATAACACCCCCCACCATCCTCTCACTTGCTTATCAAAAATGTATTCACCTGCCTCATAAATAAAGCTTCTCTTTCCACAACCTTTAAAGGAAGGGTTCCAAAGACTTATAGTGCTTTGAGAGAGAACAAAATAAATCACCTAATTTCTGCAGGAATGCATTTTGCCCAAGCAAAAGTAAACCCTGGTTCTAAATTGGTCCACAAGAGGAAAGCTCCTCTCAACATCCATTCACAGGCTCTGTGACTTTGTAATGAAGGCATTACAAATGAAGGCATTTGTAATGAAGGCATCTCACACTTCTAAACTTCTGCAGCTACAGTCTTCACCTGGCAGCTATTCTAGGTTTCAGGTGTAGTAAACCTCCAAACTGCTTCCAATGTATCATTGACCTTTCTTAAATAAACAGACTGATACCTTTCACTAAGCAGCTACTTCTTTAAATGCCTGAGGATGAAGTCTCTGAGGGTTATCTGACCACTGCTCCAACAAGTTGCTCAGTACCACTGCTGAGGCAATTGTAATTTTCCTGACTTTTTGCTTCCCTTCCAATTCCTGATTTACTGTTATATTTGGAATGTTACTTCCATCGTTTATAAAGAAGGCTAAGGCAAATTGCCTGCTCAATTCCTCTACAATTTCCTTAGTCCCCAAGCCTCTCTTTCTATTGAACTAATATTCATTTTGTAATATCTTAGTCCTTTCACTAGTTTTCCCTTTCATGTCAGCTTTCTTTCCCTCTGAGGTATGAAATAATAATCTTGGCCCCATTCTTTTCTCTCAAATTGAATTTCAGTGTCAATCCTGTTATGGTCATGAACATCATGGGGAGCCTTTGCCATAAGGTCATTTGTTAATCCCATCTCTTTATGCAATTCAGTTCACATAAAGCTTGCTCTTTGCTTGGATCCAGAGCTTGCTATTCCAAGAAATTAACCCAGATAATCCCGCTTTTTTTTTAAGAATTAATTTGCCTTACTGATATTTCCGATCCATGTGCACATTGAAGAATATTGGGTTCCATTCTTCAAAGCATTAGTGACCACAGACCCAGTCTGCATGCTCTCTCCTCAGAAGATAAACTTTCATCTACCCAACTCTGAACCAACAGACAAGGAAATGTTGTCTTATCTTGGGCTAAAAGATAAAAATCCTTTTAAATAACATGATGCATATCTCAACGGCAGATGAGAAAACTTCAATGTATGATGTGGAAAAGATGCAATCCTATGGAAAACTGGCAAGAAGGGAATGGGAAAAGATATATCCAACAGTTGTCCCCTGCTGATAAAATGCTTAGAGATTTTGTTAAATAAGCAATATTACCAGAGAAACAAACACAAGTTCTCATAGTAAAACCTCCATTCAGATTATGTCACTGTCAAAGCACCATGCAGGTATCAGTGGCTTCCAGTCTGACTAACTCCTGTTATGCTCTGTTATTCCCATCAGTTTGGCAACAGGAGCAACAAAAATATTGCCACAAGACAATGAGTGTTAGTGGTCTCAAGGATATAACAGAGATAGCTTTCCTCAGACAGCACCTCACAGATAAACTAGTGACCAGCAAATGACTTTCAAAGTGGGCACGATTTTGGCATTCAAAAGACATTTGCCTCATATGTGGATGGGAATGGGTGAGAATGATATGGATCAAATACAGGTGGGTAAGACTGGCCTAGAATGGTCAACATGGATGATTGGGCCAAAGGGCCTATTCCATGCTCTCTGACCGTAGCCACAGGATGTCTGCAGTGCTTGAACTGCCAGAGATCCACTATCATTAGCACTTGTGAAGAGAGTCCCGATTTTTCTATTGGCAGACACCTGGGTAGAGGAGACTTGAGGGGCAACTTTTTCCACTCCAAAAGTGGCCCACACCTGGAATAAACCAACAAGGGAAGCTATAGAAATGGGTACAATTACAACATTCAGATATGTAAACTCAAAGGACTCAGTAGGATATGGTTCGATGTGAATGAGCAAGAGATCTACAGGACAATTATCATATTTTAACTGGAAACTCCACCAGACCACAAGGGAACAGGAGAACTCTCTGGTTGCCTGAAGGCCGGGGTCCAGCCAACTTACAGGCGGAGCACAGAAAATGAATTGGTGGAACAGAAACTCATGGATAGATGTGACACGAATGGATTCTTCAGCACTGTCAAGACCATCTGTGGTCTAAAAACACAAGGCCCACCGTTCTGAGAGGCAAGAACAAAAGCAGAGCCAATTAAAGAAAAAGAGGAGATCGGGGTCCTATGGAAGGACTCCTCAACTATAGTTCTGCCTTGACATGAATGCCTTTATCTTTGTCCCACAGCAAATTCCACAACTCAGTCTCAACAGCTTGAAAATGCCGTGACAATCGTTGGCCATCTGAGAGCAAGGCTGAGGACCAAGACCTTAAACCAAGCACAATTTTCACAGGAGTATCAGAAATCAGGGGATCCCAGTATTTTCAGAGACAGGGACCCCCTCCAGCTCAAGTGTTCAAAGACAGGTATCAATGAGATACCTGGAAAAACCCGCCAGCCAAACCAACAATCTGACATTGGAGTGCTTCTCCCTAGCTAACACCCACAACAGCAAATAAGATTTCACACAGTATGTTCTGATGGACAAATTGTCAATTCCATTCCCAATACCAGATTCCTCAAACAGAAGCTCTATTCTGAGCTCCATCAAAACCAGAAATTTCCAGGAGGACAGAGAGAATGTTGCAATGATATTTTCAAATGCTCAATGAAAAAGTGTGAGGTGCACTAGTCCATGATTGTTCAAAATGAAGAACCAGAGTGATTGGCACTGAGAACCTTGCCCCCTAGTTGGGAGAGCAAAAAAGCCTAGTATAAAAAATGAGTGGAATGCACACCTCCAAAATTACTCACCTGCCTGTTCTATCAACCACCTTCTGTTACATCTGTGCTTATTCTGCAAGCCCCATGTTGCCCTCATCAGCCACCTGAGAAATTAAAGTGGAAGCAAGTTATTCTCAATCCCAAAGGACTGCCCAACAAGAAGAGGATATATAATTAGATTATAATAGTTGTGCAGAATGTAGATTGAATACTCCACAAACACTACTGTATATTAATGATAATTAAAATTAAGCAACAATTTGCATACATTAATTACTTAAGATCGCTGGCTTTGTTTTTTCTAATTGTTATTCTCTTAATTTCTGCACATTTTTTTAATGTCCAAGAGCCAAGAGGAGTTAATGACTCAAACTTCTTCAAATGCTTCTCAGTCATCAAGCCATATAACACAGAAACAGTGCCTCCACATTCATTCTTTCTTCCTCCACTAATCCCATTGACCCACAATAGGTCCATGTCCTTCTACGCCTTGCCTAATTTTACCTAAGTTTTAATGTGGTAATTGTATCTGATTTCACCACTTCCTCTGGCAGCATGTTCCAGATTTCGACCATTCTCTGGGGGATAAAAAAAATTATCCATCAAATCCTCTTCAAAATTCTTTCCCCTCACCTTAATCTATTGTCCTCTTATTTTTAGCATGCACACCATGAGAGTTTAATTTTGACGATTTACCACTGATGCCTCTCTTAACATCATATACCTCTCTCAGGTCATCCCTCAGATTACCTTCACTTCAGGTAAGTTAAGAGCAGCCGATACAATCTCTCCCCATAATTAAAGTATTTTAATCCAAACAAAAGGAATGCATAAGAGAGCAAACATAGGCAAGTCCATCTCAAATGCCCACCTCCCACCTCACCTATGTGAGGTACTGGCTCAAGAAGGCAGCCAAAATCATGAAAGAGGTATGGAGCAAAGGAGGCAAAACCGCAGAAATAAAGTTCAGCCTTACAACTGGCTTCTAACTTGATTACATTTAACACATATCATTTTGTTTGAAAGTCAAATAGTCATTATGATATTGCAGGATGAAGGTCTGCAGACAGAGTCATCCAGCAATAAAATACTCTTGCATTTATTGTGGACTTTTGTGCACAAAGTATGTTCTCAACATGCTTCGTTGAGGTTTCTAATAAATATGACAGAGCAAGCAAGGAGACTGTTACATGGAGTAGGTGCACATTCTATCATAGCACTGGTAAGCTTTTAAAGAAGGATCAAGAACAATGCAGATGGAATTTCACACTGGCAAATGGTGGGGGGTGGGGGGGGGGGGAGGGGGTTGAAATTCATATAGTAAGAGCCAACATCTGATTAGCTTTACCAGATCTTGAATGGCTGTTTTTTGCAATAATTTGGGCACATAAAGACCTTCATTAACATTCTCGATGCTAACGCTGAGGCATTTCCTTAATCCAAGTAACAGCTATAGAGCGCAGCTTTCTTCTTCTTTGGCTTGGCTTCGCGGACGAAGATTTATGGAGGGGGTAAAAAGTCCACGTCAGCTGCAGGCTCGTTTGTGGCTGACAAGTCCGATGCGGGACAGGCAGACACGATTGCAGCGGTTGCAAGGGAAAATTGGTTGGTTGGGGTTGGGTGTTGGGTTTTTCCTCCTTTGCCTTTTGTTCGTGAGGTGGGCTCTGCGCTCTTCTTCAAAGGAGGTTGCTGCCCGCCAAACTGTGAGGCGCCAAGATGCACGGTTTGAGGCGTTATCAGCCCACTGGCGGTGGTCAATGTGGCAGGCACCAAGAGATTTCTTTAGGCAGTCCTTGTACCTTTTCTTTGGTGCACCTCTGTCACGGTGGCCAGTGGAGAGCTCGCCATATAACAGGATCTTGGGAAGGCGATGGTCCTCCATTCTGGAGACGTGACCCATCCAGCGCAGCTGGATCTTCAGCAGCGTGGACTCGATGCTGTCGACCTCTGCCATCTCGAGTACTTCGACGTTAGGGGTGTAAGCGCTCCAATGAATGTTGAGGATGGAGCGGAGACAACGCTGGTGGAAGCGTTCTAGGAGCCGTAGGTGGTGCCGGTAGATGACCCATGATTCGGAGCCGAACAGGAGTGTGGGTATGACAACGGCTCTGTATACACTTATCTTTGTGAGGTTTTTCAGTTGGTTGTTTTTCCAGACTCTTTTGTGTAGTCTTCCAAAGGCGCTATTTGCCTTGGCGAGTCTGTTGTCTATCTCATTGTCGATCCTTGCATCTGATGAAATGGTGCAGCCGAGATAGGTAAACTGGTTGACCGTTTTGAGTTTTGTGTGCCCGATGGAGATGTGGGGGGGGCTCAGTTTTCTTCAGGCTGACTTCCAGGCCAAACATTTTGGCAGTTTCCGCAAAGCAGGACGTCAAGCGCTGAAGAGCTGGCTCTGAATGGGCAACTAAAGCGGCATCATCTGCAAAGAGTAGTTCACGGACAAGTTTCTCTTGTGTCTTGGTGTGAGCTTGCAGGCTCTACATCACCTTTGTTGACCTCACCAAAGCCTTCGACACCGTGAGCAGGAAAGGGCTTTGGCAAATACTAGAGCGCATCGGATGTCCCCCAAAGTTCCTCAACATGATTATCCAACTGCACGAAAACCAACAAGGTCGGGTCAGATACAGGAATGAGCTCTCTGAACCCTTCTCCATTAACAATGGCATGAAGCAAGGCTGTGTTCTCGCACCAACCCTCTTTTCAATCTTCTTCAGCATGATGCTGAACCAAGCCATGAAAGACCCCAACAATGAAGACGCTGTTTACATCCGGTACCGCACGGATGGCAGTCTCTTCAATCTGAGGCGCCTGCAAGCTCACACCAAGAGCGCAGCTTTACTCTGTTGCAAAAAGCAACAACTTAGGACGAGGCCCATAATCTGTGTGCAAACATGCAATTCAAGAAAAGTTCTTTGGTTCTGTGATAGTCGGATCTATCACCAATGTATATAGTTACAGTATCTAGAGTGTAATGACTGTGCTTACAGCGATTGACTGAGAGCTTAGCCACGCCTACTGTCTGGGCCTTAAAGGGTTGTGTCCCTAGCCAGGTCGGATCATTCCGGACTGGTCGGCACCTGTGAAGAGCTCCTGTTTTTTGCTAATAAAATTGTAGAGCTCGTCGAAAGAACCAAAGACTTGTTGATCCAAACCAAGGCTTTTATTAGCAAAAGACAGGAGCTCTTCACAGGTGGCCAACCAGTCCGGAATGATCCGACCTGGCTAAGGACACAACCCTTTAAGGCTCAGACAGTAGGTGTGGCTAAGCTCTCAGCCAATCGCTGTAAGCACAGTCATTACACTCTAGATACTGTAAAAACCCAACACCCAACCCCAACCAACCAATTTTCCCTTGCAACCGCTGCAATCGTGTCTGCCTGTCCCGCATCGGACTGGTCAGCCACAAACGAGCCTGCAGCTGACGTGGACTTTTTACCCCCTCCATAAATCTTCGTCCGCGAAGCCAAGCCAAAGAAAGAAAAAAGAAAGAAGACTGTAACTATATACATTAGTGATAGGTCTGTACTATCACAGGTTCATAGTTCAATCTCACTTCTCCTTCTTCCAAGTTCTCTGGTTGCAGGCAATTACCATACTGTGCATAGAATTTAACATGTATAAAGTTCACCAGGCTTGGTGCTTGAAAAATAAATGTTTACCACTCAGGAAGATTCTTGTAGGGTTTGCAGAGAGAGATATTAGTTGCTCCAGGATTTCCACAACTGAGATACCATCACTAGTCAACTCAGGGTCTCGCTGATGAAACTTGCCTCATCAGGGTCTTCTAGATGGTAACCTCTTTCTTCAAGCTACCACAGAGTTCCATTCCTTCCTCTATTTCAAGAGAAACATCAGACAGATAGCACTTCCAGCCATCTACTGCTCTCCTGTTTTCTCTGGATTGCACTTTTCAGTTACTTGTCAGTGTCCCATACACTGATTGACTGACTGAGCTGTTAACTCAACCCTCTCTCTTTTCTAACTCAAACTCCAAAGAGAGCATGTGACTCCTGTCTGGCAAAACCCCCACCTTCCTGAACAAAACAATAGGAGTTCTTTCTTCTGCTCCTATCTGTTGTTAGATAAACAAAATGCAGGCGTGACCTTTCTGTGAGCACTTTGCAGGTACTGATAGGCAGCAGCAAGACAATGGTCAAGCATTTTATGCCATTAGTTCAATTAACACCTACTTGTGAAAGGTGCTTATGTTCTCCAGAGAGATCTTGCTATGTGAATTCTTCAGTCTTTCAAATAAGATCTGTTTAAAAATGTGTGTATGTATGTGACCTACTCTAAATCTTATAAATTCTCCCCAAATATTAATATTTGTTACACCTTTCAGAAAGTGTCCTCCAGATGTGTACCATATAGAAATTCACCCAGCCCACACCAGTAGCAGTAAATGTGCAAAAATGGTTAATGCAGCAACTTTCAATTGAATTTCTTTGATGCCTGGTGCCATTGAATCAATTTTTTCTAGTCACTCTTCCCACTCTTTACATCTTCAAGTGAGATGCCCAGAATGAGTCACAATATTCTCTTTGAATTCTGACAGGTTATAAAAAAGCAGAACAGATTTTTCTTGCATTCTCTGCTTCTATTTACGAAACAAATGTTTTATTTCTCTAAATTAATCCCATAAAATTCAATGGATTAATGTTTAGATGTTAACTAATAAAGAGCAATAGGAAACTCTAAAAAGCCACAGATAATAGTTTATTAAACTGCTATTTCATTTTTTTGTTGACGTGCCTAAAAGGAGGTAAGTCAGCCTTTTAAACTGCTCCTTTACTGCCTGAATAGTTGAATTTTATCTTTAGAAATCAGTATCGCAACACCATCCATTGGGAGGTCCCACCATAGTATCTGATTCACATTTTCACCATGATATTCTTACAAACAAGAGCAGGTGTCATTTGTTCAATGATATTTTTTCACTGCTGATTGAATGGTTTATCATTTATGGGAAGTCAGGAGTTATTGGAGGGAAAATATCAGGTTTAGAGCCTTCAGATTTGTTTTCATTTTGAACAAGCCAGCAGCGCTGTGCAGCCTATTAAGAAGCCCTGGTCCTCAGTGAAATTTGAGTCTTATTATGCGGAAGAGCCATGACAAAGCCCATTTAAAAGCTAAAATCAAGCAGATTTCCTGCTTTACACTCCTATTGACAGTGATAACGATTTTCAAGTAAGCAATACCACAGTATCATGAAACATTTAAAAACCCACATCTGACATTTACTGCCAGCAATATAAAGCATACAAAATGACATGAGGGTGAATTTATTGATGGCAATAATCCAACATAGTCCATAGTGAGCAAAATGCACCCCATTCACTCACACATACACATATCCATATATGTATGGTGTGTGTGTGTGTGTGTGTGTGTGTGTGTTATGTATAATCTACATATATTATACATTATATCTAAAACATATAATATAAACATAAATTATCGATGTATATTGTATATATAATTTTGAACCCTGTGGCTATAATTTTCAAAGGTTTTTGCAATTTCATCATTTAAAATGAAAGGAATTGCATTTGTTACAAAAGATAATCAAATTCTCTGAGATACTTTGAACTTAATTTACATATGTCTGATTAAAATAGTTCAGTCAAAAACATTTTCAGCAATTTTTATATCAACTGTGAGTTCTGCATAGTTTCCCCAATTACACCTGGGTTAGTCCGTCTGCACGTCACATCAGCTTTTAACTTCTAAATTATGCTTACAGCAAAAAAAATTATTGCTGTCACCAAAGAATTGTGAACTATGCCTTTGCTGTTCTTCTGAAATGGTTCTTTGTTAGAACCATGTTAGATCATCTAGCTTAGCATGAATAATAGAGAACACTGCCATAATAATCCCTCTAGGGGCTTCTCTAACTCCTCGTTACAGCCTGCTGAAAGAGCATGAATCAAAGCAAAGTTAACGAATCCATGGGATCTCAGCTCACTGCTAGTATGTTTTCCTCAGCTTTCAATCATTGAGCTGCTAGGCTTTTTTTTGTTCCCTTCGCCTGTTTTTTGGGTGATTGATTGGTTCTCATCTAGTTGGTGCACAAGCATCAGTAAAATGATTGTCTTGCCTTGAGACTCTCAACTGATTACAAAGATCCCTGTGCCTACTTCTGTGCCAACAAATAACATTTGTGCTCGGCGAGGCTTCTAAAAGCAGATTGTTGGAGGCCAAATTGCCCCCTTGTGGCAGCTTTGATCTCAGTACGATATTGTGTTGACTTGCTGATGGTAAGTAACTGGCGAAAGACAGTTCCTCCATCAAACTGGCTGCAAGAACTCAAAAACATTTGAAGCTCAATCTTACTAAAATAGCAATTCATCTCAAAATATATTCAGAGGTGTGCATTGTTGAATTTACTAAAATTCCCAAAGAAAGTTAATATTTTACAAAAGAATCCAACTTCATCTTGTAAGGTTCGGAAACGTATACAGTACTGAATGTTGTCCTGCAATATTTATTTTGAGGAAAATAGTTGAACAAACATATCCCAAGCTACAAAAAGCCTCAGTTCTCCAGTACTGTAGAATATTACAAGGATCCTGACTTCCTTTCTTTTTAAAATATTTTTATTGAGTTTAACAAAAACCCTTTGCGCAATGCATATTAATGATAACATAAATCAAATCGTATCATCCATATGTCACATATCAATTGAAAACTAGAAGTTTAACCATAATTATTACATTAACTTATTTAGTTCAGGACATCAAATTCTATAATTATAATAATTAAACAATTAAATCATTATCTTGTATTAAAGATTCTGACTTCCAAATGAGATATGTGATGTTTACTTAAGCCAAATTTCTGCCTTTCACATAAAATATCCTAAGAGACCACTGAAGAATGACATGGGAGTTCTGGCCCATGCATACCCCTCAGGTAAGACCAAAATAGCAAGCTGTTGCCTGGAGTTTGCGTGTGCAAATATACAGGGTCTCCCCAGATTATAGGATCCCTGATTTAGAGAAAGCTGACTTTATAGTGATTCAGTCATAATTTTTTTAATATAATAACAATAATACTCAAATGTTTTGTGATATTCAATAATAACTAGATTTAGGTAATACTCCAGTGGAACCATAGAATCATAGAACATTACAAGACAGAAATAGGTCCCTTTGGCCCTTTTAGTTTGTACCAAACCATTTTGTTTTGCCTAGTTTCATTGACATGCACTCCATATTTCTCCCGTCCAAATACCTGTCCAAATTATTTTTAAATGTTAAAGATGAGCTCGTGTTAACAACTTCAGCTAGCAGCTCATTCCACAGACCCACCACTCTCTGTGTGAAGAAGTTTCCCTTCATGTTCTCGCTAAACTTTTCCCCTTTCACTCATAACCCATGTCCTCTGGTTTGTATCTCACTTACCCTCAGTCATTTAATCTGTCTATCCCCTCATAATTTTAAATACCTCCATCAAATCTTCCCCCATTCTTCTATGCTCCAGGGAATAATTTCCTAACCTGATTAAACTTTCTTTGTAACTCAATTCCTGAATCCAGGCAACATCCTAGTAAATCTTCTCTGAAATCTTTCTCTCTTATTGTTATCTTTCCTGTAGTTAGATGACCAAAACTGCACACAATACTCCAAATTTGGGGTCACCAATGTTTTGTACAACTTCACCGTAACATCCCAACCCCTATACTCAATACTTTGATTTATGAAGGCCAATATGCCAAAAGCTCGGTTTACAACTCCATCCACCTGTGATATCACTTTCAGGGAATTATGCATCTGTCTTCCCAGATCCCTGTTCTACCGCACTCCTCAGTGACCTACCATTTACCGTCTACATCCGTTCTTGGTTTGTTCTTCCAAAATGCAACACCTCACATTTGTCTGCATTAAATTCCATCTCCCATTTTTCAACCCACTTTTCCAGCTGATCCAGCTCCTTCTCCAAGCTTTGAAAACTTTCTTCACTGTCCACATTGCCTCCAATCTTAGTGCCATCAGCAAACTTGCTGATCCAATTTACCACACTATCATCCAGGTTATTTTTTTTAATTTTATTTAATTGTTTGCATCATTACAGGAATAAATTGAATAAAACATTAATCAAATATCCATAGCTAATGATACAAAAACTACTGTTATATATTTTCTCCACATCCCCCCTCCCACCCAAAAGTAAGTAAAGAAAGAAACACCTACCATTTAATATACAATAATATTAGCATATACGATCATTAATTGTTATTAAAAATTACTAATTAAGAGGAGTGGATAAGATAGAAGAGATGGACAGAAAATTATCAATAAAATCCATATATGGTTTCCAAATACTATAAAAATTTTCGATTCCTTAAACTATAAGTAATTTTTTCCAAAGGTATACAATTTTGCATCACAACAATGAAGACGCTGTTTACATCCGGTACCGCACGGATGGCAGTCTCTTCAATCTGAGGCGCCTGCAAGCTCACACCAAGACACAAGAGAAACTTGTCCGTGAACTACTCTTTGCAGATGATGCCGCTTTAGTTGCCCATTCAGAGCCAGCTCTTCAGCGCTTGACGTCCTGCTTTGAGGAAACTGCCAAAATGTTTGGCCTGGAAGTCAGCCTGAAGAAAACTGAGGTCCTCCATCAGCCAGCTCCCCACCATGACTACCAGCCCCCCCACATCTCCATCGGGCACACAAAACTCAAAACGGTCAACCAGTTTACCTATCTCGGCTGCACCATTTCATCAGATGCAAGGATCGACAATGAGATAGACAACAGACTCGCCAAGGCAAATAGCGCCTTTGGAAGACTACACAAAAGAGTCTGGAAAAACAACCAACTGAAAAACCTCACAAAGATAAGCGTATACAGAGCCGTTGTCATACCCACACTCCTCCGAATCATGGGTCCTCTACCAGCACCACCTACGGCTCCTAGAACGCTTCCACCAGCGTTGTCTCCGCTCCATCCTCAACATCCATTGGAGCGCTTACACCCCTAACGTCGAAGTACTCGAGATGGCAGAGGCCGAGAGCATCGAGTCCACGCTGCTGAAGATCCAGCTGCGCTGGATGGGTCACATCTCCAGAATGGAGGACCATCGCCTTCCCAAGATCGTGTTATATGGCGAGCTCTCCACTGGCCACCGTGACAGAGGTGCACCAAAGAAAAGGTACAAGGACTGCCTAAAGAAATCTCTTGGTGCCTGCCACATTGACCACCGCCAGTGGGCTGAAAACGCCTCAAACCGTGCATCTTGGCGCCTCACAGATTGGCGGGCAGCAACCTCCTTTGAAGAAGACCGCAGAGCCCACCTCACTGACAAAAGGCAATGGAGGAAAAACCCAACACCCAACCCCAACCAACCAATTTTCCCTTGCAACCGCTGCAATCGTGTCTGCCTGTCCCGCATCGGACTTGTCAGACACAAACGAGCCTGCAGCTGACGTGGACTTTTTACCCCCTCCATAAATCTTCGTCCGCGAAGCCAAGCCAAAGAAAGAATACCATCGACTTAATAACTCTTCTTGATCATCTTTCCATGATATCACTATGCATTTCTTTGCAATTACTATTGCAATACAAAACATTTTCATGGTATTTGCCCAATTTCAATTTTATATAATTTTCATAAATATCTCCAAGTAAAAATATTCTTGGACCCTTTGGTATATTTATCTTCATAATTTGCCCTAATAATAAACTCAGTTTGTTCCAAAACCTTTCCACTTTTTCACAAGACCACAATGAATGCAAAAATGTCCCTATTTCTTTCACACATCAAAAACACTTATTTGAATAATTAGGATTGAGTCCATTTAACTTATGTGGAGTATCATTCAATTAATGAAGAAAATTATATTGAACCATTTGATATCTGACATTTACTGTATTCGTAACACTTTCATAACATAATTTTGACCAAATCTCCTCTTGAATTTGTATATTTAATTCTTTCTCCAATCAGAGTGTTGATTTTTATAAATCTTTTTTCTTTACAGTCTCTTGTAATTTTATATACATATTAGTAATAAATTTCTTAACAACAAATGTATCTGTTATTATATCTTCAAATTGACTTTGTTTAGGGAGTCTGAAATCTGGTTTTAAAATTCTTAAACAAAATATTTAAAAAAAAGAACTGATGCATCTGATTTCTGGACAGTTCTCAGGAATGGAATACTTGTTGAGTCTGTAAAAGATTTTTTTGTTCCCACATTGAAAGAACTTCAAAATTGAACAAAAATTCATCATGATCTCTGGAAGGTGTGAAAGGTGAACTATTATTCTATTGTTAATCTTTCATACTTTTCACACCCATTATTTTGCTTTGTTTTTTTTGAATACGATCAGTTATGAATATGATCAACATGAAAGATAACAACTGCAGAGAATGCAATGTGTTTTCTTGCAACATTAAGCAGAATTAGAAGCTTTGAGGGCTAACAGCTGTGATGTTTCTTCTTTTGTAATAAAGAAAGTTGGGTTCTTTTAAAAAAAAATACACTTTATTACCAAATTACACAAGACAATGTGGATGTATCCATCTTGAGTCCAACCCAAGCTACCACAAACTAGTGTCCGACTCCTCTAGTGGTCAGGAAGATCACTAACACTCTATCACTACATCCCCTTTCTTGTGCTGTTTAATCTAACAACATGATACACTAATCAGTATTCATTTCAATTTAAAATTCAACAATAATGTAAACCCAACATCAGTAGCACAAACTTTTTAAGTGTGCAGTTCATTTACTTTTTAGAAATTCAGTTTGTCAGGTGCTTTGATAACTCATGTGGATCTTCTTAACACAGATGCTTGTGTTGGCTCTGCTGGCCCACCACTGAATAGCACTGGTGGTTTTTCATCTGTTGTTGTCCAGGCTAAACCTTTTGCATTTGTCTGTTCCTGCATAGTTTGCTTTTTGTCTCACAAAAAGGAAATTTCCTTTACACCAAACTGACATCTTTCTCTGTTTAACTTTAATCCTTATTTCTGGATGCTTTGTTACACTTTGATGAGCCTCTAATTGTGTGGTTCTTGTGTGGATCCCCAGTGGATCATGTCATCCATGTACACACATGTCTTCTATGATGTTCTCCATTATCCTGTGGAATATTTCCAGAGCTGAGGAAATTCCAAAAGGCATATCAGGAATATCAGCCAAAAAATGTATTAAATGTACAATATTCTGTTTTATTTGCCAGAAGCCTGGGATGCATCTAATTTAATGAAAAACTTTGCACCAGCCATCTCATTTGTAATTTCATCTCAAATTGGAATCTGATAATGTTCCCTCTTTATATTGGCATTCAAGTTTTTTGGGTTCATGCACACACGTAGGTCACCGTTCTTCTTTTTGACACACATCATTGAATTCACCCATTCGGTGAGCTCCTCCACTTTCTTTATGACGCCTAGTGCCATCATTTGGTCAAATTTCTGCTTGAGCTTTTCTTTTAGTGGTGCTGAAATCCACCTTGGGGCCTGCATTACTGGCTGTGCATCCTCCTTTAACTGTATCTTGTAGGTGAATGGTAGAACTCCAAACCCCTTGAAGATGTCTGGAAATGGATCCAATATTTACTCTACCCTGTTCTGTGCATTGGCACTTTTAATGTGGTGCACCCTCTTGACTAGGCTTAAATTTTCGCATGCTTTGTCACCAAGCAGTGAATAATGTCCACCTGGGACTACTGTGAACCTGAGGTGGTGTTCTTTATCTTTAACTTTCACCTTGATTTTACATCTACCTTTCATTTCGATGCTCTGTCTATTGTAGGCTTTGAATTATACAGAATTTTCATGGGTTTATCCTTATTGCCCTGATGTTGCGCTAACAGGTCAAATTGACCTTTGCCCCTGCTTCCAGCTTGAAAGGAATATGTCTTCCATTTTTATGCAACGACACAGTCCACTTGTCCTGTTCAACTCTATTCATGCTTGGCTGTTGGTTTATAATCTTCCTGCACTACCTTGCCAATGAAAAGTGTATCACTGAGGGAAATTTCTTTTATAGTGTGTACAGTGTGCACACTTTCACTTCTGTTTTGTTTCCCTTTGGAAAAACATAGCTTTGCAGAATGATTCTTCCCTTTGCACTTGTTACAGACTTTTCTGTAGGTGGGGCAGTGTTTTGGTGCATGTTGAGTGCCACATGATTTGCAGTTGAATGTCTCTCCATCTTTCTGTTGCTTCCAATATCTCACCTTTTTTTGTTTGTGTGTGTGTCCAAACACTGTGGCTACAACTATGCCTTACTTTTCACTGCTTTTGCACTATCACTGAACTTTTTCACGTACTGCGGAGCTAATTCACTGGCATGGTATATCTTCAAATCTCCAGCAAAGGTAAGCTCTGTCTTTCGCAAAATCCTCTCTCTCTCATTTTCTTATCAATAATCTCAAACACAATTTGATCATAGATCAATAATCTTGCAGAAATTCATAATTGCATGTCCTTGCTTTTAATTTCAAGTCTTTTAAAAAAGTATCAAAGTTCTCTCTTCCTGCAGTTGTGCATGCAAGTGAAACACATACCTCCTGAACGTCTCATTTTCCTTTGATGAACAGTGTTCATCAAATATCTCAATAAAACAAATGTATTGAAAACCTTTTGTGTTTGACATCCCGCCACAGTAAGTAGCAGTGCAATCTTCTGTGTATCAGGTTTGCTATCAAGTCCAATGGCTTGCAGGTACATAATTAATCATTGTTTGAACAACCTATACTCATGGTCAACATTTCCAGTCCAATTTACAGTATTAGGATTCTTTACACTCTCCACATCTCTCCTGATAATGACTAATACTCGCCCTGTACACTCGTGGTGCTTATTTCACTCATGTAA
The DNA here is from genome assembly GCF_036971445.1 of Narcine bancroftii. Taxonomy (NCBI): domain Eukaryota; kingdom Metazoa; phylum Chordata; class Chondrichthyes; order Torpediniformes; family Narcinidae; genus Narcine; species Narcine bancroftii. Next base: position 246,680,101 of record NC_091472.1, on the reverse strand, counting down.
TAAAGAAACTTGGGTTCTTTTAGAATATCTATACTTTATTAGCTAAAATACTCAAGACTGGGTGGAGGCAACCATCTTGAATCCAACCCAAGCTGCCACAAACTAGTTTATGACTCTCTCTAATGGTCAGGAGGATCACTAGCATCCTATCACTACAATAATAAGAGACAGAGTCAGAAGGATGATAAGCTCAAATCCCCAAACTCAATGTAAGCTTTGATGGTGTAATCTTATCAAAGGCCCAGAGAATAGAACAAAGCATAGAAGAACCAGTCTGAAAATTTAACTGGCTCTCCCTGAGTTCCATTTCCAGAAGGGAAGCCCCATAATATGAAGTCTTGGAAGCAATAAGCATTTTAAAAACAGTCAACATTTTACTGTGCACCTTTACTTGATAAAGAATTAATTGTGTAAAAGCTCTGCAAACTGGGTCCCAACATATTTCTAGGTACTGTTCACCTGTCACTCTCTCTGTGTTGACAGACATCAGCTAATTAACTGCCATGATTTGTTTCCTTTTGAACTCTTCGTTGACTCTTCTTTGTCTGTGTCTGTCTCCCTCTCTCTGAATCAAAGTCATACAGTGCAGAAGTAGACCCTTCAGCCAACCATGTCTATGCTAATCAGTCAACATCGATACAGATCCCATTCCCTTGCATTGTCCATAGCATTCTATGCATTGGTGATGGGAGTATGTCCAGATTCACCTTACTTGTTGTGAGATCATCTGCCTCTTCTACCTCCTCAGGCAGTATAGGCCAGCTCTATGTGAAACAATTCTCTCTCAGATCCCCTCTATCTCTCCCTTTATAACCATATCTTCTTATTTTAGATACCCCTGGCAATGTAAAAAATAGGTTCTTCCTTACTACACTATCCATCCCACTCATTTTGATATCTCTAGCCCCTCAGCTTCTTCCACTCCTGAGGAAAAAAAATCCCAGCCTATCTAATCTTTTCTTATAACTGAACTATCCTGGTGCATCTGCTCTGCATCCCTCTCCAGTGCATTCACATCTTCCTAAAGGGCAGTGACCAGAACTGCACATAATACTCCAGGTGGCCTAAAGAAGAATATCTGCAGATGTTGGGTCAAGCTCAATAAACAAATGTGCAGGATAAGCTCAGCAAGTCATGCACTACCCATAGAAAGGAAAAGGTACAATGTTTTGGGCCCAGGCCCAAAATGCTGATTACCCTTCACTTTCCATGGATGCTGCATGACCTGTTGAGTTTCTCCAGCACATTTATGTATTCCAGTTGATCTAATAACCTCTGCTTTACAAAGTTGTCCCATAATGATCTTTAAAATAAAGAAATATTATTACATTGGAAAGTGTGATGATGAGACCACATCTGGAATAGTATGTACAACTTTAGCACCATGGGCAGTCCAGAAGAGACTGTTTAGTTGCATTCATAGAATGAAGGAATTGTCTATCAAGAATATTGAAAAAAGTTTGACTTGAATTCTTAGGAATTCAGGAAATATGAGAAATGATAAAATGGAATAAAAAATTTCCTGAAATGGTACAAGAGATTTTGAGATGTTTCCATGAATTGAAGAATCTTGAACAAAGGAACATATTTAAAACAGAGAAGCAAAAGAATTTTTTCTCTACAGATATCTGCCCAAGAGTATTGTGGAGGCAAGATCTCCAAAGCTACTTAAAGACATTTTTGTAAGATTGGGAAAATTGAAGGCTACAGGGAACATGTGTAGAGGAAGAGATGAGGTCTAGGCAGACCAGCCATGATCCTTTTGAACAGCAGGACAGAATTGAGGGATCATGTGGATTACTTCTATTTTTGTTTTTTTTTGTGCTGTGGTGTATTTGTAAGTTAATGAAGAAGCACAGCATTGTCAGTAGAGAGTGTATGGAGCATAATCCACTATAGCTGTGTTGTTCCATTGATTTCTATTTTTGAGAGACAATATTGTTGTGTTCATCTATGTGTTGTGTATGTAGATATGTTTTTGTGAGATAAATTGAGGCAGGTTTTTACTGTAGGTCACATACAAACACTTCAAAAGAGATCTCAATACTGGAGCTCTGGTCAAGCCAGACAGGGCGGCTCCTGGGGGCCTTTGCAAAAGCTTTGGAGAGCGCCCAAGAGACTTCACTAATGGATTGTTGTTTTGAAAAGCAACAGATGAAAGAGATCGGAGGAGTAGTTCAGAGCCACAGGCTCCCTGGGAATGCAGCTTGTTGCTCTAAGAGGGTCATGTGGTTTTTGCAAGCAGAGATAGTTGAATAGTTTTTTTTTCTCTGAGAGAGAGAGATCAGTTCTGCAGTACTACAGTCAGCAGCAGCAGCTGGGACTGGAACAGGACAAGCTGGCAAGCTTGTGGAAAAGCCCCATTTGGAAGATGGGTTGTGAGTGCTTAGTTCAGCCTGGTCAAAACTCTTGTGGTTCATGTAAGAGGAGACGACTGGCTGCCTAATGAATCACTTGAAATAAGTGAAACAAAAAGGAACTCTGTGGTGACCTGAAAGAAAGAGGTTATCATCTGGAAAATCCGGATGGAGCAAGTTTCTTTGGCAAGACACTGATATGGCTGATTAAAAGGGATCAGTTTGTGTCCAGGAACAACAAATCTCTCTCTGAAAATCAACGAGAACCTTCTTGAGCGGCAACCATTTACCTTTCAAGCACCAAAGCCTGGTGAACTTCATAAATGTTAAATTCTGTGCACAGAATAACAATTACCTGCAACCAGTGAACTTGGAGGAATGAGAAGCAAGATTGGACTGTGAATCAAATAACTTTTCTGAACTTACATACACATTACATACATGTGCACTTAGAATTAGAAGGGGGTTAAGTTAGGTTAGTTAAATTAATAGTGATAAGATAAAGTGTGATCCTGTTCATGTTTAAAGGTAATGAAAAGCAACTTTTGTTTCAGTAACCATTGGTCTTGGTGAATATTTATTGCTGCTGGGTTTTAGGGTCCTCTGGGGTCATAACAGATGCATTAAGGACAGTTAGTTGTTGCTATTTTTATTAGAGCAGATGCCTCAATCAAGTCATTGGGTGGGAACTGCTTATCTCCATATTAAACAGAAAATGCTGCAAATATCCAGTTGATTAGGCAGCCTCCATGGAGAATGCAAAGGTCATATGCAAGTACATTAGTCCTTGAACAGATTAGAGTACATCTGAGTACCCCTGCAAAAAATGGCAAATTTGACTTCCTGTGCATACTCTCAGTGTTGGATAGGGAAGGCAAATAAACTTTGAAGCATAAAGGTTCTTATGCCATTTAAATTATTAATTTCTCACTTCTGTTAAAAACCCACAAATGAATGATTTTGACACCAGATGGTATCAAGATTTCTGTACAGTCAAACCCAACCTAATCACATAGGTTGTTGGATGCTGCGCTGCTTCTATTTCGCTCTCCACTGATATCTCACAATTAGTTCACTATGGTTTTAATTTTCTGATCTTAACTCGGAAACCTCTCAGCTGAACTGTCCATTCTCACTTCTCATTCCTCCAAAGTTCACTGGTTGGAAGCAATTCTAATACTGTGCACAGAATTTAACATTTATAAAGTTCACCAGGCTTTGGTGCTTGAAAGTTAAAGGGTTACCACTTAGGAAGGTTCTTGTCAGTTTTTAGAGAGAGATTTGTTGTTCCAGGACACCCACAACTGATTTACTTCCATCAGCTACTTCAGTGTCTTGCCGAAGAAACTTGCCCCCTCAGGGTTCTCCAGATGATAACCTCTTTCTTTCAGTTCACCATGGAGTTCCTTTTTGTTTTTCTTATTACAAGTGAAACATTAGACAGCCAGTCCTCTCCTCTTGCATGAACCACAAGGGCTTTGACCAGGCTGAACTAAGCACTAACAACCTGTCTTTCAAATGGGGCTTTCCACAAGTTTGCCAGCTTGTCCTTTCCAGTTCCAGTTGCTGCTGCTGACTGTAAAACTCAAGAACTGATCTCTGTCTCTCTCTATCTCTCTGTAACAGAGAAAAAGCCTGTTTGACTCTCTCTGCTTGCAAAACCACATGACCCTCTTAGAACAGCAAGTTCCCCTCTAGACAGAATGCGGCTCCAATAAGCTCTTTCATCTGTTGCCTTTTTGTAAACGACAATCCATTAGTGAATTCTCTTGGGTACTCTCCAAAGCTTTTGCAAAGGCTCTGAGGTCCCGACATCTCTAGCATTAGCAGACCTCCAATATTTTAAATAAGATGTTTTAAAGTGTTTGTTTGTGATATACACTACAAACCCTGCCGTAATTTATCTCCCAAAAACATAACTATATTCTGTCACACTGGGAACAAGCTCCATCTGGAATGGTACATGTTAAAGTTGTCTGTGAATTTACAAAAAAAAAATACGATGATATCTTAGCTGAAAAAGTGGACTTCCTTAGATCCTCCATGATGTTCAAGTTCAGGACAAGAGCCTGCAGAGTGGCTCATTAACTGAACCTTGCACTCGCAGCTCCACACAACAGTGGAGCCCTATTTGTTTAATAAATTGTACATTCTGCTTCCCATTTGAATGTGGTTCGACATGGCTCAATACATCCTTTAATGGAAGAATTTCAAAATCTTGATGATCTTCCATCAAATGTTTTTGGACACTGATGTAGCAGACTACATTTCTTGAGGGGAGAAACACTTGGTAGAACAATCTCTTTGCTTATCTATATTGAATCATGTAAAGCCAGGGTTAGCTCCATTAAATAGATCAAAATGCGTGAATTTTCCTGTTGTCGCTGCTTCATTTATATTATTCCTTGAGGCAACTGCATGTTCTTTGCTTGATTACACTGTGGTCATTGCACGCTGACATCATACCAGTTAACACTCGCTGGCATATGACTATTAACTCTATTGCTACAAGATCAAACCAGCAACCACAAAGAAGGCATATCACACAGGGGTAAAGATGAACAATTACTTTATTAACAAAAAATTCACCTTCAAATTTTAATTCAAAAATCCCCCCTTTTATAACAATCCCCACTGGTTACTATGCAAGTCTCTGTAACAGTGTAAAACTAATAAATTCCCCAGCCTAAATATAACATACATAATCAAAGTCTAAGTTATATTTCCAACCAGCCCACAGAAAAACTTAGACACAAAAACACAAAACACACAGGACTCACAAAACTTCGATCTCAACCGAAGTAAAGATCATAAACAAAAGTCAGTTTGTTTGGTAAACTGAAGCCAAAAGATCTTTGAGAGAGAGAGAGCCCAAAATTCTAAGTTGTCTTGTGTTGCTTGCAGAGAGAGAAACAACTGGCTTGGTCCGGATCCTTCTGGCTGCCTTCGGAATTATCATCCTTTTTGAAATTCCACCATTCTAAACCGTCCTCCAGACCATAACTCATGCTCTGGGCCTTCTTCCACTCCACAGCACCCCCAGTGATGGTTTATCGTCCAAGTCCACAAATTTTTTAGATCATTTTCTGCACATGCTCAGTCCGTCTCCCACTCTCTCAGCAGTCCACCTTCACCTTGGCTTTCTAAGGCAAACTGTCACTTTTTAACATAAAACCACATAACACATAGGCCAATACACAACACAGAACTGTGTAACACTATGCAGATTGTCTAAAATGCTCGGCTATTACTGGTGCACAACTGATTTGTCCATTGTGAAACAGTCATTTAAATTCAATCTTCATAGCACATAAAACAGTGCAGCTAAGCACAGGCCCTGCAGTCCATAATGTTTTGCTGACCTACATAAATTATTCAACCATCAACCTAACCTTCACAGCCAAATACTTTCACTTTTCTTACATCCATATGTCAAACTAAGACTCTTTTAAATGTCACTATTGTACCAGTTACCACCATCCCCTGCAATGAATGTTCTCCAATCCAGGCAACATCCTATTAAATCTTCTCTTCCAATAATGAGGCAACCAGAACTGAACATGAGACTTGAACCAGATTTTTATAGAGCTATAACAGTACCTCACTGGTCTTGAACTCAATCCCCCAACTAATGTAGGCCAATACACCATATGCCTTCTTAACCACATTATCAATTTGCATGGCAGCTTTGTCCCTCAATCTAAAGGTTCCATTATTGTCACGTAACATTTAGAATGTAACATACATGAAATTCTTTAACTTTGTCTACCATAAGGAAGACAGAGTTGCTACTTGTCAAGCACCCCTCACAGAAATGAGGCCCTAGCGAGGAACGAACTCGCAAGCCCTGGTTTACAAGACCAGTGCTCTAACCATTGAGATATTGGAGCCTATATGGACTTGGACATAAGATCCCTCTGTTCTTTCACAATGCTAAGAATCCTGAAATTGGCCACAAGTTTGACTTTCCAAAGTGCATCATTTCACACTTTTGCAGATTGTACTGTATCCTTCAATACTAATCTCCCAACCTCTTCTTGGCTCTCTCTCTCCAATACTGATTCTCTCTTTCACTCACACACTGAACTCTACTCACACACCTTCTCTCTTTCCCTCACATGTTTTTCTCTTTTACACACATGCCAATTTTCTGTTGCCTGTTTATAGAGGTGTTTCCAACTTGAAATGCCAAACTCTAATATTGGCAGGATCCAATTTAGTCCCAGAAGTGAAAAAGATTTATTTTCTTATCACTATTACCTTCAGGCAGAAAATACATAGGCCTAAAGTCCAGCACCCCTGTGTTCAAGAAAAGTGTCTTTCCAATGGTTATCAAACACTTCAAGAACACTAAAGATCTGTTTTCATTATTGATCCAAATTATTATTCAGCAACTGTTACTAAAGATGAATGTTTATTTTTGTCTAAGTGCTGCATTTTACCTCACCCTTTTATATTATTATATTTGCTCTACTTGTGTGTTATCTTTTTTATGTATCTGGGAAGCTACAGCAAATAAGATTTAATTACATCTGCACCTTGGTGCAGATATATGGCAATTAAAGTGAACTTGAACCTGATCTATCCAGCCTAGGCAGTTCCTATATTATACTTTGAAAATTTTGGTGGAATCCACCCTTAATGTCTTGTTTCTTGGGTTGTTTATTGGCATCTAAATTCTCACAACAAATCACCCTGAATATACTGTATCCCTCCAGCTCATCTTACAACGAGAGCAGCCAGTTTCCTTATCTGGGAATCCAAATAATTGATAATGTACTCTCAAGATGGACGATTCCCACTTTACACCCAGTTACAGGGTCCAAGTCATCTGAGGGACTTGTGTAAAAGAGCAGCTGGGTAAGTCGAATCACTTTCCCACAGATGAGGAAACAGATTTGGGCAGTAAAATCAGCCACTGCCTCCATTAAGCTGACACCGCCTGCCCCAGGGCTGCCTGTAGCTCCGTAGTGATGACTGTAGTCAAAGATGACAACTATGCACCATAACTCTATTCTTGATATCTCCCTGCAATTGTTCTCCATGCCAGGAGAATGGAAGCCAATAAATATGTTAAGGTTTGTTATGACAATTAACTGCATTCACTACCCCAGAGCAGAAGCAGCTTAGGAAAGGAAAAAGGTCAATTCTACAACCTAACTGGTAAGGCAGCACAATAGCACAGCTGGTAGAGCTGTGGCTCACAGCTCCAGTCTCCCAGCTTCAATCCTGACCTTTGGCACTTTATGTGTTCTGCACATAATGTCATGTAGCTGAATTGCCCCTAATGTGTGGGTGAGAGGTAGAATCTGGTAGTAGACGTTGATGGGAATGTAAGGAGAATAGGTGGCAAGGAATGTATACTGTAAGTGGGGTAATGGGATTGAGTTGTAAGCCAACATAGAATTGATGGGCCAGAATTGCCTCCTTTCATGTCATAAGGAAGTACGGAACTCCACACAGTCAAGGGAATCAAACTGACAAGCATTCCCTTTCACGTGGCTGGGTTGTACAGGGACTATTACTGGAGCAACTGGGGAAACACACTGCAGTCAGTTTAATGAGAGATAATAACAACATAAACATGTGGGATGTGTGCAAGATTGAATTAAATTTGAAAGGAACTTGCTTGTACATATTCGTGATCATCTACTGGTCTGTGTTCATTGAAAACGACGTTAAGCCTTAAATCAGACAAAATGTAAAGTTTATGAGCCAATAAAAGAACAGCATTGGGCTCCGTGCTGCTTTTTTGCAGGTGCCACATGGCCTCTTAAACTATCAGAATGACAGTGGTCAGAGCCACTAAAATTGAGGAATCTGGAGCACCCAGAGGAAACCCAAGAAGGTCACAGGGAGAACATACAAACTCCTTACGGACAATGGTGGATTTGAAACTGGGTCACTTTTGCTGCAATGGCAAAGCGCTAACTGCTACACTAACCACAGTTAGCGTAGCATAGCGGTTAGTGCAACGTTTTCTTAGCCAACAATCAGGTTTTGAATCCTGCACTGTCTGTAGGAATTTGTTCATTCTCTCCATGTCTGTGTGGATTTTCCCTGGGGGCTCCAGTTTCCTCCTACTGTACAAACATACCAGGGCAGTATGGGCTTGTGGGTCAAAATGGCCTGTTAATATTCTGTATGCCTAAATTTAAATTTAACCATACTACCCTAATTACCTGTAATTAAGCAGCAGGATTCCACTCTGCCTTCCCTGAGCTTTCCAAACAGAATGTATATGAAGTAGCAAAACAAGCACTACCTTCCCTCTTCCACCACCTCCCTCACCCTTCCCACTACTCTCCAACCCCATTCAGGGATTGTGAGCTATTTAAGGTGGCCTCCCAGTAATTTGTTATGTCATTGCTGCAATTCTATTTCAAATTAATCTTTTTTTTTAAATTTTAGAGACACAGCACAGTAACAGGGCTCTTCTGGCTCATGAGCCCACACCAGTGAAATAAACCCATGTGAGTAATTAACCTACAAACCGCACAAGTTTTTGGACAGTAGGAGGAAACCCATGCAGAAACAGGAAGAACATACAAACACCTGACAGATAGTGCCAGATTTGAAATCGTGTAGCTGGCTCCGTAAGAACATCGCAGTAAATGCTACACTGACTGTGCTGTCCATGAGGCTATATAGTTTTAATCAGTGCCCTCATGGCAAAGAAAGGCTTTTGTATTAAATTAATTATGTGCAGATGGATCTGAGAGTCCAGTTCCATAAAATCCTTGAAAGTGGATACGGTGGTGAAGAAGGTCTGTGGAATGCCTGTTTTCATTGATCAGGGCACTGAGTACAAGAGTAAGGAAGTGATATTGCAGCGGTTTAAAACTTGAGTCAGGCCATACTTGGAGTTCTGTGTACAATTCTGGTCACCCCAGATGTGGAGGCTTTTGAAAGGATACAGAAGAGGCTCACCAGGATTTTGTCTAGTCTAGAGGGCATGAACTAAGGGAGAAGTTGGGCAAGCTTGAGTTGTTTCTTTGGAGCATTGGAGGCTCTGGGAAGACCTGATAGAGGTTTGTGAATCATGAGAGGCATTGAGAGGGTAGACAGTCTGGATCTCTTTCCTTGGATAAAAATGCTACAAGCCACAGGTCATGTGTTTAAGGTGATGGGGAAAGTTTAAAGGAGATATGCAGGGTAAATTTTTACACAAATGGCAGGTGCCTGGAACAGGCTGCCAGGAGTAGTTGCGAAAGCAATACGACAGTGGTAGTGAGGAAACTGCTGGCTGGACACATGTATATGCAGGGATAGAAAAGAATGAATCATGTGCAAGCAGCCGAAATTTAATTTAATTTGGCATCATGTTCACTGCAGATATATGGGCCAAAGGGCCTGTTCCTGTGCTGTACTCTTCCATGTCTGTTCTTTCAGGTTTGTGCATTAACCATTTGTTTTCAGGAACAGGCAGCCTTATTGGCTTTTCTCTTGATGTTGAACGGGATTGGAAAATGAACAGATGTCAAGCAGAGCAGGTCAAGCTCAGATAAGATGGAGGAAAGTTAAACAAGTTTTCAGTAAGAGGCCCAAAAAATATAGGGCCTTCATTCATCAAATCTGAACTTCAGTCTGACCCAACCACAGGCATCTACTATTTACTAAAATGTTTCTGTCAAAATCTGCCAAATCCTTGCCACTGCATTTCCAACCTCAGAACAAGGTGAGAATGGCATTGTTAATCGCTGTGAAGGTAACAGATCTTCCAAACATCCAGCTCCTTCCAGGCAACTGTTGGGAATACTAGCAGCATCTTGCCAATTGGAGTGCACAGCTGTGGAACAGTCTACAAAATCTCCCATTTGCACAACTCCATTTTAAGTAGTGCTGGGCACCAACACTGCTAACCTCTTTGCAATGAGTTAAGTCCTCCTTCAACTCTCAGTCTCTCAAAGATGGTGTAGGATGCATTTTATTCTTCCCATTTGCCTCTTCCAGACCAGAGGCATTCCAAATCTTGAATCTGTACCACTAAATGTCAGTAAGTTTCACCAGGCCTACTTAACACAGGTGAGACCAAACACAGATTGGGCGACTGCTTCAAGGAATGCTAGCACTCTGGCCTTAGGTGCAAGATGGAACTCCTGGCTGCCAGCCATTTTAATCCCGTGGAGACTCATTTGTCCTAATCTTCAACCATTGCCAGGGTGAGGCTAAACAGAAGTTTGAGGAATAACCTATTATATTCTTCCTGGTTAGCTGAGAACCTAATGGCATGAATGTTGGATTTTTTGATTTTTGGTAAACCCCTCCTCCCCACCTAAATCTGATTCCATTGTTTACATATTTCCTTTATTTGCTCCCATTCTCACTCTTCTCTCAAGTGTCCCTCCCCTCACCCTAGGGTGTCATCCCTTACCTGTTTCTCCACCTCTCATCTTCACTTGTCTAATATCCTATCACCTCTTGTTTCCCTCGCCTGCTCTCCATTCGCCACCACTCTAATTTTATGCCTGTTATTCCCCCTCCTACTTCAGTCTCAAGAAAGGGTCCTGACCAGAAATATTGACTGACCATGTCTCTCCATGGATGATTCCTGACCCTCTGAGTCCTTCCAGCTTCTCATTCATTCTGCTGAAAAGAGAACCCCATGGAAGAAGCATTCATACAGGATACGGGAGAAAAGATGCTAAGGGAATGCATAAGAGGAGCATGCAGTAAATCTCCAATAATCTCGCATGACAGGGACATTGGTGGTACCAGAGTAACTGATTTTTCAGACTATTTGATGTTTCAACTATTAATACTCCAACACACTTCTAACTGTGACATAGTAGTACAATACATTTTCCAAGAAAATTAAGAAGACCGCAGAGCCCACCTCACTGACAAAAGGCAAAGGAGGAAAAACCCAACACCCAACCCCAACCCACCAATTTTCCCCTGCAACCGCTGCAATCGTGTCTGCCTGTCCCGCATCGGACTTGTCAGCCACAAACGAGCCTGCAGCTGACGTGGTCTTTTTACCCCCTCCATAAATCTTCGTCCGCGAAGCCAAGCCAAAGAAGACATTTTCCAATGAACCCTAGAGGCTAAAAGTGAGTGTAAAAAATGAGTCCATGATAAGTTTGATAAGATTCAAGGGAGTCTGCGAGTTAAATCTGTGACTTTCAGGGGTGCAGGGAACTAATGCCTTATTGTGTGAAATGTGCTTGAAAATCATTGTCTTGGTGAGTTAGAAGGCAGCAGGAGAACTGGGGGGCCCAGTGTGTGAAAGGAAGTGCATGGATCAAAACCCAGTGAGCTAAATGCTGAACCATTGGGATTAATGAAGAGTCAGAGAATGATTTTTTGCAGTTTTGCTGCAATTGATATTGATCAATCCTGATGAAAGTTTTCCAAAATGTCAACTATTCTTTTTCTCCCACCTGTTGAGTTCCTCCAGCGGATTGCTTTTTGATCCATATTCCAGCATCTGCAGCCTCTCATGTGTCATCAGTTGTTAACATTGACTGTTGCCTGAAATCCATCATTAACTGAAGGCTTGTGCTGTGTGACTATCTTCTCTCTGAGGCTTGCAGCAATGTTTTAAAAAATTTTAAAGGCAGAATGCAAAGGGCCCTTGAGAGGCCCTTTTTTTTATGATGGTAAACCATCGATGTGATTTACCAGGATTGTTATTTAAAGAGAGCTTGCAAAATCAATAAGGACCCCTACCACCCCATACACAGGATCTTCTAGCTACTCCCGTCAGGAAAGAGATACACAAGTATTAGAGCCAGTTTCACCAGGATGAGGAACAGCTTCTTCCCACAGGCAATGAGGCTGCTGAATGACCATTGAACTGCAGAAATAACTCCCTGTGACTACTATTTGTAATAATATTTATTTTTAATCTATGTATATTCGGAGGGTCAGAAACCATGATGGATTGAGAGACACAATTGCCCATGCTGAACGGCAAGGCACCTGAATGAATCATAAAATAGAGGTATATAGGTTCTGTTTATATGTATTGTTTGTCAGCTTGTGTGTTATGTCTGTGTGTTTGCACTGTTTTTATGCCATGGAGTGGAGAACCCTGTTTTGTTGGGTTGTACTGTTACAATCAGATGTACTTGAACTTGAATAAACAAAACCACTTTGTTTGAGATCCTCATTTCTCGTGTGTATATGACTGTTTATTTGGTGGTTGACTTCGCAAGAAATTAAGAATCTAATGAGTGCACATACTGTACCTAATACTAACAATCATTTATTTATATTTTAATACAATCCTCCAAAGCTTAGTTAAAAAATTTGGAGTGAAATATATCCTTTATGTTGGATTTTATTTAAACATTGTGAAAAAGACTTTGTTTGAGTTGAACCAAATGGCAGTTACTATGTATGGTTCATGACCCCAATAGGATAGTAGAGCCTTCTAAGAGCTGGATAAATGTAAAGTAATCTTGCCTTGGACTGAAGGCCAGAGTCAAATACCAGTGCAGGTTCCAAGTGCACAGAGAAAATAACTGTGGGTGAACTCAGTCCCCTACTACCAAGTTTGGAAAGCAATGCACTGATTTCAAAAACAAAATGAAGTGCCTCCCTCCCACAGCAGTTTTCATTGTTGGACTGAAGGAGCATGATATAGACCTGCACAATGAAGTCCAAGGAGTTATTTAAAGAAGTTTGCACTGTTTTAATTTTTTTGGAGACATACAGCACGGTAACATGCCCTTTTGGACCACAATCCCATACCATCCAATTTCACCTACACCCCCAGTATGTTTTGAACAGTTAGAAGAAACCAGAGCACTCAAAGGAAACCCCACACAGACATAGGGAGAATGTACAGACACTTTACAGACAGCAGCAGATTCAAAGTTCAGTCGCTGGTACTGTTACAGTGCTACGCTAACCACTAGGCTAACCATTCCACCCATTTACTGTACCCTCATTGACCCAAGGTGGCAGTTCTGCAACTTCAATGGAGACAGCAGAATCCATCTCTAAATATATCTCAGCTGCTTTGGGGTTTTCCAGTGAATTCAGTAGCTGCTGTGCAGAGCTCAGGTGTAATCTATTTGTCAAAGAAATTTCTTCCACAGTATTATCACAGAAGTGGTTAGAAAATAAATAACAGAGTTGGGCTGTATCAGCCACGGACCTTTGAAAGAAATAATGTTTGACAATTTGTTTGTAAAAACACACAAATACAATCTAAAGGGTATCTTGAAGGCTTAGGTATATAACTTTACATTCCATGGATGCTGTGAGACTTGTTGAGTTCTTCCAGTGTTTCTGTGCTTTTACTGCATCACATTGCAAACTTTTGGGTTTCATTTTGACAATTATTTGGATTTAACTGGTCTAGATAAGGGATAATTAGCAGCTGAAGTGGATTTGGACCTTCAGAAATCTTTCACTAAAGTACTGAGCAAACAATTCTTAAATAGAGTTGGAGCATATGACATTGAGGGTGATGTACTAGCATGGACTGGGGTTGGTTATGAATTAAACCAGGAATAGGAATTTTTGGATTGGAAGGCTGTAATGTTGCGGGTGCTATAGGGTTTAATGAAGGATCTCAACTGTTCACAATCTACATTGATCATCATATATACCTGCAAAAATATACAAGGTTTGGTAAGTTCATTGAGTCTAATTGGGTAGCATGAGTATCAATGGCCAGAAACAGTTTCCTCCGTGTTGCAAATAAATTAAATTTAACTTAATTACAGATGAGAGCATTAAATGTGGAGCTACACTCCAGCATCATTTTCCAAAACAAGAGAAAAAGGAAAAAGAAAGTGCCACAGATATAGAGAGCAGTCAAAGACAACACTATCTCCTCTCATGTATCCGCCTCCATTGGTAAACTGAAACAAAAAACAGAAAATGCTGGAAATTCTTAGCGAGTCAGCTCATATCTGTAGAATGAGTTATGGTTCAGGTCAGAATCTGCTTGTCATCTCTGAAATGTTAAGTCTGCTTCTCTTTCCACAGTTGCTGTATGTTTCCAACGATTTTAGTTTTTATTTTAGCCTAGCAGTCTACTGGGGGACGTTACGTGATGCCGTGAGAAGCAGCATGCACCCTAACGACTCCTGTGGGATTAATTAAAAATGTCCCTATTAAGAAAAGATTTTTATATAAAAATTACTCTTGTTAATTTAAGGTGATTAACAAAAGAAAAAAAAAGATGTTGCTGAAGAAAGAAAAGACTCCAAAATTAACACCTACCAAAAATAAATTGGAGGAGAAGAAGAAGAAGAAAGAAGTTGGGCCTACCTTGTCAATGAAGCAGACCGCTGAAGTTCTCTCCAGATCCACTGGTGAAGACCCTAATTGAGGGACCTTACTCTGGAGCCTTCTTGGCGACATCCCGTAAAGATGGTGCCAGAAGAAAAGTTAAAACTGTATTGCACATATGTGAGAAGTCAGGCATGAACGGTGGAGAAAGAAAAAAAGTTGGAAAAAAATATAGGTCTCTTATAGGGGCAGTCCAGCATCGTGACATCTGTACAAGAAGGAGATACATCACCAGTGGAGGAGGCTTCAGAAGAATATGACAGTAAAGAAGAAATGTCCAGTTGAGAAGAGGATTTAGAGGAAAGAAAATGATTTTTAAGAAGGAAATGAATAAGATTGAGATAAAAATAGATGGACTGCAGTAACTTTGGAAATTAATTTTAAATTGCTGGCTACAGAATTGAAGCAAATTAAGACGAGATTTGATAGTTAAAGTAGATAATGCTTTAAAAGTGATAAATAACATCTCACAGAGTTGTAAAGTTGGAAAATAAGATTCAAGATGCTCAAGAAGAAGAGCAACGTATTGAAGAAATGTTTAATATGTCTGAAGACATGACAACCAATTTGATTTCGATGAATGAAAAATTGTTGGAGAAAGTTGATATTCTGGAAAATTATAGTAGAAGAAATAATGTTAAAATCATGGGAATGTCTGAAAGTAAAGAAGGAGAAGACGTGATTCATTTTTTCAAGAATGGATACCGAAGATATTTTGAGAAGAATGTTTTGAGGACAAGATTTTAATTGAGAGAACTCATAGCGCTTTGAGACAAAAACTGGGTCCAGGCCAGAGATCTCAATCTATCCTGGTTAGATTTTTGAACTACCAGGATAGAGAGAGGCTTCTAGGTTTGGCGATGAGAAGACCTAGAGAATGTGGTCCTTTGAGCTCTGAAGGGGATAAGATATTTTTTTAAATTCTGATTTGAGCCAAATTCTATTAAAGAAAAGGAGGGAATTTAATTCAGTTAAGAAATTTTTATATGGTAAAGTTTATAGATTTGATTTGCGTTATCCAGCTACTTCGAAAATATTTGTACAATGTCAACAGAATATGTTTTTTTGCAAACTATGTGCAAGCCGAAGTGTATGCTCAGAATTTCTCCAAAATTCAAGTAACAGAGGGTACTTATTTGTTGCAAAGAATTTGATCTTTAAAGAGAAAGAGAAAGGAGTGCTATTCCTCCTCCACCTTTTATTTCCTCTTTTCTTCTCTTTGATAGATGAAGAATTTCAATATTGGATGGAATTGCTGGTTAGATAAAAAGTCCCCCCACCCCCACCCTGCAGGGATTGAGGAATGTGGTCGTTTGATTTCTGGTGGCTGCGTGTATTTTTGGTTTCATGGTTTGACTATGATCCATAAAATGGAGAAAGGTAGTGCTAGTCTTTTAGCACTTGGGGAAGGATTTTTGTTTTTGTCCTCTCTTTTTTTCTTTCTTTTCAGTAATTAAACATAATGTGTCTAGTTTGAATAATCTTGATGTTTTTGAATTGCAAATGATGGTGTTCAAGACCAAATTATTTTGTGGGAATTCTTCCTGGATAGGAGTGATGGATAGGAATTTTATAAAATTAATAATTAAAGAAAATGAATAAAGCAATTAAGGTTATGAGTCTTAATAGTAATGGGATTAACAGGAATATTAAGAGAAAGAAAATGTCTTATATTAAGATATTAGATGTTGAAATTGCTTTTTGCAAGAGACACATTTAATTGAAAAAGAACATTTAAAATTAAAAAGAGATTGGGTAGATCAAGTAGCTTTTTCTTCATTTAATTCTAAGGCTAGAAGAGTGGCAATTTTGTTTAAGAAAAATCTACCAGTTAAGATTCAAAATGTGATTACAGACCCAACAGGTAGATACATAATGGCAAATTGTCAAATATTTTTAGAGGAATGGACTTAGTTAAAAGTAACATTAGGAAGATGCCATACAGAGATTAAAAGTTGTATTCCATGAGAAAAAGTTACATACATTAACCTAATTTTACAGATTTGGAGCCTGTATGCTCGAATAATGAGATTAAAATTATAAATAGTTCCTTTGAGTCTTTCAGTAATGTTTTTTTTAAATTTTTTTTGTGATCATTGATCATCTTCTGAAGCAATCGAATTCAATGTATAAAGATGTTATATATATTTTAGGTATTAGTTTTTTTGTAGGGGTAGTAAGGGTTGAGGGAGGGATTAGTTGAGGGCTATCAGGACTTTCGGGATGCCATCATCATCACCCTGTACAAAAACAAAGGTGAGAAATCAGACTGCTCAAACTACAAGGGAATCACGCTGCTCTCCATTGCAGGCAAAATCTTCGCTAGGATTGTTCTAAATAGAATAATACCTAGTGTCGCCGAGAATATTCTCCCAGAATATTCTCTTTAAATAGAATATTTTGCTTTCGCGCAAACAGAGGAACTACTGACATGGTCTTTGCCCTCAGACAGCTCCAAGAAAAGTGCAGAGAACAAAACAAAGGACTCTACATCACTTTTGTTGACCTCACCAAAGCCTTCGACACCGTGAGCAGGAAAGGGCTTTGGCAAATACTAGAGTGCATCGGATGCCCCCCAAAGTTCCTCAACATGGTTATCCAACTGCACGAAAACCAACAAGGTTGGGTCAGATACAGCAATGAGCTCTCTGAACCCTTCTCCATTAACAATGGCGTGAAGCAAGGCTGTGTTTTCGCACCAACCCTCTTTTCAATCTTCTTCAGCATGATGCTGAACCAAGCCATGAAAGACCTCAACAATGAAGATGCTGTTTACATCTGGTACCGCACGGATGGCAGTCTCTTCAATCTGAGGCGCCTGCAAGCTCACACCAAGACACAAGAGAAACTTGTCCGCGAACTACTCTTTGCAGACGATGCCGCTTTAGTTGCCCATTCAGAGCCAGCTCTTCAGCGCTTGACGTCCTGTTTTGTGGAAACTGCCAAAATGTTTGGCCTGGAAGTCAGCCTGAAGAAAACGGAGGTCCTCCATCAGCCAGCTCCCCACCATGACTACCAGCCCCCCCACATCTCCATCGGGCACACAAAACTCAAAACAGTCAACCAGTTTACCTATCTCGGCTGCACCATTTCATCAGATGCAAGCATCGACAACGAGATAGACAACAGACTCGCCAAGGGAAATAGCGCCTTTGGAAGACTACACAAAAGAGTCTGGAAAAACAACCAACTGAAAAACCTCACAAAGATAAGCGTATACAGAGCCGTTGTCATACCCACACTCCTGTTCGGCTCCGAATCATGGGTCCTCTACCGGCATCACCTATGGCTCCTAGAACGCTTCCACCAGCGTTGTCTCCGCTCCATCCTCAACATTCATTGGTGCGCCTTCATCCCTAACGTCGAAGTACTCGAGATGGCAGAGGCCGACAGCATCGAGTCCACGCTGCTGAAGATCCAGCTGCGCTGGGTGGGTCACGTCTCCAGAATGGAGGACCATCGCCTTCCCAAGATCGTGTTATATGGCGAGCTCGCCACTGGCCACCGTGACAGAGGTGCACCAAAGAAGAGGTACAAGGACTGCCTAAAGAAATCTCTTGGTGCCTGCCACATTGACCACCACCAGTGGGCTGATCTCGCCTCAAACCATGCATCTTGGCGCCTCACAGTTCGGCGGGCAGCAACTTCCTTTGAAGAAGACCGCAGAGCCCACCTCACTGACAAAAGACAAAGGAGGAAAAACCCAACACCCAACCCCAACCCACCAATTTTCCCCTGCAACCGCTGCAACCGTGTCTGCCTGTCCCGCGTCGGACTTGTCAGCCACAAACGAGCCTGCAGCTGACGTGGACATTTACCCCCTCCATAAATCTTCATCTGCGAAGCCAAGCCAAAGAAAGAAGAAAAAAATCAATGTTTATTTATAATATCTATATTAGTGTGATTTATGATTTTATTAATTATCATAATTGTCATATGTGTTGATTTTAAATAAAGTATTCAAAAAGTCTAGCAGTCTACTGGCATTTCTGAAACAAAAGCTTCTATATTTGGTTCCAACAAAGACTGAGAAATTATACATGACTGTAATAACACTTCTCAGCGAAATGTTGCTATTGCAATCATATTTTGCCCCAAAACTCTTTTGCTGGGTATGTTTCATTTTTATTTGTTAGAATCACTTCTAATATCTCATTTTCAAGCAGGCTTGTTCTTGAACAAAAATTCAATTAAAAATTAATAAGAAACATATTATAATGTTTGTTTATCATCTACAGGAATTTTCATTTGCATGACAAATAACTCAGAAAAACCACTGACTATTTGGCAGACTTACAACACTTGGCATTTGAAAATTATTCTTCTTATTTTCTGGCATTCGTCAAAGGGAATGGTAATATCGGCTGTGAAATTATCAATTTTTATACCCAAAGTCAGCCTGGTCACTTTGGATTCAAAATGGTATTTGTGTTTGTGTCTTTTGGAAGACATGTCACCAAATGTAAATAATTGTAAGATGCAGAATTCTATGCTACTGAAACAGCTTGATGCTTTTCATAATGAATTCTGATGACATCACATGTACAATAACTGGAAGTGTAAAACCCCCTGTGCTAACTGTAAATGGATGTGAGTGTGTACAACAAAAACGAGGCCAAAAATGATCTAATATCAGGAGCATTGTGAGGCAAGCTTCCTGAATAATATTTAGGCAGCAACCCTTTGTAGAAAAAAAATCATGGCACATGAGATGCAAAGCAACAGAGAATATGCATTTTCTTGCACACAAGAACATGCATTATGTTCAATTGAAGGGAGAGAGGAGATGAAAAGGTAAGCCTTGGGATGTGGATTGATGCTCAAACTTCAATTGGGAATGAAATAAAGATTTAAAAGATCAGACTCTGGGAATTGGATGTAGGCTCAAGAATTTTGAAGGACAGTATTGGTCACTGAGTTACTTTGGAGGCTTCTTAAATAACCTAGAGATGCAAGATTCAAATATCAGAAGAGACTTTACTTACTGGTGTCTTCCACCATCTCAGGAAACTGTTCACACACTCTCATATACTTATGCCCCACAGTGGTGCACTACAGTTACTACAGTGAGAAGGGTATATTCTTACACAGTTACAAAATAGTTCACATTATCCTGACTATATAACATCCTTCCTTCTCAAGGTAAAGAAAAAATAGTGTTCTTTATCACTTTCTTTCTAGTGCAACTTAAGTAACTGAACTTGAACACAACTACTTTTAAATAGCTCTTATTGATATCGCACTGGCAGCAGTATGTGCTTCACCATCTTGTGGATTTGGCTGCGACTGTTGGGCTCTGTGTTGCTGGTCCACGTGTAGGTGATGTAGCTTGTTGTGCTTCAGCTGACAACTGCTGTGTTGATGTTTCGGTATTAGTGGTTGTAGTTTCTTCACTTGATACCTCACTTGATATTGGTGTTGCAGGCTTTGCTGGTATTAAAGCTTTCTGCTTCATCACATCTTGTGTCGGCCGGATGTGAATTCTGTTCCTCCTCAGCTGATTGCCAGAGTCTGTCTCAACAATGTATGATCTTGGTTCTCAGCTTCTCTGATGACCTTCACTGTGCTCCATGTTTTCAACATTAGCTCTTGAATATGCACATGCTGCCCTCTGAAGAGATCTGGCATTGTTTCTGCATGTTTGTTATAATGCTGGCATTCTTCTTCTTGCGTGTCAACCAGTCTTCTTCTAGTTTCCTCCTGATCTTCTGGAGGGTATATTTTGCTTGGCAGAGTTGTTTTATATCTCCTGCCATTTAGAAGTTCTGCTGGGGACTTCATGACAACTCTTAAAGATGTTCGAATGACAGAAGAGCTAGGTATGGATCTTCTTTTGGTTCATTTAACAAGTGGGTGTTTCAGTTTGTGCTTGTCTTTCAATGAACCCATGATCTTTGGGATAGTATGGGGATGATGTAGTGATAACAAACCCATACTCTGCAGCCAGCTTTCTGAATTGTTGAGGACGTGAACTGTGTTCCATTGTCACATATTACTTACTCGGGTATTCCTTGTTCAGCAAGGAGCGCTCTTATTTCTGAGGTGATAGTTAACACTTTCAGGTGTTTCACCCTTTTAACAAATGGAAAATTAGAGTTGTAACAGGCTACTATTAAATACCACCCCCTTTGATTCTCGGTGAACAGTCTGCTCCCATTGTGTGTCATGGCTTGGCAGGTACTTTTGTGGAAATCATTTATTTTTTGTTGTGTGTGTCTGTTGATCCCTTTGGAGATCTTCTTCATCTGGATCTCATAATTGGCAAAGATTCATTGTAACTCCGGCAGCTATTCAGACCTAGAATTGCTGGTCTGTCTACATCTACCACATAGAACATACAGAGGATGTTCTTTCCATTATGGCAGCCATTGATCTTAGCTTGCCCAAGCTGATTGATCACGGGTCCATCATAGGCCATTAAGGTGACATTTGCTATTTCCAATGCACCCTCTTTTGGATACCCTTTTATTATGTTCTCTGGGAACACCTGGAGGTAGAGCCTGAGTGGAAGGACATTATTTTGTGATCCAGTATCCAGCTTTACCTTTAGGTTAAATATTGTAGGCTTGTTCTGGATTGTCCTCTGTATTTGGATCTTTATGTGCAACTCACTTCCTTCTTTCGTCTCACCCGACATCTTGTGAAGGTGTATGGATTATATGCCCAATATCTGGTTGTAAAAATCCTCATTGTTGTTTCCTTTTATGTGGTGGATCTTCATCTTGTCTTTTTTCTTCATTGATATCAATGTTTTCTTCATACCAGATTTGTACATCTTTGCCCAGTGCTTTGCTTTTCCATAAGCTCTACATTCAGAACCATATGCGGAGCATTTGTTTCGATCATCAAATGCTTGTTGTCTGCCGCACTTACTGCAGGTCTTGGGGCTTTGTACTTTTCTGATTGTGTTCTTTATAGCATCAACCCTTCCTTCTCTTTGCTGTGGGTGGGTCTGCATAGATAGCGATTTAATTTGCATCCTCGTGGCTTTGAAGGCTCTGGCTGTATCCATAGCTTCATCCAGCTTTAAGCTATTCTTCCTAATAAGAGACTTTTGCACTTCGGGATGGGCACCCCCCCATATTAGTTGATCAACTAATCTTTCCTTTACATCCTTAAATCTGCATTTTGCAGAAACAATTTTTAGTCTAGTGAGGAAGTTATCAACAGTTGCATCAGTCTCTTGCATTAAGCCTTAAAAATCATAGTGTTTAATGCTATGATTAGACCTGGGTTCAAGGTGAGAAACAAACTTGCAAATATTTGGTCTGGATCATTTTTCTTCACCTCTGTAAGCTCCCAGCTATTAAATAAGTCAAGACCTCGCTCCCCTGTCCAGAGAAGTATATCATTGACCTTCTCCTCTGCAGTTGCATTTTCAAAATAGCTCGAATGCTAAATTGCACTTCTGCATTTTAAATGATTCAACAATATCTTCAACCTCCTAGTCCTCACTGAATGAACTGCTGTTGCTCCAGTCATTTTTTTTAGTAATGCTTTTTCTCTTCTTCCCCTTCTTATTTCAGTGACTTACACTCAATTGTCTGGCTTTATTCCTGTTCTCTTATACTGCTGTCACTACATTATGTCTCTGTGTTACTTAGGAGGCTTCTTCAATAGAGATGCAAGATTCAAATATCAGAAGAGACTTTACTTACTGATGCCTTCCACTATCTCAGGAAACTGTTCATATACAATCATATACATACACCCCACAGTGGTGCACTACAGTTACCTCAGTGAGAAGGGTGTATTCTTACGTGGTTACAAATTAGTTCACATTATCCGGACTACGTAACAGTTGGTGAGGAGGGATGCAGTGATAGGCTGTAAGAGGAAATAATATTCTTGGAGGCTTTCATACTTCAAAATGAATAACAAGTAAGGCAAAGTTAGTCAATTTTAAGTGGAGCCTCACCTGTCTTTTGAAGGACTGCTAGTGTACTGCCTTTCAAGGACCATAAGTGTGCACATGTATTTTCTACATCAAAATATGCATCATCCGTAGTTTGAAGTCACTGCACATGCTTTGAGGCTCCTGAGCACTAGCTGATCAAAAACATGTTTATTGCTTGACAAGCACAACAAGCATTTTATCCCATACCAGATGTGTTTAGCAATGGTTTCCGGAGTCAGAGAAATATACAGTATGGAGAATAGACCCATTCGCCATTGAGTCAACACTAGCCATCTATCACCCATGACACTGATCCTACGTTAATCCCATCATTTTATTCTTCCCCCAATTCTACCGCCCACCAACACACGGACAATTAACATGCTAATCAGCATGTCTTTGGGATGTGAAAGAAAAGGGGATAACTCAGAGGAAACCCACTCTGTCACAGGGAAAATGTGAAAAAACCCTCACAGACAGCACCCAAAGTCAGGATTAAATCCCAGCCTTTAGTGCTGGGAATGAGAAGTGACATCTCCAGATAGTTCATAACTCGAAAGGATGCACCCTGAATTAGGTTCTGACACCTTGTGGACTGTGATCCCCAAGGTGAAGCCACTGACAAATTTAACAAAGTCTTTGATTGTTTGTACCTCCAGTGTTTAGACTTGCATAATTTCACAAAAGTCTTTTTTTTTAAATTAAAAAGGCAATTGTAAAAACCATAGAAGACATTTAAAAATAAATAAATTCAATTAACACACAAAAAGTAAATTACCTCTAACATTTCCTTTTCATATAATGATGGAATTGTACAGCATGGACACAGGCCACTTGACCCAATCATCTGTCTGCACTACCAAATAGGCACCCTTCCATATTAACACCATCCCCTGTACTTACCTCATCACTCTCGAGACACTACTTAAATGCTGCCAATAATCTAGATCCAACCATTCTCTCAGGGACCTCATTCCAAGTACTCACCATTCCCTGAGTGAGGAAGGCTCCATTTATAACTCCATTAAATGTCTTTCCCATTACCCTAAAACTATGTCCTCCATTCTTATCTACCACTAATTTGGGGAAATGTTTCCTGCAGTATAACACATCCTTACAGCTCAGAATTTTATATACTGCAATCCCTTCTTTTTTTAAAAAAAATTCAATCAACATGGTCACAAAACAAACAAAATCAAAGAAACATCACAGATTATATACAATAAAATACCAAAACCGAACTATATGTTGATATACAAAGAAAGACGAATCAACACATTTTCACAATGATCAAATTCTGCACTATTGTTTATAAGTACAAAATTACACATCGTGCTGTTCCTTAAAAGGAAAATAGGAAACAGAAAAAAAAGAGAAAAAGAAGAAAGACCCCCATAGGAAAAGGAAAAAAAATAAAAGAGGTAATTCTCCCATATAAAGTAACAAAATCATCTGGTTTTCCAAAAGGTGATTCATCCAGAGTTTACTTCCTCCCTTAAGGGACAAATCTCTTCTTCTTCAGGGAACAAAGATCTAGCTTCTCAACTCCCTCCTCAAAACTGAACTGTTCCATCTCAGGTACCATCTTGGTGAAACTCCTCTGCACCCTCTCTCAAGCTAGCACATCCTCCCGATAGCTTGGTGACCAGAACTGCAAGCATATCTTACTAAGGTTTTGTAAAGTTGGAGCATTACCTCCTTACTTCTGTATTCAAGGTTCTGGCTAATCAAGGCCAGTATGCCATCATTTCCTGACCGCATTATCTATTTTTGTTGCCACTTTCCAGGATATGTGGACTTATACTCTTAAGTCCTATTGGTCCTTGCAGTCACCCCTCTGCAGTCACTCTGCAGTGAAATGAATGGATTGCTGAAGTTGAACCTGGTCTGAACTGGGGCAGGTTTAGGTGTTAGGTTTCCAAGCCAGATGTCCAAGAGCGGTTACTGTGGAACTATAAAAAATTGGCCCTTTTCTGCTGGAATCCACTGTTCAAGCACATTGAGAATGGCAGCTGCAAGCATATATGTTGGTACAACATCAACGGCTGAAAGGCCTGTACTGTGCTGTGGAGTTCTGTATTTTATATTCTATACTCAGGAAATGATGGACACTTGTGAGGCAAGTCTGGATTTCCTGTCATTTACAATGGGAAATGGGAGCAGCTCCACACTGAATGCGTGACATTTCACAAGGAAATCCAGACCAAATGTTTTCAGGGAGTTGGCTGATCAGCAATACAGCAGGAATTGTACAATGAGTTTTGTGAACAAAATGAGTTCAGATAGGCTGTGGAAATCAAGCAAACAAAACAAGAAAAGCTGCAGGTTTAGAAGCTTCTTCATATGTGCAAAGAGATGACTTTTTATAATCAATCCAAACAGCTGTTCGAGTTGTTGATGAAGGGAGTTCATTGTCATACACTTAAGTACGATGCACAGCTCTGTAAAAATTTTACTTATTGCAGCCACACATTAAATTACCATAATACTCCATGTCAGGAAATGAGATAATAATTACTAAAACATACATTAATAAATATTCACAGTTGCAGTAGTGCAAAGAAAAAGTGATGTTCCAATAGGGCCGAAAGATCTTTTCATGGTCCCGGAGTAGTTTATGGTTAGGATATTTTGGGGAATTTGAGAACTGTTGGAAAATCTGCTCTTCAACTCAGAGGTATTGGACTTTTGGCCTCTGCACCTTTTGCCTGAAGGTAACAGTGAGAAGAGATTATGAGCAGAGTGATGGGGATCTGTTATGATGGTCACTGCCTTCTTGAGGTAGCGTCTCACATAGATTTTTCTATGGTCGGGTGGTCAGTGTTCATGATAGACTTGACTAGGTCAATCACATTTTTGATTTTGTTAAATGAGTAAGTAACTCATTTTGCCACAGGAGTAAGTAAGCCAGGAGCTCAATTAAGGTTTCTCCAGAATTAGACCCACATGCAACTTTCATGATGGTTGTTCTTGCTGAGATTATCGGCATGCTGCTGAATTACAAGTGATGATAAGTCAGCGCAAATCCTCTGGCAACAAGGATGAGAGACATACATCATGGAGTCACATTAGTAGAGCATACACACAAGCCCATAGAATATTTAACTACACTGGGACCATTCAGTCAGTAATCTATTACCGTACTTCTTGTGGAGTAATGTTTAAGGGCAAACAGTCACGTGGTGGACATAAAAAGAGATTAAATGACTCTCTAAGAACCTCCTGACGAATTTCAACATTGACAAAGCATCCCAAGTAGACAAAATAGTAAAGTGTTTAATTGGGGAAGAGCTAATTATGATGGGAAGAGGCAGGAAGGGGAAAGAGTAAATTGGGAACAGGTAAATTGAGAATAAGCACAGCAGTAATTCTGAGGATGTTCTTGGACCACTTTTGTGGGGTTCTGGATAGATTTTCCCACTGAGACAGGGAAAAGGTAGTAGAATAAAGGAACCATAGTTGACAAAAGAGGCGAGACAGCTAGTTAACAGGAAGAAGGAAGCATAGAGTTGTAGACTATATAAACAGGCCCACTGAATACTTAATTGCACTGGGCCCATTTGGTCAGCAATGGCAAAAGTGATTCCCCTTGTTTAAAATAGGTAATAGGGAGAATTATAGACCAGTGAGTATTACAGGAGTGGTGGGCAAACTATTGGAGAGGGTTCTTAAGGCATTTACAGGCATTTATAAAAACATAGTCTTCTCAGGAATAGTCAGCATGGCTTTGTGAGGGGAAGGTCGTGCCTCATGAGCCTAATTGAGTTTTTTGAGGAAGTGTCAAAATAAATGTTGAAGGTAAGGTGGTAGATGTAGTATCTATGGATTTTAGTGAGGCATTTGACAAGTCTCGCATGGTAGACTGTCATAGTAGAATGCTAGAGAACACAGACTGCCGCAAACCACAAAGAGGATCAAGGCAGATGTGTGGGAGGCCACTGGAAGCACCTCTGAAGAAGATAGAAACATGGAAAATGGGCCGGCATCATGGTTAGACTGGGAGTTAACCCCTTCAGACTCGCACTCCCAGTGATCCTACTGTCAAATGTAAGATTGCTGGAGAAAACAATAGATTACCCGAGGCTGCACTTGAACCAGAGAGAACAGCAGGCTGCTGTCCTCTGGTGATTACAGAAATGTGGCTCCAGGGAACAATTCCAGATTCAGTGACCCAGATGGGTGGTCCTTATCTCCTTTATAGCAGATAGAGATGCTGCTGCATCTGGCAAGACTCGAGAAGGGGAACTGTACATTTCCATCACCAAGAACTGGTACACCAATGTCTGTTGTGAAGACCTACTCAGCAAAGATAAAGTACCTCCGGGTGAAGTGAAAACCCTTCACCCTACACCGATTACCACAGTTACATTCCGCCTTCAGAAAATGAGGATGAAGCCATGATAGAGCAGTATGGTGGCATCTACGAAGCCCAGACTTTCCACCCCGAGTGCCATGATTGTTCCTGGCGAGTTGATCATGCCAACCTAAAAACAGTTCAATAACGATTTCACCAGCATGTGAACTTTGCCACCAGAGGAGAGAACACCCTGGATCGAGTGTACACCAACATCCCTGGTGCATACAAGGCTTCAGCTCGCCCCTACCTTGGTTACTCGCATCCCATATCTGTCCTGCTAACCCCAGTGTACAAAGTGCTGGCAAAGGAAACTAGGTCAGTGCACAGGGAGATTAGTATGTGTCCAGTCGGGGGTGGGGGGAGGGGAACACAGCAGTGCTGCAACTGCTTTGAGACCACAGACTAGAGCTGTTTCAGGGAGGCAGCCATGTAAACATAGAGGAGTACACAAGCTCATTGACTGGCTACAACAGCAAGTACATTGAGGATGTCTCCGAGATCAAATGCTTCACAACCAGGGCTAACCAGAAACCATGAATGGATACAAAGGTCTAGGCCCTTCTTGGAACTCATGGTTCTGCCTTCAGGAAAGGGTGTAGGATGGAACTAAAATCAGCCATGGTTGAACTCTCCTAGCAATCCAGAAGGCAAAGTGTGGGTATGTACAGAAGATCCATACACAGCTGCGTGACACCAGCAACATTTGGCAAGGGAAAAGACTATAACAGGTCACAAGTCAACTTTGCGACTTAAGGACAATGACATCTCCCTTCTGGACAAACTGAACATCTTCTATTCAAGGCCTGATGAGAAGAACCAAAGAAAGAACTATGTCCCTCTGATGAATGGGCACCCCCCACCCCCGCATAGCCGTGGCCAAGGTGAGGAGAGCCCTATCCAAGATAAACCCACAAAGGTGGCAAGACCATACAGCATACCTGGTTGGGTAGTGAAGGATTGTGCAAATCAGTTGACGGAGGTCTTCACAGACATCTTCAACACCTCACTGCAGCAGTACATTATTCATGCAGGGTTTCAGACAGCCAACATCATCCTGGTACGCAAGGCCCTGAGGCACTGACCTTCACCATTATGAAATGATTGGACTGTCTGGTGATGGAATACATCAAAGGACACCTTGCAGTGATGATAGATCCATTTCAATTTGCCTATAGAAGAAAATGTTCTTTAGACAATGCTGTAGCCTTCACTCCATCCTTCCACACCTAGAGAACAATGCCTCATACACCAGGCTTCTGTTCATTGACCAGCTTGGAGTTTAATAAGATCATTCCCCAGAGGCTGGTGGAGAAGCTATCCTCACTGGAACTCAACACTCCACTCTGCAATTGGATCCTGGACTTCCTAACAGAAAGAGCACAGTCTGTCTGAGTCAGTAGCAGAATATTGAGCATTGTCACGCTGAGCTCTAGCACACCTCAGAGCTGTGGCTCACTCTACTGCTGTTCATGCTACTGACCCATGACTGCATCACAAGGTCTAGCGCCAACAGTGTCATCAAATTTGCAGATGACACAACCGTAGTTGGCCTGATCAGCAACAGCAATGAGTTGCACTACAGAGAAGAGGTGGAGAATCTCATGTAATGGTGTGAGAGTAACAACCTGATTTTCAATGTGGACAAGATGAAGGAGATGATCATAGACTTCAGGAGGACCAGGAACAACCACTCTCTACTATACATCAACAACTCTGTAGTAGAGAGAGTGGAAAGCACCAAGTTAATTTAAATACTGACCTATCGTAAACACTCAACATCTCCTCACTTGTCAAGAAGGTGCAACAGTGACTACACTTCCTGAAAGACTGAAGCGGCCACTGGCCACCATTATGTAACCTTCTATAGGAGCTCTATTGAGAGCATCTTGGCTGGATAAATCACAATGTGGTACAGTTGCTAGAGAGAAATGAATCGGAAGTCAGTCCACGGGACCCTGAGAGTGGCAGAGAGGATTACTGGAGTCTCCCTCCATCCCATCGACGTGATCTACTGGGGGTCATTGTCTGAAGAGGGTGCGCAAAATCATTGAGGACCCCTTCCACTCTGCACATGGCATCTTTCAATTGCTCCCATTGGAGAAGAGATACAGGAGTATCAGAGCCAGTACCACCAGGCTGAGGAACAGCTTCTTTCCACAGGCAGTTAAAATGATAAACGACCAAAGGAACTGCTCACACTAACCATCCGAAACTCATTTGAACAAAGCAATATTTAATTATTTATTTTAATAGATAAAATACTTGTCCTGCATATGTATGTGTTATGTCTGGTTGTGTGTCTGCATGTTTTGCAATGAGGACCAGAAGACGCTGTTTTGTCAGATTGTACTTGTACAATCAAATGACAATGAACTTGACTTGATTAGACTCATTCACAAAGTTATGAGGCATGAGATCCATGAAGGTTTAGGAAGCAAAAGTCAGAAATATTTCATGAAAGGAACTTAAGAAAGGACTAAGGAGAACTTGAAGGGGGCATGAGAAGCCCTTGGCAATTAGAATTGAGGAAAATCTATGGCATCCTGTATTTGCGTAAAGAACAGAGGGATGACTAGATGAGAGATGACTTAATAGAAGTCTACAAGATTATGAAAGGCATAGATAGGATGGACAGGCAGCACCATTTTCGCAAGGCAACAGCAGTGAATACGAGAGGACATCTATTTAAGATGAGGGGAGGAACGTTTAGGGGAGTTATTAAAGGTAATTTTTAAAAAAACACACACACAGAGAATATTAGGTGTCTGAAATGCTTTACCAAGGGTGGTGTTGAAGATGGTGCAATATGGCCATTGGATGGAAGAAAAATAAAGGATTATGGTTGTTTGGTAGGGAAGATTTAGATTGTTGATTAGATTTATTTTGGTTGTCACAACATCCTGGGCCAAAGGGCCTGTACTGTGCTGTAATGTTCTTTGACACAAACCACTGGGAAAAACAAGCATTGGACCATCTATCTGCCTTTCCCACATACAAAGTGGTGCTCATCCATGTTATTAAACTGGAAGGGGGAAACAAAGAGGAAAATCATGAACCACTGACACTACATGATTCTACACTATTGTAGTGTGTTTAAAGGAATTTTCAAGCCTGGATTGGTCTCATCTTTTTGCACATTGCAATACTAAATACTAGATATCATTGTATTACTCGATAACAAGTAACGAGTGAATCTGGGGTTTCACTTGTAATGATAGTGATGGTGGTTGCAATGCCACGAGCATCAAAGCACGGTGTCACACATTGCTTCAGTGAAGTGCTCTCATTAGCATTTAAATTAATTGCTAATGACAAGGTTTAAACAGGTGCCTGGAATTTGAAAACCATGCCAATTGTAAAACCTGGGCTCCTTCTATTAATATTTTGCCTTCTTGCTTAGTTAACATTGCCAATTAGAGGTTTTATTAACCAATAGCACAATGTGAACGTTCTGCTGTAATTCTAATGAGTTTAGATCATTTTCAGTAGTTTACAGAATAATAGAATACAGAAACTTTGCCAAGATAATTAACAAGGCAATTGTTAAGAGTGACAAAGAAAGTTTATAAGAAAGATTAAAGGGGAAGGAGAGAGTGGTGAGTTTATAGAAGAAACTGCCAGACAAGGCAGTGGAGGCAGGTATAATTACATTGATTAAAATAAAAACATTGGTACAGGTAACTGGACAGGAAAGCATGAAACATTATTTTGGATAGGGCAATTGGTTGGCATGGATGAGTTGGGCTTGAGGGCCAGTATCTATATTGTACAAATCTATAAATGGATCACATAATTCCTTTAAACTCACATAAACAATATAAGTACATTTAAAGGGAAAACAGGACTATTTTTCCCCATTATAAAACAGCATTGACATTTCTAGTCAATAATCATCCTTGACCTGAAACATGAATTATTTTCTCTTAACTCAGTTGTCTGATCTGCTGAATCTATTAGTTTTAGCATCTGCAAATCCTTTGATTTTCAGTCACAGGAGAGGTGATAGTTGAGAAGTGTGAAATGTTTGAAGATGCATTTGAAAGGCTGCAGGGGTGAAGGTTGTCTGGACAGGAATCATCCTGGATTGGTGATAGAAACAAATGTCTGAAAGTGCAGAAGATCTTGCACAATCACTGCAACTCCTTGGAAAAGGGAATGGTGTTGAAGGAGTGGAGGACTAACAATCTAGGCCCCTGTCCAGGAAGCAAAAGTGAGATAATCCCAGCACAGGACATTTATCATTGTGGCAGGACAACTTAAACAAACAGTAATCTGGAAAAAGTTAATTGGAGCTTAAAAAATATGGGGTAGTGAATGAAAGTCCATGCAGATTTGTTAAAGGCAAACTATTAAAGTTCAAAATTCAGGTTTATTGTCAGAGTACATACATGACATTACATACAACCCTGAGATTCTTTCTCTACTTAACAGTAGTGCAAAAAAAAATTGTACTCAAGAAGAGATAAGTATACAAAAGAGAGAAATGTGAACTAGAAAATTGTGAAAACAAACTGCAATAGGGAAAATATACATTCTATACTAAATAATATGCAAAGAATCCTTAATTGAGTCTCAGAATTTGTTGTTTAGAAATGATTTCACAAACCCAAGCAAGGGTTTTAGATAAAATGACCATTACAAATGGCCTCGGCAACTCTGCTCTCTCTCTTAATAAAGAAAGACAATTTTCTGAAGCCATTTTGATTCTATATTCCTCCCTTGACAAGAGCAATTATTTTCTCACAGAATGCTACTGAATTTCTGACCTCAGATGCTCTGGTTCATAATATTAAAGGTGTTTTCTTGAAGTATCTTTATGACATGACATGACATCACTGCTGGGTCTGTTTGAAGTTTTATTTCTTCAGGAAGATGAGTCAACAAGCAAATGGTCTTCTGAGAAAACATCATTGTTCCAGGTTTTAATGGAGAACGATAACCAAACTGCTTACTGCAATGAAGTAGAATATATGCTGTCTCTTTGAGTAAACAGGCTTCCAATTGAACAATTATAAGGCTTTGATAGCTCCCACTTGATGAAGCCTCAGCGTCTGCTTTAAAATGATGTAATGTATTTCTCTCCCTGTCCGAACCCGCCCAGTAACTTTACTAAGAAATAATTATATTATATAAATAAATAAATAAATAGATAGATAGAGATATATATATATATATATATATTAAACATATATATAAGTTTGATAATAACACAAGTCTGTCACAGGTGGAGGGGTAGCATTATGCATTAATTAATAATTGTTTTGATGATGGGCGTGGTTTAACATTACATACATAACTTGTTACCAAAGTTGAAGTCATCGAATTATTGGGGTAGAGACTGAATGGTCCAAGAGGTAGACTGCTAAAAATTGTGGCAAGTAAATGTTTGAAGATTGGAAGGAAAAGTGGTTATCACATTTAATGCAAAATAATTGGCCAATTCAGTTTTTTCTGGAGGAACGAATGAAGGGCAACATAAAATTTTACAAATGAAAGACAATAGATCAGAAATCATGATGTTATTTCTCTTTCCAAGGATGCTACCTGACTTGCTGAGTAATTGCAACATTTTCATTTTTATTTCAGATTTCTACAACTGCATAATGTCATTTCTGGAGCACATTATCAAGCAAAGGTTTGGGCAGCTAAAGGTTGTGGGTAAACGTGCATAAGTGCTTAAGTTAAACATGAAAGTCTGCAGATACTGTGAATGTAGTAAAAACACAGAAGTGCTGGAGGTACTCAGCAGGTCTTGCAAACATCCATAGGAAATAAAGATATACAGTATAACTGATATTTCAGACCTAATGACAACGACTATCGACCAGTAGCACTTATATCAACAATGATTAATTGTTTTGATAGGCTGGTGATGAAGATATCACCTCGCCTCCTGTCTGAGCAGTGACATGGATCCATTCCAGTTCGCCTATTGTAGAAACAGATCTACGGCAGATGCCGTCTCACTGACTCTACACAAAGCCCTAGAACATCTGGACAGCAAAGATGCATACATCAGGATGCTCTTTATCGACCACAGTTCATCATGTAACACCATCATCTCCTCAAAGCTGATTAGCAAACTCCAAGACCTGGGAGTTAACACCCCACTGTGTAATTGGATCATGGATTTCCTCACCTTCAGACCACAATCAGTGAAGATTGATAGAATTTCTCCTCCACAATTTCCATCAGTTTTGGAGCTACCACAGAGCTGTGTTCTTACCCTCTGCTCTACTCACTTTTTACCTATAACTGTGAGGCTCAGTACGACAATAACACCATCTACAAATATGTTACAAAGCAACAGCAATCATCAAAGACCCTTACAACCCCGCACATACTCTGTTCTCACATCTGTCATCAGGAAAGATGCCACGGACTTGCTCCACCAGGTTCAGGAACAACTGCTACCCCTCCACCATCAGACTCTTCAACAACAAGCTCAATCAGAGACTCATTTAAGGACTCTTATTTGTGTATTTTATTGATTTTCTTTGTTCTCTGTATTGCACAGTCATTTGGTTTACATTTGTTATCTGTTTACAGTTATTTTATTATTTACATGTTTACATTGTGTACAGTATATTTGTTTGCACTGCCGATTAGTGGTAATTCTGCCG
This sequence comes from Narcine bancroftii, assembly GCF_036971445.1. Lineage (NCBI taxonomy): Eukaryota > Metazoa > Chordata > Chondrichthyes > Torpediniformes > Narcinidae > Narcine > Narcine bancroftii. Next base: position 246,646,615 of record NC_091472.1, on the reverse strand, counting down.
CACCCACAGAAAAACTGAATCTCAGAGTTGTATGTGATGTCATGTATGTACTCTGACAATAAATCTGAAATCTGATCTAATCCCTTTGTGGTGAAACCACTTGTGCATGTAAATACCTTGACCTTATGTGTTTGACCCTGCTCTCAATGGCCAGCTCATGACTCTTCCCCTTTATGCCCCATAAAGGCTGTCCAATATACGACACAGTAGATGGAACTTAACTTCATCATCCTGGATCACGTCTGCGGAGACTCTAAGAAATCATTCGAAGCAGCGATGCCAGAGAGCGAATTTGTCGGCCGCTTTGGGCTCTCTTGGGTCGATTTCCAGGCGATCCAATTTCAGATATTTGTCCTTGTTCTGAGGAAGCAAAAATCTACCTAATAAAATTGATGCATGATGAATTAACCCAAAGACTGAAGTACAGGAACTAAAGGCTTTTATTAGGTAGAGATGGACAGCATCTCTTGAGAGGCATGACAGCCTTTATGGGGAATAAAGGGGAGGAGTCACGAGCCAGCCAGTGAGAGCAGGGTCAAACATATAAGGTCAAAATATTTACATGCACAAGTGGTTACACCACATTCTTTTTCAATGTTCTCTTATGGATGCTGCAAAACCTGCTGATTCCTACAGCATTTCTGTTTTTACATGTTTAAAGTTGGCACAATAAGTTATGAAAGTTGTTGACAAAGTATCCAGATAATTAATTGTACAGTTGAGAGCACAAGAGTACAAAAGAAATTCAATCTAAAGATGCACTGTTGGGGTCTCAGTTGGAGAATTCTGCCAATTTGGGACAGCACACTTTTGGAAAGATCTCTCGGCCTTGGAATGGATTTGTATCATGGGTGAGTGATTTCAGTAATGTAAAGGGACTGTCAAAGCAAGGTAGTCCTCTTCAGAGCTGTCAATGGTAAAATGAGATTTGATGGTGCTGTTCAAAATCATAAAAATCTTTGATTGAATTATTTTTGAGAAACAGTTTCAATTGAGGATCAGTCAGTAACCAGGTAATACTGATTGAAACTAGTTTGCTAACGAAGCAGAGGGAAGATGAGGACATTTCTACTTTTTTTAAAATGCTGAGGTATTGCACTACCTAGAAGGCTGACATACACAGAAGCACTAATAATCTTTAAAACACAGTTGGATACATGCTGGAAGAGGAGAAATCTTGTGGTTTGTAAGGATAATGAAGAGACTAATTGGACTCATCAGAAAGCTTTGTCAAAGGCATAGCACAAGCAAAGATAACCCAATTAAGTGGACTCCTCGGAGGTGTATTATGATGCAAGAATCCTGTATCTCAGTACAAATCTAAGAAGTACAATTTATTTGAAATTGTTGCAATTACATTTGCAAATATTTTGGTTCTGATTGCAAAGGAGGAAACAAAATTTAATTCAACTTTCTCAAAGAGAGAGCTGGGTGGAAAGAAGACATCAATTTCAAGGCAAGAGCCAGATGAACAACTGCTTTGAAAGTAAAAAGTTACAATCTTCATATTCCAATCAATTCGGCACATCTGTTGGAACAAGAATGGAAGTCAATATTTGCACAGTTTGTGCTTTTCATGGATTTCCTGTCCTGGTTTTGCTGAGTACAGGAAGATCCTATCTGAAATAGGAGGATGCTTGATATCTGTTTTGTTGATGCAGTGTTGGTCCAAATTAAATAATTGCTATTTTCACTTCCTCAATCACACTGCAAGGCAAATTGAATATTACTCCAGTTTTACAGGTCAGATACTATTTATTGTCATGTAATAAAAGTGAAATGTAATATTACACTGTGGAGCGCACAAAAATCACAATAATATGATGGAGTGATTAAATGGCTTTAATTCCCAAAAACCTGAGCATTACTGATACACTTCTTGGACAGGTTCCAGGTACATGAGCAAGAGGGGGCAAGTCCGGCACCCCAGCCTTCATTGGAAAATCCAGGGAGAAGCCAAGGGAGGAGTTAGGGAAGGTCAGGAAGGTTTGGACTGGCCAGTCCATCCATCTATGCAAATACCTTTCACCACATACACAAAATTGCCTTTTGTCTGTCATAATGCAGACAAAGATTCGCCATCAGCATTGCCTTAAAGTTAGAGAAAGAGATGTAAAAGGGAGTCCCCTCAGAGTCACTGAGTGTCCATGGATTCACCCCCAGTGCACCTGCGTAGCCGCATAAGACCCAAGCCCAGTTCCAAACTTCCCATCTGATAAGGAAGCCTTCAGCAGACAGAGCTCTTTGGAAACACTTCTTTCCTCAGCATCCTTTCAAATCCTGGTTCAGGTGCCTGATTTTCATGAGCCAGTATCCAGCATCCCACAGCCTGGTGTGAGTCACTTGATCTCAAGTCAGCAGCGTTCTGCGGCCTGTGTAGGTTCCTTGCCTGCAAGTCACCAACAGCACACTGCCTGTGTGTGTCCTTTAGCCTCAGAACCCCCTTGCTGGTGCACCACCATGGTCACCATCTTAGGGTCTTCTCCTTTGCTTCTCCTTCTCCGGGGGCTGGGGGAGGGGGTGGGTTCTTCCCATTACTGATGGCCTGCACCAGTCTGCTGCTCCTCCATAGACCCCTGCAAACCTTTGTGGCCAACATCTTGGGCCCGGACAATGTGGATGCAGGATTGCATATAACGCACCATTGGTTCTTTTAACAGGCCGTTTAAAGCCTCTGCAGAGCCATCGGCAGTAGGACTGGCCGGTGGAACCTGCAGGGTAGCACTGTGTCTCCACACCACTCTCCCCGAGTCCACACCTGTGGCAACACTGTTATTGCAAACATTGCCATTTTAAAAAGAATATGTAATTCCAGTCTCACAAGCAAACTAAAAGCCATGGAGTACATTGTGACAAGCAAACTTTTGCTTTTGATATTCATTACTTAGTTATTTTAGAATGTGTTCTGAATGTATGGACTGTTGTATTTTTGTCTGTAATAGTGCATCTTTGAAAGAGACAAAATAGAAGTTAAAAGCAGGAATCCAAAGGAAATACCAGCATTCAATTAGCAGTCTTGAAGTCCTAAATTTAGATCTTAGCTATAAAAAAAGTTTACAACAATACTCCTAATTGATTAATGAAGAGATAGCTTCCATTATTTTAGTTTTAAATATCCAATCTGTTTATTCAATAACTGCAGATAAGAGCTGGTTTCATTTATCTCTCTGAAAGAGTGATTGATGCATTGACGTGCAAGTAACTTCTTGTAACATTCATCCAGTTGTTCTATCACTTAAAGCAGGCAAGGAGAGTGGAAAGGAGGCACGTGAGCAAGGGAAAGTGGAACAGAAACATAATGGAATATTATGCTAGAAACATGGAATACAAATTTCAGAGAAGAAAGGCAAAGTGGAAATGCCCTACCCAATAACATCACAAGGCAAATTAAATATTACTCCTGTGAAATCTTCTAACTTTCCTTTCACTTATTTTTAGGAGTGTTTGATAAGAGTGTTTGATTTTGGCCCCACAGAAAACTATTGTCTCACCCTTAAATTCTATCCAAGATGCGAACTCCAAACCAGAATGATGTAAGAGTGCACAGGGCACAATTAAACCTTGCATATTTTTTTGTACAAGCCTTTGGTCTCATTACCACCTTGATAATGCCTTGAATGGAATTATGTTACTATACACATAACCAAATGAATGTTGGCATCGCAAAGCAAATATTGCTAACATATTACATAACAATCAAACAAATTGCTTTCACTGCCTAAGCAGTATGCAAAGCATTGGAGAAATGAAGCAGGTCATGCAACATCCACAGGAAGCAAAAGGCAGTCAACATTTAAGCCTTAGCCCTTCATCAGGAGAATGTCCTTTATCACACTCCCAATTGAAGAGCTCAGGCGTGAAATGTCCACTGCCTTGTCCTTCCTAAGGGTGTTGCATGACCTACCGAGTTCCTCCAGCCCTTTTGTGTACTGTTCTAGGCCCCAGAATCTGCGGAGTTTTCTATTTACACTCAATACCTGAGGTGGAAGCAGTAATCATGTAAATTTAGTGGTAAAGATTGAATGAAAGATGGGGAGGAAAAATCTTAACACCTATATTTAGAAGTTTGTAGAAAGACAAAAGGAAGATGATTTTTGGAGGAGTTGGAGGAGACACAATAAACTGCAGATGCTGGTATCTTGAGCTAGAAACGAATAGCTGGGGGAACTCAATGGGTTGTGCAGCATCTCCAGGGAAGAGGAATTGTCAATATTTCAGGTTAAGCTCCTGGTGCCAGAAATACAACCTGTAACTTTATCAATTCCTTTTTCCTCACAGATGCTGCTTGACTCGCTGAGTACCTCCACCAATTGACTTTTGTTCCCCTGCTAACTGGAGAGAGTGTGGGTTTGAGGGAAATAGGATGTGGGTTTTATATACTTTAAATTAAAAGGATATTAAATTTGGACCATAGTTTGTGAATTCTGTTAAGTTCTGGATATATCAATGTGCAACTCATTTTAAAGTCAAAGTGAAAAAGAAATTGATTGAAAATGAGGACTTTTTCTATCTGCTGATTCAAACATACATTTATCAACAAGAGACTGCAGTTCCTGGAATCTGGAGCAAAATACGTTCATCTATCTGTCCTTCTTGACATTTACAACCTCCAATACCTGTATGGTATTTACATTTTCACAGAGAAGTAACTAGCAGATCTATCTGTTTATTCCAATCTTATATGACAAAATTGTGGTACATTTTGAACAACAGTCCAGTTATTTAAATTAAACTTCCAAATTCTTGATATGTACTTGTTTGCAACTTCTGCAAACCAGCAGCACATCTGGTAATCTCACTGTCTTATTGTCTCTGGGAACAGGTCCATACCAACTGTGAACTCCAGTCAAGTTTCTTCAAACTGCTGGCCAGTACACTCCCAAGTGAAATCATTCTAGTTCATCTCAGCTGAAAGCTATCAAAAAATTCCATTAAATTCTAGAAGTCCATATGGATAGCTACTGTGGAAAGGGCAGAAAATGAACTTGATGCAGTGGGAATTCTTTCCTGAATGTCTTCTTTGGCTTGGCTTCGCGGACGAAGATTTATGGAGGGGGTAAAAAGTCCACGTCAGCTGCAGGCTCGTTTGTGGCTGACAAGTCCGATGCGGGAAATTTGAATGAAATGGAAGGAGATTCACACTAATTCTGCCGTACAAAAGGATATTAGTTCTAATTTTTATTGTGTAATATATTGTGCTCTTCATCACCAGGCCCACTGATTTCAAAAGTCCCTCAATTTAGATATTTTAAATCATATTAGCAACATAAAAAGAATTCCATTATGTTGGTTTTATTTTTTTTTGTACATCAACTATTTGTAATGCAGCCAAGGTCAGTTGCCGGTTAAATGCATTTCTACTTTGTAATTTCTTGAGTCACTACACTTTTGATTTGTGCTGTTTCCTTACAACTAATTTTAATGACCTAGCCATTGGTCATAAAAGATGCAATATTCTATCTTTTATTTTCCTTTCGGCAGCCATGTATTCAATTGTTTTGTTCCTCATGTAAGCAATCTCCTCCTTAAATCTCTGAGTCTCACTCTCTTGATTCCTTTAAAAATTTTCATTAAAATCTGCCTGAGGATTTTGATTTTCTGCCCAATTTAAATAGTTTAGCAACAAATGATTATGCTTCTTTGTTGTGTTTTGCGATATTTTCTCAACGCTGTCACAGCGCCAGTGATTGGGACTGGGGTTCGAGCTCCATACTGTCTATAAGAAGTTTATACATTCTCCCTGTGTCTGCGAGGGTTTCCTTCCACATTTCAAAATGTACTAGGTTGTAGGTCAGTTGGTGGCCATTGAGTGGCATGGGCTCATGGGATGACAGGGCCTGTTACCTTATTGTATGTTTTTTTTTAAAAATCATTGTCACAGTCCAGATCCTGTGAGAAATGGCAAAATGTATTTGTCCCGTGATCTCAAAAGCAAAACTCCCCCTTTCCTGATATCATTTGGACAGGTGAGAGTTCAAGGAAATCTCAGCTGTCCAACGGCAGTGATGTTATCTAATTGGCTGAGCACCAAATCACATTAGGGAATCCTTACACTTAACAAACCAGGAAGGAAAAACAATGTGCTTTAATAAATGTTTTAATTCTTCTGCAAAATGTGAAATAAAAATTGTAACATGAACACTGTTAAAATATCGTGAATAAAGCTTGTTAAGAATTTTTGAAAATCAACTTTGTGTCAAACATGCCAGGAAATTAAAAATACATAGACATGTTTTATGCCCATCCAAACAAAGTAGTAAATATGCTTTAGTTCACCAAAACCAAATGTTGCACATTTCATATGATCTGATTCAGTGCATGATACACTGGGACAAGCTCATAATCAGATTAAATTCATCTCCTTTCAACTGATTTCACTTAATTTAATGAATGATGCTTCCAATCAAGTGCAGTGTGTAAAGGAATGATTCACAGTATACACATAATTAAGGGTATTAATAATAAAGCCACAGATTTCCATTTTGAATTTGAAAGCATTTATGAAGGTAATGAAAGTTTTAAATATTTTATTTTATTTTTTAAAAATTTGGAGATACAGCACAGTAACATGCCCACTGGCTTACGAGCCTTCATTGCCCAGTTATATGTATGTGACCTATTAATCTACTGTCCTCATGAGACCTTAGGATGTGGAGAAAACCAGAGCACCTGGAGGAAATGTACCCAGGTTATGGGGAGAATGTAGAAAATCCTTACAGACAGGGGCCAATTCGAAAATTCGAACACAGGTTGCTGTCGCTTTAATGGCATTGCACCAACTGCTACACTAACCATTTTCGAATATTGAAAGTATGTGAGGAAGATGTTTCCAGTGGTGGGAGAGTCCATTGTTACTAGCCCAAAGGACCCCAAAACCGAGCAACAATACACATTCACCAAGACAAGTAATTATTTAAACAAAAGTTGTTTTTAACTAACTTTAAACATGAAAACAGAATCAAATTTTAACTTATCTCTATACTTAACTAACCCAAATTAACTCCCTTCTAATTCTAAGTGCACGTGTATGATGTGTGTGTAAATTTAAGAAAAGTTATTTGGTTCATAATTCAATCTCACTTCTCCTTCTTCCAAGTTCTCTGGTTTTAGGCAATTGTTATACTGTGCACAGAATTTAACATGTATAAAGTTCACCAGGTTTTGGTGCTCAAAAGTTAAATGTTTACCGCTCAGGAAGGTTCCTGTAGGGTTTGCAGAGAGAGATTTGTTGTTCCAGGATTTCCACAACTGAGTCACTTCAATGTCTCGCTGATGAAACTTGCCCCATCAGGGTTCTCCAGATGGTAACCTCTTTTTTTCAGGCTATCAGAGAGTTTCTTTCTGTTCCTCTTATTCCAAGAGAAACATCTTGGACAGATTGCACTTCCAGCCATCCACTGCTCTGGAGCTTTCTGTTTCAACAAGCTTCCTGGCTTGCACTGTTCAGCTCCTTTCAGTATCACACACAATAGCTGAGAGAGCTTGTCTCCTCTGCCTCTCTCTCCTCAACTGCCAACTGCCAGAAAGCCCATGTGACTCTCTCACTTGCAAAAAACCCCACCTTCTTCAGCAAACAACAGGAGTTATCCTTCTGCTCCCATCTGTTGTCTTAGATAAACAAAACCCAGGTGTGACCTTTCTGTGAGCACACTGTAGGTACTTTTAAACAGCCAGTTTGTCTCTTCCAAACAATGGTCTATTCATTTCATGATGTCATTTCAATTAGCACCTACTTGTGAAATGTGCAGAGCATTCTTCATAAGATCCTTCAATGGTATAATCGCTATCTCCAAAGGACTTGAGAACTGTTGTTTAATAACTTAAGATAGTCTGACTGCAGGCTGTATTGTATTCACCTTGATCTCTCAAGATTTCAGCAAGCTACACTTCACCCTTCATCACCCCCTCCATCCTTGCAGCCATTACTTGGTAGGTTCTGGATAGATCTATTGTCCTGTCAGATGATTCCCACATTCTTCACTAACAACAAATCAAAAGTAAATTGGCTGAGAATCAAATAATTGTCTGAAAATAATGGTACATATGCACCTAGATTCTTACTTGCTGCAGACAAACAGGTACTTCATAAAACAACTGCAACAGTATCCATTACATTGAAATTAAAAAAAAGATAATAAAAGCAAAAGATACATAATAAGTATTCACAGTTATCATAGCACAAGAATAAATATGGACATCTCACACGGTAACAGGCTATTTGGGCCCATGCATCCATGTCGCCCAATTACGGTACATGTCAAACGGTGTGAGGAAAGCAGAGCCCTCAGGGAAAACCCATGCAGACATGGGTAGAACGTACAATCTCCTTACAGACAGCATGGAATTCAAATCCCAGTCCCAATCACTGATGCTGTAAAGGCATTGCTCTAACTGCCACGCCAACTGTGCCACATTGACGTGCAATAGTACAGTCCTTTTGAGGTGTTGGAACAGTCCCTAATTAGTTTAACAAGGGAGATTCAAAAGCCTGATAGCCATTGGAAAGAAACTGTTCTCAAACCTAGAGGTGCTGGTCTTCAGGCTACATGAAAGTAGCAATGAGAAGAGATTGTGATCAGGGTGATGGGAGTCCTTTATGATGGCAGCTGCCTTCTTGAGATAGCACCTCACATAGATGTAGTCAATGGATAAGAGGTCAGAGTCTGGGTTGGATCTGGCTACGTTTGTTATTTTCTGCAGGATTTTGTGTTCTTTTGGGCACTCAGATGACTAAACCAGGTTGTGATGCAACTAGAGTAGTCAGTATACTTTCCTCATTGCACCGGCGTAAGTTAGATAGAGTTTTCAATGACATGTCAAATCTCCACAGAAATAGCAAGTAGAGGCATTGGTGTGTTTCTCACACTGTTTCTCACAGTTATCTCAATGTGTTGGCTCCAAAAGAGGTCTTCTAACTAGGAAATGGGAAGTACTAACCCTCTCCACCTCCATCCCATCAATTCAAACAAATTCATAGTTCAACTGCCCCCTTCCTAAAATCAACAATAAGCTCCTTGATTTAGAATAGAAATATGTATATAGTTATAAAGGAACCCATAATATCTCTTAATTTCTTTGTGACATCTTACATTGAATGTAGAACAGTACAGCACAAGAATAACCCTTTGGCCCCCCTATTGCTGCACCAACCATGAATACAAACTAAATTCATCCCATCTGCCTGCACATAGTCTGTGTCCTTCTATTCCCTTCCTTTTATGGGTCATTCTAAGTGACAAACATTGATATCGTATATGTTCCATTGCCTCTATTCCAGGCACATATCACTCTCTGGGCAAAAAATCTGCCTCACAAATCTCTTTTAAATTTTTCCCCTCTCACTTTAAACCTATTTGTTCTGCTATATGACATTTCCACCCTGCAAGAAAGATTCTATCTACCCTATCTAGGCCTCGTACAACTTTATATATTTCTATTAGGTTTCACCTCAGCCTCTGATTCTCTGGAAATTTGTCCAATCTCCCTTTATAGATAATAAACTCCAATCCAGGCAACATTCTGCACCCTGTTCAAACCTCTGTTATATATGGATTGTGGACAAAATCGTGGCTTCCCTGTCTGTGTGGAACATTGTGGATGGCGGAATGTCACATGACCTCCCTGTCTGAAACATAGAAACTTAGAAACATAGAAGATAGGAGCAGGAGTAGGTCATTCGACCCTTCGAGCCTGCTCCGCCATTCAACAAGACCATGGCTGATCTTAAAGTTCAGTATCCCATCCACGCCTTCTCTCTGTAACCTTTAATACCCTTATACTGAAGAAATATATCTAATTCCCTCTTAAATATATTTAATGAACCTGCCTCTACTGCCCTCTGTGGCAATGAATTCCACAGATTCACCACCCTCTGGGTAAAGAAATTCCTCCTCATCTCGGTCCTAAATGGTTTGCCTATTATCCTCAAACCATGGCCCTGGGTTCTAGATTTTCCCATCATTGGAAACATCCCATCTGCATCCATTCTGTCCAGTCCTGCCAGAATTTTATATGTCTCTATGAGATCCCCTCTCAATCTTCTAAACTCCAGCGAGTACAATCCCAATTTGCGCAATCTTTCCTCATAAGTCATTCCTGCCATTCCAGGTATCAGCCTGGTGAATCGCCTCTGCACACCCTCCATTGCAAGAACATCCTTCCTTAGATAAGGTGACCAAAACTGCACACAATACTCCAGGTGGGGTCTCACCAAGGCCCTGTACAGCTGCAGTAAGGTATCCTTGTTCCTATACTCAAACCCTCTTGATATGAAGGCCAACATACCATTTGCCTTTTTAACCGCCTGCTGTACCTGCATGCTCGCCTTCAGAGATTGGTGTACAAGTACCCCTAGGTCTCTCTGCACTTCCCCATCTCTTAATCTATTGGCATTCAAATAGTAATCTGCCCTCCGGTTTGTATTACCAAAGTGGATAACCTCACATTTATCCACATTGTAGTGCATTTGCCATGTATCTGCCTAGTCCCTCAATTTATCCAAATCACACTGGAGCTTCCTGACCCCCTCTTGCGTGCACACAACCCCTCCTAGCTTAGTGTCATCTGCAAATTTGGAGATATTACATCCAATCCCCTCATCCAGATCATTAATGTAAATTGTGAACAGCTGGGGTCCCAGTACAGATCCCTGTGGCACCCCACTGGTCACCGCCTGCCACTCAGAAAATGAGCCATTTATCCCAACTCTCTGTCTTCTACCTGCCAGCCAGTTCTCAATCCACATCAATACTTTTCCCCCAATCCCATGAGCCTTGATTTTGGAAGCCAGTCATTTATGAGGGACCTTATCGAAGGCCTTTTGGAAATGCAGGTACACCACATCCACTGGCTCTCCCCCATCTATTTTACCTGTCACCATCTCAAAGAATTCCAATAGATTTGTCAAGCACGATTTACCTTTTGTAAATCCATTTTGACTCTGTCCGATCCCTTCTCTGCCAATCATATGCTCCACTATTACATCCTTAATAATGGATTCCATCATTTTGCCCACTACTGATGTAAGGCTCACCGGTCTATAATTCCTGGCTTTTTCTCTACCCCCCTTTTTAAATAGTGGGGTAACATTAGCTACCCTCCAATCCATGGGTACTGATCCTGAGTCTATCGAGTTCTGGAAAATAATTCTTAAAGCATCTGCTATCTGAATGGCCACTTCCTTGAGTACCCTAGGATGTAGATTATCAGGCCCTTGGGATTTATCTGCCTTCAATCCCATCAATTTCTCCAAGACCATGTCCTTAGAGATACTGATTTCTTTCAGTTCCTCCCTTGCATTAGTCTCTATGTTTCCCAAAATCCTTGGGAGGTTATTTGTATCCTCTCTTGTAAAAACAGAACTAAAGTAAGAATTTAATTGGTCTGCCATTTCCTTATTCCCCATTATATATTCCCCTGATTCCGACTGCAAGGGACCTACTCTGGATTTCACCAATCTTTTCCTCTTGATATATTTATAAAAGCTTTTGCAGTCGGTTTTTATATTTGCCGCAAGCTTACTTTCGTAATTTATTTTTGCTCTCTTGATTAATCCCTTTGACTTATTCGGAAGTCGCATCACCTGCCAATCAAGGTTGGACGCTGGCCACCAATTAGTGCACACCTTACCACTGGCTCATTTAAATAACTAAGTGACATCATTGTCCAAACACCCAGCTCAGAACAGTATAAAACATCGATGAACACCACATTTCTTTCTCTCTGCCTCGTGGTCCAAGCCCCAGAAATTGCTCCACACCAGGTTGCTGCTGTGGACATTGCTGCAGGAGTCGTAGGTAAGGTGTGAACTACACTTAAGTTGACCCATAGTACTGCGATGGATTAATGCTTGCAGAGAGCCTCATCCCTGTTGGTACAGGGAATCGGCAGTGTGTTTGAAAGATCCTGTCTGTGAAGTGTGTAAACGTGTGGGATCATGTAGAAGACAGGTGACTACTTGTATCGGAGTCCAACCTCGGTCCCATGTGAATGTCTATATAGTTGTTTAGTAGTAGAGTAAATGTGTAATTTGACATCTTCCCCAGCTTGTCTCCCATGTGATCAATAAAGTGATCTTTGATTGTAACACTTGTGCCCAGACTCGTCTCTCTGTGAACCCACTGAACCTGATTCTTTCCAAACGCAACAGCCTCTACATCATTCTCATACTGTTGAGACCAGAACTGTATAAAGTACTTCAAATGTCTTATGTAACTGCAACTTTGGTTTCTAACTTTCATGTTCAATACCCTAATCAATGAATGCAAGCTTGCTGTATTGCTTCTTTCCTGGCCTTTCTATTTGCATTGCCACTCTCAGTGAGATGTGAACTTGGTCCCAAGATCCCTCTATACCTATCAGTGCCCCAAAGGGTCCTACCTCTTACTTGACCTTCCAAAATGCAAATCTTGAGGTCATGATCTGTTCCATAATTCTTTTCTTCTTCTTTCTTTGATTCACTCGATTTCTATACAATGTATTCTCTTCTTAGAAGCAGGACTCCTCAATTGTGTTTAACCTACCAGTTGGTGGTGGAAGTGAAATCCCCATCACGTTTCAGGAGGTTTTGGATTGTCTTGTTCCTTTTGCTTTAATTTCATCCAACTGGCATTGCTGCTCCATCATATAAAAATCAGGTAGTGAAGGATTCTAAAATCTATATAGGAGCACGAACATTTATGCTCATTCCTAAAATTAACCACTATGAGCTACAACGGTAATTATTGTTTGAGATATAGATTAGTGAGAAGCATCAAGCGTAATTATTATTTGAGATATTGAATAATGAGAAGAGCACCTTCTTTCATTTATAATGGATTGTTCTATTGTTTTTTTTTAACATTATACTGTTCTGCTACTCATCCAAAGACTCCATGAGCAACAAAAATAATGCAGATCAGAAAGGAACAATATTTGAAAGCAATATCTTCCCAGTCATTTTAAATGGATGGGAGAACAAAACAATCAATTGAGAGAATAAATGGTCCAGAAAATAATTATAAAGCCATTAAAATCTATTATTGAAGTGAGCATACTCATTTGTAAAATGAAGGAGAAAAAAAAATCCTTTATACCATCGCTCTGGGAAAAAAATTACATTTAAGAACCAGGGAACTTCTTCCAAAGCAGTGACAAATTTTCTCACATTAACTTGGCTGCTTAGCTGGGAAGCAAATGACTGGATTGGAATAGATATTTGGATGTGATATTTCAATACAAGTGAAACTGTTCAGTAAAGATATCATTAAATTTTTTCTCGTTTTTACTTTGGTTTGTAGTTAATTTGACGGCTAATAACTTGATGAAGGGTCTTTGACCTGAGACATTAACTCCGTTTCTCTTTCCATAGATGCTGCCTGACCTGCTGAGTGGTCCATATTTCATAGGAAATCCAGACATGCAAGCTCAAATCCTATCAAGGCAGACATGGAATTTAAATAACAAAACAGTCTTATTGTTATGCGTCATTCCTTTTTTTGTATGTATTCCAATATAAAAATATTGAATAAGAAAAACAGTCTTAGTTAAGGCAAACAGCAAATAGATTTTTATAAGTGTGGTGGTATGTATATACTGCTCTGCTCTGTGTATGAGTGGTTTGCCTGCCCACTGATGACTCGATCCCCTGTAGCACCTCCCCCTCTGACCTGGCCATAAAGGTTGACTTCATTCGAGCACATGGAGTCGAGCCAGCTACAATCTAATGTGTATTAAAGCCTATCGTTCCTCACTCAGTCTTTGGAGTCAATTCAATACACATTAATTTTTCACATGGGATGGACAAGATGCTGAGACCCAATAGGCTTGAGATCGATCCACAGGTGCCCATAGCTGCTGAGCAGTATGAGCAGTGGAACACCTGCTTCATGAACTTTCTTGAAGTTGTAGCGGGCCTGGTGGACCCAAGGTCCTGCAAGCAAGAGTGGCCTACGGAGCGTACAAGGCGATCAGGAACTGCATGACCTTCCCAGAGGCCATGGCTGAACTCCATAATCTCTATTGATCCCAGGTGAATGGTGTACTCACAGTATCTGCTGGCTTCGAGGAAAGGGCAACCCAGTGAGTCCATGGACGAGTTCCTTTGGATGCAGTATGACCTGGGGAGAGACTGCTGGCAGATCACTACAGCCCCCATGCCCTTAGCCTAGTGTGTGGAGGAGCTGGTCCAACTATATTCGTTAGCAACTGCTCAAGGAGGACAGGCTACCCCTGAAGAGTGTCTTCCAGCTCGTCAGGACCCTTGACTTGGCGCAATACAATCCCAACGTGATCACCAGTAAGAACGGACCCTCTGCATGCAGGCATATTGGGACCTGGAATTACAGTCTACCGCTACAATAGTGAGCCATGACCCCACCACTGCCACTGCCATGATCGGACACCTGAGGTGCCATTTCTGTGGCTAGCTGAAGCACCCCTGACAACTCTGCCCAGCTAAGGAGGCTACCTGTTCGGAATGTGGGAAGAAGGGGCACTGGCAGTGGATCTGTAAGTCGAAATCCTCCTGAGCAAGCAGTGCACCGCTGACGTCACTTCCAGTCCTGAATGGCTCCCCATCTTACTCTGTGTCTCTTCTGCTCTAATGGATGAAGTCACTTATGCCTCACGCCACCCAGATGATGTGACTTCTACCTTCTTTGGCTGATGCAACCACGTGGTCAACATGGAAGCCGCTGTCTTACCGGTTGGGCTTCCCCTCCGACAGTGACGATGATCCAATGCTGCCCTCCATGATCCTGAAACAGAACAGCCCTCATTCGATCATCCACTCAATGACGGAGATCGAGGTAAATGGAAAAAGAACGAACTGCCTTTTTGACGCTCTGTGCTCTCACTGTCACTTCATCCACCTGGACACTACCCAGAAACACTCTCTCTCTGTTAGACCCACAAGTGGCACAATCTCTACAACCAATAAGGACCAATCTGCTGAGATCTGGGGTTCCTATGTAGCGTTGTTAACAGTGGGGGGGGGGGGGTGAATGTTATGATAACTTTAATTTACTTGTAACACCACAGCTCTGTGCACCAATCCACCTGGACTTCCAGAGCCAGTTTAGGAGTGTTATGATGGCATTCGGAGGACACACAACCCATAATGGTATACAATCCCTGACTCAAAGACCCCTCCCCCAGCAGCCGGACACCACCTGTGGCCTCTCCACCTTCCACATATCTCCTCCATCACTATTCGAGAAAATGACCCCAAGTGCCAGCCCATTGCGATGAAAAGCAGACACTATAGCGCTGATGTCAGGCCATTTATAAAGTGACTCCTTGGCGGAGGGGATCATAGCCCCCAGTTTGAGCCCGTGGAGAGCTCAAGTTGTGGTGGTCAGAGGAAGAAGTAAACCCCATATGGTGATCGACTACAGCCAGATGATTCACTCAGCTAGACTCTTATCCTCTCCCTTGGATCTCCGACATGGTCAATAAAATTGCCCAGTACAGAGCGTACTCTATGATTGACCAGATGTTGGCGTACCACCAACTCCCCCTGCAAATATACCACTTTGGCAGGCTTTATCACTTCCTCAGGGTCCCCTACGGAATCACTAACGGGGTTTCAGTGTTCCAAAGGGAGATGGATTAGATGGTAGACAGGCACAAACTGATGGCCATGATCCCCTACCTTGACAATATCACCATTTACAGACGCAATCAGCAGGACCACAATGCAAACCTGGTGAAATTTCTCAGCACAGCCAAGTCCCTTACTCTGACTTATAACATGGAGAAGTGTGCATTTAGTATCACTCACCTGGCCCTCCTTGGATATGTTGTGGCACATGGTGTCATTCCCCCTGACCCCAACCGCATGGGCTCCCTAAAGGAACTCTCAATACCACACAACCTCAAGGTGCTGAAACGGTGCCTGGGGTTCTTTTCTTACTATGCACAATTGGTTCCCAATTATGGCAAGAATGCCTACTCCATAGTAAAGTCCACAAGCTTCCCCTTCTCGGCAGAAGCCTGGGTGGCATTCAACCAAATCAGAGGAGACATCGCTAAACCCACGATGCCTGCCATGAACGAATCCATCCCATTCCAGGTGAAGAGCAATGCCTCCTATTTTACACTGGCCGCCAGTCTCAACTAGGCAGGCAGGCCATTAGTATTTTTTTCCCGCACCCTCCACAGCCCAAAGACAAGGCATTCCTCAGTCAGAGGCAGTACGCCATTGGCGTCACTACTTGGCTGGGAAAAGATTTACCCTGTTGACGGACCAATGGACTGTCACCTTCATGTTTAATACAAAACTGTGGGGTAAAATCAAGAATGATAAAATCCTGAGGTGGAGAATTGAACTCTCCACCTATAATTACAATATTCTATACCTGCCAGGCAAACTCAATGATCCTCCAGATACCCTATCCTGGGGATGTGCACCAGTGCACATCTCAACCGCCTCCAGTCCCTCCATAATTACCTCTGCCACCCCATTGTCACAAGGTTGTTTCACTTCATAAAAGCCCGCAACCTCCCATACTGGCCTCCTTTGAGGATGTCTGGTCTCTGACTAGACACTGTCGGGTCTGCGCGGAATGTAAACTGTACTCCTTCGAACGAATGAATGTCAATTTCAAGGGACCCCTGCCCTCGACCAATAGGAATGTCTATTTCCTTAATGTCATAGACGAGTTCTCCAGATTCCCATTGCCATCTCCTGTCCTGTCATGATCTCTGCCACAGTTATCAGGGCACTCCGCAGTCCTAATTCATGTGGCAGCACCTGTTGGCTAGAGGCATAGCCACTAGTGGGACTGCAAGCTACAACCCCAGGGGGAACGGCCAGTTGGAGCGAGAGAACAGCACCATTTGGAAGGCGATCCTCCTCAAAGTCAAAAGTCGTGGTGGTGACTCATTGGCAGGAAGTCCTGCCAGAGGCACTCCATGCCATCCGATCTCTGCTATGCACTGCTACAAATATGACTCCACATGAATGCATGTTTTCCTTCCCCAGGAGGTTGGCAACCAGAACAACTCTGACACCCTGACTCTCATCTCTAGGACCTGTCCTGCTGAGGAAACACGCGAGGGGCTATAAGACTGACCCATTGTTCAAAGAGGTGCAGTCCCTGTCTGGGACCTGGCGTGTGCTGGAGACACCCACCCATCCCACCCCAGCCACCACCCACACCTCCTTCAGACCTCTCAGGGTCAATGCAGGTTAGCGATGCACCCTGAGTACCCATAACACCTGCCCAGAACCCAGTGGAGCTGACCACCACGACTGCACCCACAAATAACTAAACCCCACCTCCTACGGCGACTGCCATGCCCTCCACCCCCCCACATTAGGAAATATGACCAGCGACGGAGCTGACCAGTACACCACCGGCGGAGCTGCACAGGTCACAGAGGCAGAATAAACCACCTGACCAGCTGAACCTCTAGAACTTTAACCCACGGGGTTTTGTCTTTTTAAGAGGGGGTGAATGTGGTGATAAGTATATACTGCTCTGTGTGTGCGTGGCCGGCCCACTGATGACTTGATCCACTGTAACTCCTCTTCTTGCGACCTGGCAATAAAAGTCGACCTCCCTACCCCCTTCCATTCATTCAAGCACATCGAGTCGGGCCAGGTACAATCTAATATGTATTAAAGCCTATCGTTCCTCACTCAGTCTTTAGAGTCATTGATAGTGTGTATCAATAAGCCCTCTTTGATTCACTGATACAGTGCAGTAAAGGAAATCTGATATTCCTAACTGGTCTGACCTTCATGTAAATCCAGACCCACCAACATTATGTTAATATGGTGGAACATAGGTTGTGAGTAGTGGAAGTTATGAATATTTAACTGGAGTGATTTTATCCCTCGGGACACAATGGTTTTGAGGGGAGATAAAGTAATTGATTTTCCAATCACAGTCAAAATTTACCTTCAAGTACCAAGGAATAGACTGCATACCATAATCAGGGATTCAATCAGTGTAACCAGGTGGGGAATTTATTGCAAGATTACAGAAGTCACATGGTATGCGTGGAAAGAGAAAGACATTAATGTTTCAGATCAAAGAATCAGAACTGAAGTGAGAGTACAGGTTAGTTTTACTTTACGGAGAGGATGCTTTGATATTGAGCCCAGGAGGCTGCAATATGGTGAGATGGATTATAAGATATTCCTCATTCTTCATTGAGCCTCACTGTAACAGTGTAGGAGGTCGGAGTGGGGGTGTGATGGAGAATTAAAATGACAGACAACAGGGAACTCAGGGCTACTCCTGCGGGATGAACATAGGTGTTTTGCAAAGTGAACACTAGCCTACGTTTAGCTTTTCCAAGTTAAAGAAAACCTTGGAGAAGATTCAGTGCAGTCCACAGACTGGAAGGACTGTGAGTGAATCACTGATGAAATACACAAATGTCCTGTAGAAATTCAGCATGTATAGGAAGTGAAGGGTAACCAATGTTTCAAGCCTGGGGCTTTCGTCAGGTATTATAGATGTTCTGGATATACCTGACGAGGGGCCCAGGCCTGAAATTTTGGTTACTCGTTACTTATTATGGGATGCTGCGTGACCTGCTGAGTTTCTCCAGCATGTTTGTGTATTACACATGACCCTAGTATCTGGGAACTTCCTTTTTGACTCTGAATCACTGCTTCACTGGGAAAGACTATCCAGATTCCTGGTTGATAGGATTGATGGTAAGAAATTTGTGAGGGCATCTTTAAAAAATGTATCTTTAACTTTAAAAATCTTTAATAGTCCATTTTAATTATTTACATTGTCAATGTGTCTTTGACTTTCAGATATTTTAAAAGCAGTTCCAAAACCTTTGACAGTTGAGAGCTTGCTGGGAGCATGATGGTACTTGGTAACGAGCCAGATCCAACAAAATCCAGCTCACTAACTTTGACTTGGCTTTTAATTTAATGCCACGAGCACATATCTATGGCAGGGACTGCATCTCTCACATGCCACAGAACAGATGGAGATCTAAATATGTAATTGTCCCCTCTGAATAAAAGTGTTCTTATTGCTACACCATTTCAGTTCCCTTCAGCAGATGTTTGGCAGAGAGGTCTGGTGCTGACTCAGCTTTTCGTAAACTTTGGATGCCAGTGCATCCGTAAAGAAAGATCCATGCCAATTACTGAGTGATGGCATTTGCTTGTATATGTGAAAAGGTGCATTCAGGTGAGGGGACTCCAGGAGGTGCACAGGAGCAGAGGAGGTGCTCAGGAAGGAGGTGGACATGAGGGATGTTTATGAATGCTCTGCAAAGAGGCAGGCAGAATCAAAGGCTGGAGATGCATAAGTGAGAGATATAGATAGATGCAAGGTACACAGAAGGGAGAGGAAGGCATATAGGAAGCATGAACACCAGTGAAGAGGGCACAAGAGATGGTGGCACAGGAGGGATGTGCACAAAATAAATTTATAATTGAAAATGGGTTATGAACAATTATTACTGATTTCTTCAGTGGTAGAATCCAATCAGAGCAAATCAGCACAGGGTACCCCAAGGCTTTGTGCTTCATTCTCCACTCTATCCCCAGTACATTCATGACTACGTAGCCAAGGTTGGCTCCAGCACAATCTATAAATTTGCTGACAACACCTCTGTTGTTGACCACATTAGTGGAAAATGATGAGTTAGAATATAAAATGGAGATTAAGAACCTAGCTGAGTGATGGCAGGCAACAATCTTGCTCTCAAAATCACTAAGGAGCTGATTGTTGATTTTTGGAATGAAAAGCAGTGGGACCATGAAGTTGTCCACATTGATGAGGAAGAAATGGAACGGGATAGAACCCTAAAATTTCTGGGAGTCCATATTTCAGAAGACCTCTCCTGGAGCTAGCATATCAAGACAACTGTGAAAAAGGTACACCAGTGCCTTGACATTCTTACGAGTCTGAGGAGGTTTGGCATATTGTTCAATAATCTATCAAAAATCTACAGGTGTAATTAGGAAAGATTACTAGCTGGATACATCACAGCTGAAATAATAAGGGACCTCCATCATCCTGGTTACAACCTTTTCTCACTGCTCCTTTCAGCAGAAGGTCTAGAAGCCCGAAGTCAGCACTTCTATGTTCAAGAACAGTTTCTTTCCAACAGCTATCAGGCTTTTGAACCTCCTATTGTTAAATTAATCAGAGACTGCTCTGACACTATAAAAGGATTGTCCGCCAAGTCCCTTTCTTTGCACTGTGATAATTTATTTTCTATCTTTTGTATTTATTGTATCCTTTTAATTCAATTAAGTATAGTATTGTAATTGTTTTTTTAAAACAAAATTCATGTTTGGCTGCAGCATCTAAGATAATTGACTCAATTGTACATTGTATAACGTATATGACCACAAACTCATTATCATTCATATGTTGGATTGTCTTTTTAATTGTAAAAGATATATTATCCTAGCAATAAATAATTGAGAAGTTAATGGAAAGGAAGAGTTAAAATAAATTCTAACACAAGAGAAAAGAAATAGGCAAATTAATAGTTTCGAAACCACCCCCTACCTGTGAACTTGATGGTCAGCATCTTAGAAAGAAAAAGGTACAGAGATAGTTGATGATAATGGTTCTGATAAACTAAAATGCTCTGGATTCTGGACAAGTCCCAGAGGATTAGAAATCCACAAATATAATGCCACTATTCAAGCAGTGAGGAAAGTAGAAAGATAGAAATTACAGGTATCCCACTACATCAGTGGAAAAATGTTGGAATCTTTTCTTAAGTGGAAAATAGTAGGACTCTTCCGTTTAAAGTAATGAAAGGGGAAATGAAAGAAGGATTGAAGGGATTGAAGGAAGAAATGAAAAGGAAAACTAATGGAGTGTTAGAAGTTGTGAATAAAATGAAGAAGAAATTGGAGAAAGTGGATGAGAAAATTACAAGAGTACAGGAGGAAATGCAACATGTTGAAGACAGGGCATCGACTGTGGAAAACACAACCACTGGTTTAATTTCAGTGAATCAAAAGCTTCTAGAGAAAGTGGATGTATTGGAAAACTTCAGCAGAAGGGCTAATATTAAAATAGTATGCCTTTTGCAATTAATTTTTTTTTAAATGGATCCCTGAAGTTTTGGGAGAGCAAAATTTTGAAAATCCAATTGAAATTGAAAGAGGTCATAGAGCTCTGAGACCAAAACCTCTTCCAAATCAGAGACCGCATTCTATATTAATTTAATTTTTACATTATCAAGACAGAGAAAAGGTTTTAATTGGTTTACTTAATGTCTGAAGGTGCAGAGCAGGGGTATAGGCGTCTGCCAGAGGAATAGACTGAAAAGTAGATGCATCTATTAGCTGACACCCTTTTAATGAGCCCGAAGAAAATCTGCACCAAGCAAAGATTGGGATACTGCTGCTATAATAAATGGCCAAGTGTGGAGATAATTCTCGAACTTGACATTCATCTTCCTGGTGCCAGAGTTCGGAATGTTGTAACTGTTAAGTGCTCGTAGTTGCAGGTTCAGTGTAGGATTGCGTGTGTCAAAACCGGAGAGTGGAAATACTCTAACTTCTGAACCCGTGTCCACCAGAAATTTCTGCAGGAACAACTGGTCCCATACATACAGTAGGCTTGCAGGTTTCTCGCCAACTGCCGCTGCTCTTACTAGCGATTGACCTGGGCGTTTCCCACAAACAGGAAGGTGGAAGGCACTTGCGGGCATTTACTCCCCAATGCCTGTGGTAATAACACCAAGATAAGGTGTTCACAGGCTGCTTGCTTGTCTTGGGGCATTGCCTGCTTGTAGGGAGTGATGAACTTGGAGCACTAGCATGTGACGCTGGGTCAATATCGGAGGGGTTGATTGGGCAGACTTGTTTTTCCTTGCTTTACTTTTTAGCCAGCCATAGAATGTCTGCCTCTGTTGCTACAGCCCTTGGGTCTTCAAATGAACACTTGGAGAACAAAAGCCTACTGTCATCTGGCATTCGTTCTAAAAAAAAACTGCTCAAGTAACATATTGGGCCTTTCACCAGCTCCCAGGAACAGCATTTCATCCATTAGTTCTGAAGGGGGATGGTCTTCCAACCCATCAAGGTGTAGTAGTTTAGCTGCCCTTTCCCTATGGGACATACCATATACACAAAATAAAAGTGCTTTTAAAGTGTCATACTTGCTGATACGTGGTGGATCTCGTAGGAAGTCTCCGACCCTCTAAGTGATGGCCTGGTACAGGGCACTGACAAGATGGTAATAATGAGTGGTGTCCAATTCGACTTTGTGAAGGTGAAATTGTGCTTCAGTTTCTTGGATCTACAGTTCAGGCTCAGCCAACGGCTGTAGAGTCCATGTTTGTTCAAAATATGATTTTGGACTCGTGGGTTCATCAATTGTGGCCACTGGAATTACAGTGGACATGACAAAATAACCACACAAGCCATTTCTATGTGAATCAAACGTATTTACTCTTCATCACCCGTACAACCTTTTCAAAGCAAGAATCATGTGCTCGACACGCACTGACTTCTTCGCGCACTGATGTCACATGGCTAGTCGATGCTTCCTGGGAGTTGTAGTGCCGCCATAGTGCTGCTAGACATTGTCAAATATACTCTGATTTTTAAAAAACTTGTACGCTCCAAATATTGATGATGAGAGATTTGTTCAAGAAAAAATCTTAATTTTTCAGAGGGACATGATTATATGTTGGTAGGAGGGGATTTTATTTTTTGCTTAGATCCACTTTTAGATAGATCTACTGAAGTAGCAATGAGAGCAAAAGCTACAATCGTTTTAATGAGAGATTTGAATTTAATAGATGTATGGAAGAGGATTCATCCTGGAGAGAAAGATTATTCTTTTTATTCGAGTTGGTATGATTCTTATTCTCGAATTGATTTACTTTTAATCTCAGCACAAATGAAGCTGATTATAAAGGGAGGATTTTATCTGATCATTTGCCTTTATTAATAAAGACGGAACTACCTGTAAAGGAGAAAACAATTTAAAGGTGGAGCTTGAATTATTTATTATTGAAAAGAAAAGATTTTTGTGAGTTCATTAGAATATAAATTCATATATTTTGTGATACAAATTTGAACTTGGTAAATGACAAGTTTATTATATGGGATGCTTTGAGGTCAAATTATAAGCTTTACTTCTAAAAGAAAAAAGGAGTAAATGAGAGAGAAGGATCAATTAGAAAGAGAAATAAGTTTTGGAAAAGGACCTTCAAAAACGGGGTTCTGAAGATAAGCGTAAGCAATTAATTATTTAAATAAACAATATAACACATTACAAACTTACAGAACAGAGAAAGCCATTACAAGAACAAAACAACGATATTATGAATTAGGTGAGAGATCATATAAATTACTTGCTTTAAAAATACTGGCAATTAAAAACTGAACAGGTCTTGAGAAAAATTAATGCAATTAAAAGGCATACTAATGTTGTTATTTATAAATCTCAAGTAATAAATGAATCATTTAAGTGTTATTATTTGAAATTGTACAGCTCTGAATCTTTAAAAGATGAAAATAACATAGATATTTATCAAAGATAACTTTTCTGAGATGAAGTTTGGAAGAGCAAATTGAACCGAATGCTCCTTTACTCAGATAGAGTTGAGGAAAGCTATGAGCTCATTACAAAGTAATAAGTCTTGAGGAGAGGATGAATTCCCAGATGAATTTTATAAAGAATTTAAAGATTTATTAGTTCCTATTTTTATGGAAGTGTTAGATCAAGGTTCAGAAATCCATACTCTCTCAGAATCATTTTCAATGGCAATAATTACAGTGATTGCTAAAAAAAAAGATAGAGACAATTTAAAGCTTTCACTTTATTGACCCATTTCATTATTAAATGTAGATTATAAAATTGTTGCAAAAATCTTGGCAAATAGAATGACTGAACTATTGCCTAAATAAATATGGATCAGACATATTTTGTAAAAGACAGTAGTCTGAAAATGTAGTTAGATTACTTAGCACAAAAGAGGAGAATTGAATGTTGCAGTGGCTCCAGATGCAGAAAAAGCATTTGATAGACTGAAATGAGATTTTTTGTATAAGGTGTTGGAAAAAATTGATTTGGATTCACTTTTATAAATGAGATTATGGCATTGTATAACAATCCTAAAGCTAAAATAGGGACTAATGGACAAATATCTGCAATGTTTCAGTAGAGAAGGATGTCCTTTATCTCCATCTTTGTTTACTTTAGATATAGAACCACTTGCTGAAATAATGTGGAGTGATTTGGAAATTAAGGGATTTAGAGTAGATCAAGAAGACCATAAAATGAGTTTATTTGCAGATTATGTTTTAATATACTGGACCGATATGTTTTAATATATTTGATTGAGCCCAAGACATCTTTATAAAAATTATATGTTAAATTGGAAGAATATAGATTAGTTTCATGTTATAAAATAAATTGGAATAAAAGCAAAATTATGCCATTAACGGAAGGTGATTATACTCCATGTCAAATAAATACCTAGTTTAAATAGCCAAAAGAGGGTATTAAATATTTACACATTTGCACAGAAAACAATTAGAAAAATGTATATAAATTGAATTATTTACCATTACTTAAAAAGATTGAGGATGATTTTAAAAATGGATTAATTTACCTATAACTTTAGTGAGAGGGGTTAATTGTATTAAGATTAATATATACCCCAGATTACAATATCTTTTTCAAATACTACCTATTTTAAAACCTGAAAAAAATTTCAAGAATTTAATTAATATGTAAGGAAATTCCTCTGGAAAGGTAAAATGTCAAGAGTTTCTATAGATAAGTTAACATGGAAATATGAATTGGGAGGCTTACAGCTTCCTAATTTCAAAAATTATTATCAAGTGCCACAAATGTCATTTCTTCTTTTTTTGAAAGAGAAGAAAAGCCATCATGGGTTAAAATAGAATTGAATAAAATAGGTGAGAGAAAAGCAGAAGAATTTATATATAAATGGGATGCAAAATTGATGGTTGGTCATAAAGAAACACCATTGTTGAAGCAATTTTATTAATATTTAGAATAAAATAAATAATGAAATTGGTGTAAGAGGATGTATATCACCCAAAATGCTTTGATTCAAAATTCTCTTATACTGTTTCAAAAGCTAATCAATTTTTAGATATGTGGTTTCATAAGGGGATTATAAATGTTGAAGATTGTTATGAAAAGGGTAAATTAATGTCATTTGAGCAATTGAGAAATAAATAAGGAATAACTCATAATACCTTTTTTTGTTATTTTCAATTAAGAGTCTATTTGATGAATAAGTTAGGTCCAACCATGTTGATGGGTAGATCTATGTAGGGATTGTATGACTAATACTATTAATGTAAAGGTATAGATTAGTTCACTATAATATTTTTACA
Source organism: Narcine bancroftii (assembly GCF_036971445.1). Taxonomy (NCBI): domain Eukaryota; kingdom Metazoa; phylum Chordata; class Chondrichthyes; order Torpediniformes; family Narcinidae; genus Narcine; species Narcine bancroftii. The sequence continues at coordinate 246,621,303 of NC_091472.1, read as the reverse complement.
TAGATTGAAATCAGATTTATCAGATTAATATTTTAGGTGTGATGAAGATGTAGGAACATTTTTTGCATTCAACTTGGTCTTGTCCTAAGGTAAGACCTTTTTGGGTGGATTTAGGGATTTTTTTTGGAACAAGTTATAGGTGTCATATTTCTGCAAAATCCAGATTTATTTATATTCAGAAATATTGAAGGAACAAGATCTAAATTAAAATTATCAATATATCAATTGTAATTTGTTAAAGTTGCATGAGCAGTGACAAGCAAATGTATTACAGTTACTTGGAAATCAAATACATTTTTGGGTATGGCAAGATAGAATGCAGAAATTCAAAGTTGAATTCCTTTGGAAAAATGATATATAGTTTGAGAAATAAATATGCTATGTTCTGCCAATTTGGTGAGTGTTTACCCAAATATTTGATTTAAATTTGTAAAATTGTCCTTCCTATGCCTCTGGACCTACAAGAATTTCCTCTGAATTATATTAATGTATTTTCCAAACATGTGTGTTAGATGACATCCCTATGTGCAATCCAGAAACATTATTTTCCTTCTTTTATTTTATATAACTATATTGTACTTTTTATATTGGTTATTTTGAGGGAGAGGAGTGGGGGAGGGGTGTAAATACCATAATGTATGTTACTCCTAGTCTGTTTTCTTTTTGGAATGTGTATTACTATATTAATATTTGATTACTACATAATGCAAATTAAAAAAAAAATCAGAGAGATTAAAACCAGGACAATGGATCCAAACCATAAGACACTGGAGCAGAAATAGGCTTTTCAGCCCATTTAGTCTGCCCCACCATTTAATCATGAGCTGATCCATTTTCCCACTCAGTCCCATTGCCTGGCCTTCTCCCCATAACCTTTGATGCCTTGGCTAATCAAGAACCTATCAATCTCTATCTTAAATACACTCAATGACCTAGCCTCCACATGCCCCTGTGACAACAAATTCCACAGATTTACTACCCTCTGACTGAAGAAATTCCTATGCATCTTTGTTCTAAGTCGATGCACTTCAAGTTGTGCCCTCTTGTCCTTAAGTTTCCCATCATGGGAAACACCTTTCTACAGTTACTCTGTCCGTGCCTTTCAACATTTGAAATGTTTCAATGAGATCCCCCCTCATTCTCCTAAATTCCAACGAATATAGGCCAAGAGTTGTCAAACGCTTCTGATAGGATAACCATTTTATTACCAGAATTATCAAAGTAAACTTCTTTGAAACCTCTCCAACTCAGCACATCTCTTCTGAAATGAGAAACCCATATAACAGGCTCTATTCATATAACCCATATGAGATACCTGAATACTTGAGTAAATGCTTTTAGATGTGTCCTTCAATTAATTTATGTGTTTTTGAGAAAAATAAACAGGTAATGCCTTACCTAAAGAAATGTCTTCCAAATATATGAACTGTTTGTTTGCCAATATCAACAATACATATTTTCAAGGCCTAATTCTTTATCCTGTGGCACCCTTGAAACTGCAGTAAGCATGACAATAATAATACTTTTGTATAAATAGATTATTATAATCCACATTAAAAATCTCATTAAGATATATTTTTTGATTGCCTCAATGTAACTATCCATGGAAACCTATATTTGTTTGCTTATTAGAAAACAAATTAGAACCCTATTAACATGGAAAACATATTTCATGCAATATATTTGCAGATTACCGGTACTCAATAAATTTTTATGCATTTATTTATGGATACATTTCCAATTGAATGCACCATTTTTTTTGTAATGCAATCAAACTCATTTATATACAAAATGAGTATATGCAAATGTGCTTATATGCAGATTTGCTGAATGTCTCAGTTGTCAGTCATTCATTCCAATTATATTCTAATTCACTGCCATAAAAGTGTCCTTATGCAAATTAAAAAATATTTCCTAAGGGGAAAAGGTTAGATTAGCGTATGATCACTAAATAATGTCTGTGTTTTGTGTGAAACAAATAGTTGCAATGAATTGAAATTGGCAAGAGTTAGTACTATTCCTTTCTTATCTTCAACTCTAGCTTTAAAAGACCTATAAAACTTATTTCACTTGATAGCAATAATCAAATATTGTTAGTTATTTAATGAAGAATTTTAATAATAGCAATTAATAAACTTATCAAAGCATATATGGGAACAGTCCGTTAATCCAGCACATTTGGAATGATGATGCTGTTGGATGATTTTCTGGGCCATTGAATGTTATGTCATTTAATGCTCTGACACACTTTTAATTCACTTATTTTTAGATGTTGCCGACTGCTGTAATATACGCTTTAGTGAACTTGGTGAGTATAGACAGAGTGAGGGAAATGGGGAACTGATGAGTTTAAATGGAGCACTGAAACTGAGTACAGGGTGAGTTTATAGGGAGCATAGAAACCATCATCCCTGTATGAAAAGGGAGTGCAGGTATTAGGGATCAAATGAGTCAGAAGATGAACAAGTAGGATTTCTGAATAAGTGAATATTGGTCTTTCAACATAGTGTTTCATTTGTTTCTGTGCAATTTCAGATACGGGTAGGTAGGCCCTAACCTAAGATGGGGTTTGGTTCCATGACTTCCTTCATAAGTAGAAATTATTGTAAGTCGGGGTCTACCTGTACAGGTAACTTCCAGGTTTGCCTCTGTCAGGAGGCCAATGCCCTCGCTCCTGTGGTGGGAGGCCGACATTCTGGCTGCTGCAGGAAGCTGAAGGTGTGCCAGTAACTAGGAGTAGTGATGTCACCTCGCAACCTACAATATGAATTGGAATACGTGCAGATTGAGGTCGCTTTCTCTCTCTCTCTCTCTCTCTCTCTCTCTCTCTCTCTCTCTCTCTCTCTCTCTCTCTCTCTCTCTCTCTCTCTCTCTCTCTCTCTCTCTCTCTCCTGTCTCAAAGCATGTTTCCTTGACATCATTGCAAGACCAGCACCAAAATGAAGACGGTGGTGGGTGGACGTGATGGGAAATTATCTGCATGCGCTGATTGGATGGAAGCATTTTCTTAAGAGAAAGAATAGGAAACACATTGATATAGGTAGACCCTGACTTACCTTTATTCAAAACGGATTCTGATCATTGTAACTTTGAAATATATCAAGTTTGAACATCGTAAGTCGGGGGCTATCAGTATATGGAAAAGCTGACCTGCTGCCAAGTGAATCTGTTCAGCTGAAAAATATCTTTACTCACTGTCCGTTCTGTGAAGCAACTCTAAAACCACCCGATGAAGAGTGGTTGCTCTCTCCACTGATGCTGCTTGACCTGCTAAGCATTCTAACTTCAAAATCAGTGGACCTAGTTAGTATTTCTCCCAAAATGCCAGCTTTTGGTAAAAGGAATAAAAGGGAATAAAAGGGCAAACTATTATTTTGATGGGGAGACAATTCAAAATTCAAAGGAACTTGGGAGTCCTCATGCAAAATACTCTAAAAGTTAACTTCCAGGATGAGTTGGCAGTGAAGAAGCTGAATTAAATGTTGGCATTCATATGTAGTGGAATAGGATATAAGAGCAGGGAACAAGGAAGTTTTGAGGAGGAAATTCCAGAAGTAAAACAGTGTGATAGATATCAGCACAACCCTCAATTGTGGAATGGTGAAAATCAGGAATGCAAAGAGGTCAGAATGAAAGGTAAAGAAAGGAGATCAGTGACAAGGTAATAGAAAACACATTCAAAACATATTAATAACATTTAGTGCCTTACATCACAGCTCTGACAGGGGCCTTGCATAAAAGCCAATGTGATGGCAACCTGAAAACCAGTAATGGAACAAAATTGGATGGTACTCAAACATCTCCATTTTAGTAAACTAAAAATCCAGGGTGGCACTAATGCTATTTTGACAAGTAATCAATACACCAAAAGAACCTTGCAACCACTAGCCAACTGTCTTGTTATATCAGCAACCATATGCCTCACTAGCGAACAGAACAACACATCTGTGCAATCAAAATCTCTTCAAATATTACTTCACATCCCTTGAGAGTGGTTGCAGTGATTCAATGATCATACCCAAGGCATACTTTATCTCCCTTTCCTGTCTAAACCAATGAAAAGGTAGTTTAAATCTGACCCTAAACGAAATTGCATGGTGAAAGAATTTCAATAAATGATTAAATGGCTCCAGACCAATCAGTTATTCAAAGCTAATGATAAATGATAAATCAGAGAAGACAATTTGTACTTAGAACTGAAATATTGCAATGATCCTGTCAGAAACACAATGTTCCTAAGATGGAAGCTCAGCAGACAAAAAAAACTTCAAGAGTAATGGATTACATAATTAATTAAAGTTAATATGAATATTTAAAACATAATACTTGAAAAGTGTTCCATTTTGGAGCTGATTAGCGTGTAACAATTACGATTACACATTTTCTCAAAAGAAGGCCAAGTCAGCAGGGTGTAAAAATAACTGTTCATACTGTTCATGCCTGGATGGTCTATTAACAGGGAGTAAAAATAGTTACTTTCTATTCATTTCAGTATTTATTATATGTTATATTATAATCTATGTTGTTAATGGATGGATTTTATTCTGCCGTTTAAATATGACTGAATATGTAGTTATCTTTGATGTACTTAGAGTTACAGCACGGTAACAGCCTTTCAGACCCACGAACCCACGCTGCCAATGTGACCTATCGATCACTTACATTTTTGGAATGTGGCTGAAAACCAAAGAACTGAAGGAAACCCGTGTGGACATGGGGAAAACATACAAACTCCTTAGAGTCAGCTACTGGCGCTGAAGGAGCATTGTGCTGACCGCTGTGGTAACCATGCCTGATATCAGGTTTTGTGGAAAACCAACATGGAAGCAAATGTATTTATTTATTCCCTTTGTTTATTTCACTATCTATAACAAAGTCTGTGTTGTGGGTGAATGGTGGCTGGTTTTCTTTTCAAAACAAGTGGAGATAATCTTACATCTGATGAATCAGGACCAACTTATGATTTTTTTTCTCAAGTGTGGAGTTACTCAGACTCTCCCTACTTTCCACTCACTGAGGTCTGATCTGCAAATGCCCTCCCCATTTGTGGAATTTGGGTTGGAATCAATGAAGGGCACCTGCCCAAGAAACATTACAAGCTAAATGTTAACAGTGAGAACAAGCGTGTTAACACAATACTGTACCTGGCACAAGGGATTCTTCTCTATTCCCTCCTGCATGCACATCTATTTTCTCAAAGATTACAGATAACTGTCTCCAAGATGCAAACCATTCCACAGCAAGTAGTGTTCATTCAGGAGCAGGCCTACCATGGGTCAATACCTTGGATCCTGACAATGAACCTCAAAGCATATTGTGGAGATCAGTACTTGTTCAAAGATGCAGCAGGAAAGACCACAGAGATGCTGGGCATTGAAGTAGAACCCACAAGAAATAGCAAATAAATATATTAAATATGTGCAGATTATTATCACATTCATATATCTATCAATCTTATTTTGTTCTTACTCTGGAAAACAAGACATTTAGTTTAATGCACCCTGTGGTCCTTATTATTTTCTGCTAATATGAGAATATTTGCCCAAGTGGTTACAATTGAAATGAATACCAAAATATTTGCACATAGATCTTGCTCCAAAACATGAATTAAAATGATTAAAGTTCCTTTATTTTAATTGTAAATTGTTTGAAAGTACTTGGTTGAAATCTGACAATTGGCAGCAGAGTGACGTAGCATTGAAATAATGGCTGATCAGTATGCATTTATTGATTTAGTTGACTAAAACCACAAAAAAATAAACATAGCTTCAAATAAACACCTTCCTTTGAGCAACAAGCAATATTTATACCAACTATTAAATGAGAAATTATACATCAATTGAAAGGAAGACACGCTAAAGAAAAAGACTGTCAGTGGATAATAATTTTATTATAATTCCAATTTCTCATGAATACACATTAGCTACTCATTGATTTTTTATGAAGTTTACATTTCTGAGGTTTGAATTATTTCAGATTTCTTCTCAGACTGCATACATGACATCACATTCCACCCTGAGATTCCTTTTTTCCTGCAGGCAAAGCAGAATTACCACTTATTGGTAGTAAAAAGAAACTGAACAATGTACACATGTAAACAAATAAAGTACTGTAAGCAGAAAACTAATGTAAACGAACTGACTGTGCAATAGAGAAGGAATAAAAAGAATCAATAAAGTGCACACATAAAAATTCTTAAATGAGTCCCTGATTGAGTTTGTCATTGAGGAGACTGATGATGGAGGGGTAGCAGCTGTTCCTGAACCTGATGGTTTGAGTCTTGTGGCCCCTATAACTCTTCTGATGGTAGCAGCGAGGTCAGAGTGTGTGCTGTGTGGTGTGGATCCTTGATGATCATTGCTGCTTTCCAACAGTAGGATTCCCTGTAGATATACTCAATAGTGGAGAGGGTTTTGCCTGTGATGTCCTGGGGTATGTCCACTGCATTTAGGAGGGTTTTACACTTAGGGGTACTGGTGTCCCCATACTAGAGTGTGAAGCAGCTGGGCAGCACACTTTCCACAACACAGTAGAAATTTGCCAGGATTTCTGGTGTTTCATACTAAACCTCCGCAAACTTCTGAGGAAGTAGAGGCCCTGTCATTTTTTTTGAGACCATGGACAAACATGCCATTAGTGCATTGGGTCCAGGAAAGATTCAAGGTCGTAACTCCCAACAACTTAAATTTGCTCACCCTCTCCACCTCTAATCCCCCAATAATCGCTGGATGGTATATCTCTAGTTTTCCCTTCCTAAAGTCAACAATCAGCTCCTTGGTTTTAGTAACATTGAGTGCGAGGTTATTGTTGGTGCACCATTTGGCAAGTTTTCAATCTCCACCCTGAATGCTGACTCATCGCCATTCTTTATACAACCAACTTTGTAGATGGTGCTATTGTTGTACCAAGCCAGATAGCTGTACGTGTAAAGTGAGTAGAGCCAGTGGCTAAGAATGCAGCTCTGACGTGCTCCAGTTCTGATGGAGATTGTGAAGAAGTTCTTACTGATCCTTATTGATTCTGATCTGGAGGTGTGGAAATTCATCATCCAATTATACACTGGGGTGTTGAATCCCGGGTCTTGGAGTTTGCTGATCAGCTTTGAGGTTGATTTTGAATGGATGATAGGGTGATGATCAATTGTATTGCAAAATAAAATTTACCTATGAAATGCTATTTATTTGATGTCTTCTGCACATCAGTTAGAACATTTGACATTATTGGAGTCATTTGCCTAATTAATGCCCATTAAATAATAATAGGTTGATATTGAATTGAACATATTTCAGGTGCCTTGATCCAGAACTTGCTGGAAAAATGAAGGCGTTTGAAAGAGTACATTGTCAAAGGTGAAGTTTTACACACCAGCAATAGAGTGACACAGGACCACCACTAATTTCCACTCTATGCTGGTGGTTTGTGTTGCTCCATTTTTAATTCCATCCTCAGGCCACCCAAGAATACCAAATAAGTGCTGCATTTGCCTGACTAGAATGAATCTGCTGAGGTACTGAAGGTTAGAACCAGCATTTATCGTCACAAAGGTAAGATGACACACAACTTCTCCATTCCAAAAAAGAGCATAGAGTGGGTTAACATCTTTATTAATGCATCTGTAGCTGTTATTCTTGTGTGTGAGAAAATGACTTTAATTTCCCTCTGAATTTAATTCTGATTCCAAATGGGTTTTCGCCAAATAAATTCACAGAGGTAACCACCAAAAAAAAACCTCACAACTGACGATATTTCATCCAAATATCTTTGGATATGAGTGAGATCTGAAATGAGTACTTCTCATTGTTATTCTCCAGAGCTGGACATGGAGGCTAGAGAGTTAACAAAGTAGTGCAGTTATATTTTGGAACATGTCTGGAAGAGCTAAAAAATACGGGACCACATTAGGGTGGATAAATCCCAGGATTGATGGAAACTATCCCATAATATTAAGAGAGGCTGGGCCTCTGATGAGATTTTTGCAGCTATGGCTGATGTACCAGAAGACTGGGGGATAACTAATGCTCTCCATTTGCTTTGAGACCATGGATTAGTGCTATTTCAGGAATGCAGCCACATAAATGTTGAGGAGTACATAAGCTCAACACTGGCTCTATTAGCAAGTGCTTCGAGGATGTCATGGAGATCAAATGCTACACAACCAAGTCAAAATGGAATCTCTGGTTGGATGTACAAGTTTGTGCACTTTTCAGATGCACCCTTCAGGACAGGAGGCAAGTTGGTACTGAGACCAGCCAGGGCTGAACTCTCCCGTGCAATTGGGAAGGCAAAGCATGGTACACACAGAAGATCCATAGGCAACTGTAACCCTTGTAAAATGCGTCGAAAGAACCAAAGACTTGTTGATCCAAACCAAGGCTTTTATTAACTAAAGGACTGGAGCATGTCACATGTAGGTCAACCAGTCCAGAATGACCTGGTCTTGCTAGGAGCAATCCTTTAAGACCTGCCAGTAGGTGTGGCTACACTCTCAGCTAATCACAGTCATCCTACACTACCATCTGCACATATACACATTGGTGATTGAATCAGTACTATCACAACCCTGATTTCACAAGGGGCATGTGGAAAGGGATCAAAAGAATAACAGATCACAAGCCAACCTTGCAAATCAATGACAATGACATTTCCCTTCCTGACAGACTGAACATCTTTTATGCACAGTTCAACAAGAAGAACAGGTTGATGCCAAATAAAGCTCCAACTTTCCCTGAAGAATAGGTCCCTTGCATAGCCAAAGTAAGGAAACTCTGATGCAGCAATCAGACAACATAGCAGGTCAGGTACTGGAGGCCTGCACAGACCAACTGGTGGAGGTCCTTACAAACTTCTTCAACACATTAATGCAGCAGTCCATCATCCCCATGAGTTTCAAGAAAGCCACCATCATTCCAGTACCAAAGAGGGCAACAGTAATGGGCCTCAATGACTACAGCCCCATGGCACTGATCTCCACCATGATGAGACTTTGAGCATGTTGATGGAACACATCAAAGCGCACCTCCCTGAGACACTGGACCCATTTCAATTTGGAATGAAATACAAAAGTCTGTAGATGCTATGATTGTAGTAAAAACACAGAAATGCTCGAAAAACTTAGCAAGTCTTGCAGTATCCATAGGAGGTGAAGATATATAACCGACCTGAGCACTTCTCCAATGTATGAGTAAGAAGTTGGCAGACACCTGAATAGGGGAGAAATACAGATCAACAGGAAAAAAAGTGTTAATTGAATATGGATGGGACATAGCAGAGAGGAAAGGTGAAAACTGACCCCTTGAGAGGGGTTGTTTGGGGTTCTATAGATGTAGAGCCAGTTAAAGAAGAGAAATGGGAAGAGAGAGAGAGATAGAGCAAGAGGAAAGGAGGAAATAAGACAAAGGGAAAGATGGGGGTAAGAGAATGGTAATGAAAACCAGAGTAGTCGATGTTAATGCCATTCAGTTGGATGGTGCCCAGATGAAATATGAGCTGTTTTTCCCATAATTTACAGGTGGTCTCAGTCTGCCAGTGCTTGAGACCATGGACCAAAATTCCAGCAAGGGAATGGGTCAGGGAATTGAAATGGGAGGCCACTGGGAGATTCTCACTAATGCAGCAGAACCGAGATGCTCAACAAAGTGATGTCCCAGTCTGTGTCCAATCTCTCTAATGTATAGGTAACCATCTCAGGAACACCAGATACAGGACATGACCCATGTAGATTCACAAGTGAAATGTGATAGGTGGCAGAAATGGTGGATATGATACATTAGATGCAAAGGCTGGTAGGGTGGTAGTGAGGATAAGGGGAATATTGTCCTTGTTGTTCATGGGGGTGAGGGGGGAATGGCAGATATGCGGGTAATGGAGGATATGCAGTTGATGACCGTGTTGATGGTGGTAGAGTGGAAGCTACATTGTTTGAAGGAAGACATCGCTAATAATCTGGTATAAAAGAACTTGTCCTTGGTGCAGATGTAATGAAGATGGATGAATTGAGAGAACAGGATGGAATCCTTACAGGGAACAGGGTGTGAAGATGGCAGTTGAGGTTGCTTTAGGAGTTCGTGGGTTGGTAGAAGATGTCTGTCAAGGGTTTGTTTCCCGAGAGGGAGAACTGAGAGATCAAGAAAAGGAGAGTGCTGCTAGAGATGGACTAAGTGAATTTAAGTAGGCAGCAAAGTGGATAAAGTTGACAAACTCATCATGAGTGCATGAGTCAGAACCAAAGTAGTTGTTGATGTAGAGATGGAAGGGTTGAAGGGCCTTATTTATGTAGGCTCATAGCTCAGATTGCTGTATGTAGCCAACAAAAAGGCAGACATAACTGGGGCCCACATGGGTACCCATGGATATCCTTTTGACTTGGAGAAGGTGGATGAGTCAAAGGAGAAGTTATTGAGGATGATGACCAGTTATGCCAGCCAGAGGAAGGTGGTGGTAGAGGGATGATGGATGAATTTATTGTCAAGAAAGAAATGAAGGGCTCAGGCCTTCAGAATGGGGGATGGGGGAGTGTAATGGTTGGATATACATGGTAAAGATGAGGCAGTTGCATTCAGGGAACTGGAAGTATTTGAAGTGATGGAGGGCATGTGAAGAGTCGTGGATATAGGTAGGGAGGGACTGGACTTAGTGGAACGAAAGGGAGTTGAGGAAAGTGGATACTGGCTCAGTGGGGCAGGAGCATGTGAAAACAATGGATCTGCCACGTCAATTGGATTTGTGGATCTTGAGTAGGAGATAGAAACATTCAGTGCGGGTTGGGAAACAATGAGGTTGGAGGTTGTTACATGCTACTGACCCACAACTGCAACGCCTGATCCAGCTCCAACAGAATCATCGTTTGCATGTGACACGACAGTCGTCGGCCTCATCAGCAACAACAATGAGTCAAAATACAGAGATAAGGTGGAAAATCTCATGAAATGGCATGATAATGCCAAACTGAGTCTTACTCATCGTGGTTAAGACAAAGGAGATAATTGTGGACATAAGGATGACCAGCATCTAGTACACATTAATAGCTCAATATTGGAGAGAGTGCACTTCCTGAGAAGACTGAGGTGGGCAAGGCTACCAGCCACCATTCTGTCAACTTTCTACAGCAGCTCTATTATGAATGTCCTGGCCGGCTGCATTGCAGTGTGATATGGTTGCTGTAGAGCATCAGATCGGAGATTAGTCCACAGGACCATAAAAGAGGTGAAGAGGATAGCTTGGGTCACCCTCCCCACCCCCCCCCCCCACCATGATTTGATGTGATTTACCAGGATTGTTGTTTAAAGAAGGCTCGCAAAATCCGGGTGGAAACCTACCAATCCACACACAGCATTTTCCAGCACTCCCCTCGCGAAAAAGAAGTATCAGAACCAGATCCATCAGGCTGAGGAACAACTTCTTCCCACGGGCAGTGAGACTGCTAAATGACTACTGAAACCACTCTCTATGATTCTTAATATTTACTAAGAATATTTATTTTAATATATGTACACGTGCTGTGTATATGTGTCATTTGTATGTGTGTTATATCTGTAAGTATGTTTTGCCCTGTTCTGTTCTGTGGACCAGAGAACGCTGTTTTGTTGGGTTGTACTGGTAAAATTGGATGACAAATAAAGTTGAACTTAAACATTAAAAAGGGGTGTAGGTATTAAAGTGGAAACTTCAGATCAGCAGTGGCTTATTAACCATTAGGCTGAAGCCTTGGGGCCCTGAAGGTAAGGGGGCCAGACGCATTATGGTCTGATTAAAATGGCTTAACAATAACAATGAGTATCATTATTCTCCTTCATCCTTTGAGTTGGTTTGATTTCATTAAAAATTGCATCGAATCTATTTACAAAGTATCAGGAAAGGACTACATTGTTGCAGGTTGGAGAAGAGCACACATATTTACAGGAGTACTCGAGGAATGGTGCGCCATAGCCACAGCGCTGCAGGAACCTGGTGGGACATTTGCAGCCCTTCCTCCCCATTGTGTGTACCCGGGGGCACAGTGGGACTCCACTGTCGCCCACCCAGCCTGAGCAGCATGGCGACCTCTTCCTGCCTAGCAGTGACCTCTCACTGATAAGCAGAATGGGGAATGGCAACTTCTCCCTGCCCAGTGGGACGGGGACGGGCCCACTGCTTTAACATTTCATTGAAATAGGCAGGGTCAACAAAAAAAGGCTGCACATAAAATTAATTGTTGGATTTATCTACTATTAGACAAAATCAGTGATTTCTCTTCAAATTATACAACCAAAGGTGATAGTGATTGTTTGAACTTTAACATCTCTATGTTTTTAATCATCATTGTACTGTGATTTTGCATAATCAAGTTTTATTAATAAATGAAAGCCTAATTCAATCCTTCGCTGCAGGGATATTTGGTCTGTTATTATTCATGCAATAGTTGTAGAAAATGTGTAATGTATAAATTGTTTGAAATGAAATCTCAGCAAAACGAAATGGAGAAAGTCACATGATGAGGAGGGAGGAGAAGGATATCGACCGCTAGAGCTCCCGGCCCAAGAAAGCCAAAAACAGTTTAAAAAAAAAAGTATAAACACTAAAAATAGCAAGAATAGATAAATAAAATGGTGAGAAAAACACCAAATGAAAACAGCCAGTAAAGTAGGAGCAAATGCCAGCACCAAATCCAATCCACTTTGTGGAGCCCAAGATGGCAACATCAATTCCAGGCCTGAAGACCGAGGGTTCCTGACGATGGAGGCGTGACCCACAGAATGTGACTAGCACTCGCCCGGAGGGCAGCAAGAGGTGAGACTGACCAGAAGAGGAGAAACAACGCGGTTTCCGACCGGTCATTTGGAGGCAAGGGGCCCGCGGAGAAGTCCGAGCCTCGGGGAAAGTATGTCACACTCCACCTTCCCCCCCCCCCCCCCCCCCCCCAGGACAGCAAGAAAAAAAGCACCCAGGAGTGGAATGCCACAGCTAGCAGAACCGGCTTACGGGAAGACACAGGAGACCTCAGCCCCACAATGACAAATAGCTCCAACAAAGAATCTAGCGAGGAGGGAAATGATGTGGAGGTTAGAGGTGGCATAGGATGAGAGAGCAGGGGAGCCAGAAGGCACCAGGGAGGCAAGATGGCATCAATAAGATGGAGAGAGGGCAGGAAACCCTCACTACACAATATCTTAAAGACCATGGGAAGGATGGAGGAGAGACTGGCAAGAGATGTAAGCAAAAAACAGGAATTTTATAATAAAATGGACAGGTGGGAAAATGCCCTAATTGAGAGGAAGAGTGACTGAAGTGGAGGAAAGAATCTGGGATACTGAAGTGAGAATAAATATACTGGAGAGGGAAGTTACCACATGGGGGGCAGAATGGAGATGCCTCTGGCAGAGAACTGACACTGGAGAAACACCATAAAAATTATGGGGTTGAAGGGAGGCAAGGGAGGGAGGGAAGGAGGGGAATAAGGTGTCATTCTACCCAGATAAAAGTGTGGCCTCCTAAAACAAAGAAAATAATTTGAGCCAATTAAAAGAATGCCTAAACAGAAAGGATATGAATGTCCTCAGATACCCAGCAATTATAAAAATTGTAATGGTGGGGAGGAGGGAAAGTTCCTGTCAGAGGTCAAAGAGGAATAACAATTTCTAAAACAGTTGCTGGTTTGTAAGGGTAATATCAATGCTTTGTTGTACGTAAGAATGTACCGTAGTAATAGCTATATGATAATAATAATTGCGGGTTTAACTGTTTGTTTCATTGGTGGGAGAATTTGTAAAAAGGGAAGTGATCCGTGGGGGCTCAGGGGGTGAGGGTGAAGTGGTGTGGGATGTAGATGGGTGCAAAATGCACAAACTGTAGAGAGGATTAAGTCACTGGGGCAGTGGGGGGGGGGGGAGAGGAAGAATTGAAAGGAGTAAGATAGAGATGGAGGATATATGTGAATTTGATCATTTATTTTTGTATTATATGCTGTTCTTTTTGTCTTTTTTGTCTCTTATTGTATTTCCTTTCTAGGATTTGTCACGGACTCAGTTGACTGGAATGCCTGGCTGAAGGAAAAGGATTGGGTGGATGGTGGACATGGGGTGGTCGTGGTATGGGGGAAACATTAGACTTTGGAAGAGTCTCTGGGGCAATGGCAATAATATCAAATATATGTTTCAAAATAAATGATCTGAATAGGAGGCAAAGAGGAAAAGAGTCTTGGCACACAGAAAGAAAATGGGGGCAAATCTGGCTTTCCTGAAGGAATCACTTTTAACAGTGGAAACATCAAAAGCTAAAAGGGGCATAGGTGGGCCGAGTAATAGCTTCCTCATTTGGTTCTAGGGCAAGGGAAGGGGTATGGCAATTTTGATAGGAATTCCGGTGAGAGTGGAAAGCTTGGTTACCGACAGAGTAGGGAGATTTGTAATGGTGCACTGTCAGATATATTCAAAGTCCTGGTCTCTATGCACCAATCTTGATGACAAAAAGTTCACACAAGATACCTTCTTGAAACTGGCTGAGGGAAGAGAAAATATTTTGGTTGGGGGCTCAACTTTTGTCTGGATCCTATCCTGGACAAGTCAATGAACAAAATACCAGAGACAAAGGCAGTAAGAGCTACCACTGATTTTATGAAGGAGCTGAATTTGATAGATGAAAACACCCAAGGGAGAGGGATTACTCCTTCTACTTGACGCAACTTGATTCCTCCTCTAGGATAGATTTTTTTCTGGCTTCAGCCCACATAGAGGGTAGGATCATAGAGACCGAGTGCACAGCAAGGCTTCTGTCAGACCATTCACCTTTGACATTAATCATAGGCATGCTGGATAAGCAAGAGAAGGCAGATAGATGGCACCTAAATACGTTGCTGTTAAAGATGCTATAGGTTTGTAGCTTTGTCAGAACACAGATAGACACATTCTGTGAGACCAACCATACTTCTACACCAGATAAATTTCTCCTCTGAGACACCCTCAAGGTGTATCTGAGAGGTCAAATAATTGGATACACTACAACAGTCAAAAAAGAATACACAAGGGAGATGGAAGAATTGGAACAGGAAATTAATTTTTTAGAGAAGGACTTTCAAAAATTCAGCTCTGAAGAATAGAGGGCTCTAACAAACAAAAAACTGAAATACAACATGTTTCAAACATATTGTATAGAGAAGGCCATAAATGAGGTCAAAACAAAAATATTATGAATTGGGGGAGAGAGCCAATAAAGTCTTCTCCTGGCAGTTGAGGGAAGAACAAGCCTCAAGACCAAACAATGCAATACCATCTGGGAGTGGCAGGATCCTATACAAGTCAAAATAAATTAATGAGACTTTTAGGCAATTTTATGAAAATCTATATATAAGAGAATTGTCAGGGGTCTGGATAAAATCAATGAGTTCCTGTCAAAATTGGAACTACCAAATTTAGACCTCGAAGAACAGGAAGAGTTAGATTTCCCCTTCACAGAGGAAGAAATAGGAAAGGCATTGAGGTTTCTACAAATGAACAACTCTCTGGGGGAGGATGAGTTCCCGTCTGCATTCTACAAGAAATTTAAGGATTTATTGGTATCTCTTTTTATGGAAGTAATAGACCAGACGATTGAGATCCATGCCCTTCCAGAATCCTTTTTGACAGGAATTATTACAGTGATTCTCAAAAAAGGCAGAAATCCACTGAAACCTTCCTCTTTTAGACAAATCTCATTATTAAACATGAACTATAAGATACTTGCCAAAGCCCTGACAAATAGATCAGCCAAACATTTGTTGAAATTAATAAATAAGGATCAAGTGGGCTCTGTGAATAAAAGGCAGATGGTGGACAATATAAGCAAACTGCTGAGTATAATGCATCTGGCATAGTCAAGGGATGAAAGAAGCATAGCTGTAACCCTGGATCTTGTTCAAGGTGCTGGAAAAATTGGGGCTAGGGCCAACTTTTATAAATTGGTTAAATGTGTTGTACCATGCACCCAAGGCTAAAGTTGAGACCAATGGGCAAATTTCTTCAGCCTTCCCACTGTCAAGATCTAGTAGACAAGATTGTCCATTATTTCCAGCTTCATTCATAGTAACTATGAAGCCATTGGACAAGGCCATTTGCCAGGATCCAGACATTAAAGGATTTAGGATAGGTCAGGAGGAATACAAAATCAATTTATTTGCTGATGATGAGCTGATATATCTGACAGATCCAGTAAACCCACTGCTAGGCTTCATTCTACTCTGGACGACTTTGGGGAGGTGTCTGGGTATAGGATCAATTAGGATAAGAGCAAAATCATGCCACTTACTAAGGGGGAATTACAGTTAATAGCAAGGGAATAATCAATTTATGTGGCTGCAAAATGGGATCAAATATCTAGGAATTGGGTGGATAATAACCTGAATAATTTATATAAGCTAAACTGTACCCCCTTGCTCAGGAGAATTGAGGACCTAAATAGGTGGATGACCCTGCCTATCATGCTGGTGGGAAGAGTCAACTGTGTTAAAATGAATGTGTTGCCAAGGCTTCAGTACCTCTTCCAGACTTTGCCCATAGCGTTGCCCCCAGAATTCTTTCAGAACTTGTATTCACATGTGGACTGGCTAGGTTGCCCAGGGTTTCTATGGAAAAGTTAACCTGGGGCTTCAGTTTAAGGTTATCAGACTTTAAGAAATATTATTGGGAGGCCCAGTTGAGGTATATCGCCTCATTATTTGAGGGGGGAGGTGTACCATCCTGGCACAAATTGGTCTGCACACAGTGGGTGAAAAGGTAGCAGGAGACTTTATTGATAAATGGGATAGTAAATTATTATCTGGCAAAAAGACA
Organism: Narcine bancroftii; assembly: GCF_036971445.1. NCBI lineage: Eukaryota > Metazoa > Chordata > Chondrichthyes > Torpediniformes > Narcinidae > Narcine > Narcine bancroftii. Next base: position 246,604,525 of record NC_091472.1, on the reverse strand, counting down.
GCCCCATATTAAACACATAATTTCTAAATGGAACAATGTTAATCAATATGTAGGATCTAAAGTGGGGCTGTCCCCAAAAACACCCCTGACTCTGAATAGATTAGTCACATTGACGGTAGATGACAAGATCCTGGACACCTGGTGCCAAAAGGAGATCAGGCATATCGAGGACTGTTATAAGTGGGGGCAACATATGTCATTTGAGCAACTCAGAAATAAATATGACTTGTCAAACAAGATGTTCCTCTGCTAACTTCAGATATTTCTTGAGGAAAAAATTAGGTCCATCCATGACCTTACTGATGTGCAATGACATAGAGACCGTGATTCGAAAGGGGAACACATGGAAGTTTATTTTGGCAATGTATTTCAATGCAAAGGTGGGATTTAGACTTAGGAACAATAATTGATGAGCAGAGCTGATCATGACTGAGATTAGTAATGGGTGGTATAGGCTGGTGCTGTATAATTTTTTCCACCAGGTATATTGGACACAGCAAAAATTGAATAAGGCTTCAGATGTGGCATTGCAACAGGAACCTTTGTGTACGCAACCTGGACATGCAACAAGGTGAGACACTTTTGGGTGGAACTAGGCCACGTCCTAGAAAAAAAAATTATAGGTAAAGAATTTCCACAGGACCCAGAGCTATTCCTATTGGGAAACATGATGAACATAAGGCTTAAGATGAAGCTGTCCAAATTCCAGATCCAATTTGTAATGATTGCATTGGTAGTGGCCAGGAACTGCATAGTGGTTACCTGGAAATCTGACTCCCACTTGGGCATTGTGTGCTGGAATATGGAAATGCAAAGCTCTGTTCACCCGGAGGAAATTTCCTATAACTTAAGGAAAAAAATATAAAATCTTCCTCAAAATTTAGCAACCATATTTAAATTTCATAGGAGCACAGTTATAGTGTGGACCTGTGTATCTCACCACCCTGCCTATGCTTCAAATGAGGGAGGGGTGGGGGGGTCCATTCCATCCCAATCAAGTAATGTCAAGAAAAATGCAACAGCCTAGGTACCAGCTGACAGGCCAAGACATATCCCTGATGTGTTCCCTACCTTTGTTGTGGGTGTTTTGAATGCGGTCTGTTGAGTGTGGGGAGGGAGAAGGGAAGGGGAAAAATGGCTTGGACTCGACAGCAAATTTCAAATATAATTGATAACAGTAATTTGTGATTTGATTATTGGAAACTGAGTTTGAGTTTGAAAATTTATAGATAAAATGTTAAAAAAAAAACGAAAGGGAGAAGCCAAACTTGCGTTTGTAAACTGAGTTGTAAAATCACAATACTGGAGGAACTCAGCAGGTCTCACAGCTCTCTAGGAAGTAAAGATATGTTACAAACATTTCAGGCTTGAGCCCTTTTTCAAGGTATCTTTACCTCCTGTAGATGCTACAAAACAGGCTGACTAGCATTTCTGTGTTTTACCATAGTCACAGTGTTGGATGAAGGGTGGGGACCGTGGGGCATGGTTGGGTAGGGGGGCTTATTAAAGCTCAGCTTAGGGGGCCTGGGTGGTAGTTAATCCACCACTGCAGACCAGTGAGCTTTGCATTAATGTTAAGGAAATTGGAGAAGATGCTGAAGTATAAAATTTATGTTCACTTGGAAAGACAGAGATTGATCAAAAGGAATCAGCATGGATATGCACAGAGGAGATCAATGTCCCAAATCTGAATGACTTTTATTGAGGAAGTAACCAAATAAAATTGATGAAGACTGAGTGATAGATGTGATTTACATGGAATTTAATGAGCGTTTTGACATAGTAGGTTGATGCAGAAGATTAAGACATTGATCCAAGGTGTAGCCAATGTAATGAGAACTGTAAGCTGTATCATATAACGGTGCAGCACAGATAATGTAGTGGTTAGTGCAACAATATTGCAGTGCCTGTGACCTGGGTTTGAATCTGGCACTGTCTGTAAAAAGTTTGGATGTTCTCCCATGTCTGCTTGGGTTTCTTCTGGATGCTCCGGGTTTCTTCTGGGTGCTCCGGTTTTCTCCTATCTTTCAAAAACGTACAGGGTTGTATATAATTTGGGAAAGACGGGTTTGTGGGCCAGAAATGTCTCTTACCATGCTGTATATCTTTAAAAAAAGTGGCTTGCTGAGTGAAGACTGGGGGTCATAGTTGATGGATGTTTCTTTGGCTGCAAGTGGTGTGAAGAAGGGATCAGTGCTGGGACATTATCTTACTTATGATATGTATTAACAGATAAAAAAGTTGACAGTCTGATTGTAAGTTTGTAAATGACTTGAAAAATAATGAAGATGCACATTGCAACGAATGTTGTCTAAAGATACAGCAGGATAAAATCGACTTAGAAAGTTGGACAGATGGAACTTACTCGAGACAAATATAAGGTAATGCACTTTTGAGTAGGACATTTCCAATAAATGGGAGTATTCATATTCAGAGACACCTTGGGGTGACACACAACAGCTACACTTTGTGAGGTGCTTGAGGAGATTCGGTACGTCACCGAAGACTCGTAAACTTCTACAGGTGGACCATGGAGAGCATTCTGGCTGGTTGCATCACTGCCTTGTCTGGAGGCGCCAACTCTCAGGACAAGAAAAAACTCCAGAGAGTTGTTAACACAGACTGTGACATCACAGGCACCAGACCACTCGATCAAGGACATCTTAAAAGACCTCCAACACCCAGGCCATGCCCTCTTCACTGTGCTACCATCAGGAAGAAGGTACGGGTGCCTAAAGACAAGCACTCAGTGGCACAGGGACAGCTCCTTCCCTGCTGCTAATCGATTCCTGAAGGATCAATGAACCAGACACTATCTTACTTTTTGTGCACTACCATTTAATTTTTTATATATTATTGTTGTAAGATGATTCATAATTTGAATGTATCCACTGTGATGCTGCCACAAAACACTGAATTTAGTGACTTGTTTGTGACAATAAATTCTGATTCTGATGAGACAAAGAATAGAAGGATACAGATCATTTACAGGCAGATGGGACATTTAGATTAGCCCCTTGAATGATGCAAACATGATGAGGAGAAAAGTCTGTTCTGGTGATGTACTGTTCTATTTTCTGCACTATGGCTGCCATGGAGGTTGCAAAGAGGAGGGAAATAACTTGCATCCACAATCCCCAAGCTCTGCAAGTGACCTAATTGATTCACTGTCAAGTCCTCAGGCCATTTCTTTTTTTATGTTTTACTTTGAATCATCAGGAAAAATCCACACTTTTCAAATCCAAATTGTCTATTTCTGCCATTTGGCTTTACATACCCTTTGAAAAATCAGTTACTTTCTCTGAAATATAAAAAAACAACCTCTCCAGTTCATTATAGATGATAATTCCCTTCAATTGGAAAATAACTTCCAATTTGTAAATCCTGATTAGTTTGCAAAGACTGTTGTACATAATTCTAATTTGATTTACAGCAAATGGGCATTATTCAAAAGTCCATACATACTTTTCAAGTATAACTATAACATAATGCAGCCAGTGAGAGATTTTGGTTAATTTATGCCCCTATCTCAAGTGCTCCCTTAATAACTTCATACAAAACTTCATCATTCATATTATTTCACTTAAATATTGATTAAAGCAAGCATAATGAGTTCCATTTGGTCATATGTTAACCCTAACCCTGCATAATCAGCAAATGTTTGTATTTATTTTATTGAATATAAAATATAATGTTTGAAGATTGAATTCAAATCGGAAATTGGCCATCCGATCTTCTCTAAATTTAAACATGACATGAAGTCCCATAACCATTGAGCATGAGCAGGTGGGGTAACGTCCCTCCATCTGAGCAACATCACTTGCCTAGCCATAAGAGAAATAAAAGCTACAAGCAGTTAAGGGATTCGGTATAAAGTTAACTTTTAAAAGTGCAGAGAAAGTTTGAAATACTTCATTCCAATATTTCTCATTCTCTGACATTTCCAGAACACATGAATTAATGAAGCATCTCGATTTTGTTGCATTTATCACAATGAGGAGATTCATCTACATAAAAATGAGATAGTTTGACTTTGGACATTTAAGCCCTATGGACTTCTTTAAATTGTAGGAGAGAGTGGTGGGGACATAAAGAAGAGGTATTAACCAATTTGAAAATTATATCCTAAGTTTCTTCAGAAATTAAAACTTTTTAAATTTTATCTGAGGGAGCCTCTCTTATTCCCAACAACATATCATAAATGTTAGATATTGAACCATAATAGAAAGGTTGTAAATTAAAAATTACATCAATTAAATTCTTATCAGTCCTCTTAAATAATGACCACTCTTGAAATGACTCAATGTGGTCTATATTGCTGTCTCCTAAACTAAATGCATTTCATAATTTATCCCATGCTCGGACACTCAAAACCATTACTATTCTTTTTTTTAAATTTTTTTCACACTGTGAACCATATCAACCAAAATACATACAAACATTTACCCCTTAAATATACACAGTGGCTTTTCCTCCCCTTTTTTTTTCCCGTACCTTCCCTCCCCCCTTCCCACCCCCCTCCAAAACCAATAAACATTCAACATATACAATACAATAAAACCATTAAACAATGTCATCACACAATGAAAAATGAACAAGAAAAATGTGTCATCTACTTTGACATACTGGATCAAGTCATTTTGTCTTCTTATCATTTTAGGGGGTGAGGTCCAAGGCAAGCCCTCTCTGTTGTGTTCCATATACGGTTCCCAAATCTGTTCAAATAATGTGACTTTATTTTTTAAGTTATATGTTATTTTTTCCAATGGAATACATTTATTCATTTCCATGTACCATTGCTGTATTCTCAGGCTCTCTTCCAATTTCCAAATTGACATTATACATTTTTTTGCTACAGCTAAGGCTATCAAAATAAATCTATTTTGCACTTCATCCAGTTTGAGGCCTAATTCTTTACTTCTTATATTACTTAGAAGAAAGATCTCTGGATTTTTTGGTATGTTTTTGTGATTTTATTTAATATCTGATTTAGATCTTCCCAAAACTTTTTCACTTTCTTACATGCCCAAATTGCATGTACTGTTGTTCCCATTTCCTTCTTACAGTGAAAACATCTATCTGATAATGTTGAATCCCATTTTTTTAACTTTTGAGGCGTGATATATAACCTGTGTAACCAATTATACTGTATCATGCATAACCTTGTGTTTATTATATTCTTCATAGTTCCAGAACATAACTTTTCCCATGTTTCATTTTTTATCTTTGTTTAAATCCTTTTCCCACTTTTGTTTGGGTTTATAGCTTATTTCATCATTTTCCTTATCTTGCAGCTTGATGTACATGTTCGTTATAAATCTTTTAATTATCATTGTGTCTGTAATCACATATTCAAAGCTGCTTCCTTCTGGTAATCTCAGTCTGTTTCCCAATTTATCCTTTAAAGAGGCTTTCAGTTGATGGTATGCAAACATTGTACATGAGTTATTCCATATTTGTACTTCAATTGTTCAAATGTTAATAAATTATTTCCCAAAAAACAATTTTCTATTCTTTTAATTCCTTTTCTTTCCCATTCTCTAAAGGAAAGGTATGCTATTGTAAAAGGGATTAGCTTATTTTTCCTTTCTAAATGAATCATCTTCCATATATTGAATAACTGATGCAATACTGGTGAGCTTTTATATCATACCAGCTTTTCATCCCACTTATAAAGTATATGTTCCGGTACCTTCTCCCCTATTTTATCTAGCTCTATCTTAGTCCAATCTGGTTTTTCCCTTGTCTGATAAAAATCTGATAAATACCTTAATTGTGCTGCTCTATAATAATTTTTAAAGTTTAGTAACTGCAAACCACCTTGGTTGTACCTCTCTGTTAATTTATCTCACGCTATCTTCGGTTTCCCCCCCCCCTTTCCATAAAAAATTCCTTATTATTCTCTTTAGTTCATTAAAGAATTTCTCTGTTAAGGGAATTGGTAATGATTGAAATAAGTATTGTATCCTTGGGAAGACATTCATTTTAATGCAATTTACCCTTCCTATCAATGTTAGCGGTAATTCTTTCCAATGTTCTAAGTCTTCCTGCAATTACTTTATTAGTGGATGATAATTTAATTTGTACAAGTGGCTTAAATTATTATTTAACCTAATACCTAAGTATCGGATTGCTTGTGTTTGCCATTTAAATAGTGATTCTTTTTAAAATTCTGTAAAATCCGTGTTACTCATTGGCATCACTTCACTTATACGTTTGTAATATTTTGTATTTTTTTTTGTCCACCAATTCTCTTTTTGTTATATCATCCCTTGTTGCTAGTTCCTTTTCTGTTCTTACTATCTCCCTTTCCAACTGTTCTATTTCCCGATTGTAGTCCTTTTTCATCTTAGTTACTTAACTTATTATCTGCCCTCTAATGAAATCTTTCATTGCGTCCCATAATATAAATTTGTCTTTCACTGATTCCATATTTATTTCAAAGTATGTTTTAATTTGGCATTCAATAAACTCTCTAAATTCCTGCCTTTTACATAGCATGGAGTTTAACCTCTATCTATATGTTCTTGGTGGGATGTCCTCCATTGCTAATAATAGGGGTGAATGATCTGATAGTAGTCTAGCTTTATACTCAGTTTTCCTAACTCTCCCTTGAATATGGGCTGACAACAAAAATATATCAATCCTTGAGTATGTTTTGTGCCTACTCGAATAATATGAAAATTCCTTCTCTCTTGGGTGTTGCCTCCTCCATATATCCATAAGTTTCATTTCCTGCATTGATTTAACCATAAATTTAGCTACTTTATTCTTTTTGCTTGTCTTTTGTCCAGTTTTATCCAATATTGGGTCCAAATTAAGGTTAAAATCCCCTCCTATCATTATATTTCCTTGTGTATCTACAATCTTCAAAAAAATATCCTGCATAAACTTTTGATCCTCTTCATTAGGTCCATATATATTGAGCAAATTCCAAAATTCTGAATATATCTGACACTTTATCATTACATACCTCCCTGCTGGATCTATTATTTCCTCCTCTATTTTCATTGGTACATTTTTATTAATTAATATAGCTACACCTCTAGCTTTTGAATTATATGATGCTGCCGCTACGTGCCCTACCCAGTCTCCCTTTAATTTATTATGTTCCACTTCGGTTAGATGTGTTTCCTGCACAAATGCTATGTCTATTTTTTTATTTTTTCAGTAAATTTAATAGCCTCCTCCGTTTAATTTGGTTATGTATTCCATTAATATCTATAGTCATATAATTCAACATGGCCATCTCATATCCTGTTTACACCTCATTTCTGCTTCCTCACCACCACCATCCCCCTTTTCCCCATTTTCATCTCTCAGTTTTCCCTTTTTAAACTCAATGTATGACAACACGTTTAAAACATAAAATACTTCAACAACTCCCACATCCAATATTCCCTTCGCCCCAAATGTTCCCCCCCCCTCTGAGTTGCCCCTTATCCCTTGCCGGGCAACCACAACTAATCTCTCCATTTGGATTGCAAACCCGCTCGCAACTGTCAACTGATTTTGCAGTGACAGTTATTCTCTCCCATCCAAGCCCCCCCAGAAAAGACTTTTTTACACATATAACAAAGTTCACCCTCTTTTTTCCCTCTTTCTTCCTTTCTCCCTTCTCTTTCCCTTTTTTAGTTCTTACATATACATTATTTTTACATCTTTATATATATTTTACAGCTGTTCTTCATTCTTGTTACAACTCTTCATCTCTCCTTCTGTCCTGCAGGCATTCTGCAAATTCTCATGCTTCCTCTGAATCTGAGAACAGTCTGTTTTGCTCCACAGAGATAAATATTTTAAGCACAGCTGGATGTCTTAACATAGATTTATAACCTTTTTTCTATAGGATTGATTTTGCTGTATTAAACTCCTTCCTCTTCTTTAAGTGTTCAAAAAATTATGTTTGGGTAAAAAAATATTTTTTGACCCTTGTATTCCAATGGTTTATCGTCTTCTCTAATTTTATTCATTGCCCGCTCCAGTATATTTTCTCTTGTATATCTCAAAAATTTTACTAAAACGGATCTTGGTTTTTGATGTGTCTGTGGTTTCGGAGCTAGTGTTCTGTGTGTCCTTTCTATTTCCATTCCTTCCTGTATTTCTGTCATTCCCAGTACTTTCGGGATCCATTCTTTTATAAATTCCTTCATATTTGTGCCTTCTTCATCTTCCTTTAGGCCCACTATTTTTATGTTGTTTCGCCTACCATAATTTTCCAATATATCCATCTTCTGAGCTAACAACTCTTGTGACTCTTTAACCTTTTTTATCACTTTCTTCCAATTTTCTTCTTAAGTTATTCACTTCCATTTCTACAGCCGTTTCTTGTTCTTCCACATTTTCTAATCTTTTCCCTATTTCTGTCATGACCAGCTCTATTCTACTCACTTTTTCTTCTGTACTTTTCATTTTTCTTTTCATTTCACTAAATTCTAATGTCAACCATTCTTTTAATGCTCTCATTCGTTCATGAAAAAAAAACTTTATCTATATTCTGTCCATCTGTTTTACCTTCTATTTCTCTGTGCAGATCTTGGTCTTCTTCTTCTCTTCCTTGTATCTGTGTCTCTTCTGACTTTCCTGATGAGTTGCTTGTCTCACTTTGCTGGGCTTCTTCTTGCTTGGCTTCTTGCTGTTGGTCCTCTTCTTCTGGACTACTCATCTGTTGGGCCTCCTGCTGCTGCTCTTCTTTCCTTTCACTCCCTTTCCTGTCGCTTTCCTCTTCTTCCAGCTGAGAGCCCTGGTGTCGGGCGTCCCTCAGCTGGTCGCGTTGAGTTTGCCCGCTCCTCAGCTAAGCCCCTCTCCCGTCGGTGTTTTCCTTCTCCTTAGTAAGCACATTGCGTGCACACGAGGAGTCACGCATGTGCAGTTGCACACTTTTGTTTGGCTCTCAAGGTCGTTTTTGCAGTCCAGCGGTCTGAGGGTCGCAACTCTGCGGAGTCGTAACCAACCTCGGTGAATGGGCTCTCATCCCCACGACGGCTCCCTGTTTCTTCATGCAGGTAAGGCCTTCTCCTTTCTCTTACGGCATCTTTTCTTCTTTTTTTCCCGTTGTTTTTACTTTTTCCTTCTTGGGTGCCATTTTCTTTCGTTTCTCTCTAACTTTATCTTTATTTGTTATGTTTTGTATTTCTTGAACTTTGTATTTTCTTCACTTTATTTCTTCTTTTCTGGAGAGGGCTGGTATTCCCCTACCAGCCACTACTCCATCACGTGACTCCTCCAAAACTGTTACTATTCAAAGACCAAATTTTTTATTATTATTATTATTTCTCTCTCCTCTCTCTCTCTCTTTCATGAACACTGACTCTGCAGCTCAAAGCATAACAGAGTTCCAAGGGACCAATTATTTTCAATTAAGACTCATAGAGAACAGGTTATTTTAATGAAGAGTTATAAAAGACCAACTATATATAAATTGGCCTTCACAATTGGTCAGATTAATTTTAATATGATACATGTTTTAAATCATTTTAATTTTGATTTTAATATTCATTCAAAGTAATTGCAAGATGCACATTTGTAAAGAAGCTCAAAGGAACCAATCGTTTACCTTAACTGTGGTGCTTTTAATTTATGTGAGTTTCTGCATATAGTCTCCAAACAATGTCCTGATGATGTTAGAAATTATTCTGAGGATGCCAGGCAATCACAAAGTGAGATAATCATTCAACAACTTTAACATCCTCTATGAATTCTACTGAGTAAATGAACAGGCTTTCCCTACATGGAGGGACTGGACGCAGACTGAGAGAGCATTTATTTGAGCACCTTCGTTCTGTCCACTGCAACAGCAAGGATCTCCCAATGACTAACCATTTCAATTTAACACACCATTCCCTCACCATGTCTGTCAATGGCCTCAACAATTGCCAGACCAAGGATATCTGCAAATTGTAGAAACATCTTATATTCTCCAACCAGATGGCATTAATTGCCTTCTCCAATTTCCATTAAATCCCTCCCCCAATTCTTTCTTTCCCTATCCCTCTGCCTACTTTCCTCCAGCTCCTCATCCCTCCCTCTCCTATCAGAGAACTACCCTGTCCCCTATCAATTCTCAGCTTTTTTTTCCTCTTCTTCCATCTCACCTGTATCCGCCTATGACCACTTCCCTGTTAGCCTGTACTCTACCCGCTGTTCCTTCCTCCCTCTTCCCCACACCCCCCCCCCCCACAACCTTTGTATTCTGACTGTTTTTGCTTATACTGGATGAAGGGCCAAGGCCCGAAATGTTAGTTATCCTTTATTTCTTGTGGATGCTGCATGACCTGCAGTGCATTTATGTATTGTACTACCATCACAGCATCTGCAGACTTTTCTGTTTAACTCCATGATTTGTGTGTGTGTGTTTGTGCGTATGGTGGAGGGGATAGAGACATTCATTTGATTTGGGGTTTGAGGAAGAAGTTATTTTGATGAATAAGTGAAAGCCGACACAAAATGTGTGCTTTTCTATAAAATCACACCAGTCATCCTTTTTTATGGTTAGCATGTTTTGAGCCAGCAGAATCTGTAAAGTTATACTCTATTTCCATGGGGTGATTTGGGGAGACTCCTTGCACACATTTGAAGATGTGGCATGTGCTGGTGCACACAATGGATTAGGTCAGGGTCCGAGGGGTAGTGAGAGAAAAGAACTTCTCAGAAGAAAGGAGGTCCTGCATTCGGGAAAGGAAGGAGTTCCTGCCATTCTCCTTCTCTTCCCATTCCTCATGGAAACCTATAAGGTGGCAATCCGACACAGAGGCTCAATCTCTTCTCTCTCTGATAAAATGTCTGATAAGGTCGAGTGAAAAGATCTTTACTCATTTTAAATGATATCTTCCGAGAACTCTGCATGACATTGATTCAGCACAACTATTAACTACTGAGATGTCATTCAGTCATGAACAATGAGAGATTAACTAATTGTCAGTTGCACTCTTCCCAATCCTCTTGACAGCACTATGTCTTCCATCCATAAATTCCTTTAGCAAGAGGGCATCTAATACTAAACATGAGCCAAACTAGCGTCGAGGTCAATGCTTAACCATTGGAGAAAATTAGTATGAATTAAAACTTGATGGACTGCGTGGCCATCTTATAACTGTGTTGCATTGGCAATGTGAAAAAGCTGCAAAAGTGCCAATTGGGTTGGCTATATATGAAAGGATGAAACTGGAGTTTGGTAGGAAGGCTCGTTTGCTCTTTTTAAAATACATGCTGCACAATTATCACATGTTTCTGGCGGCAGCCGTCATCATTTATCATTATTTTTCATCAATTATAAGTTCTGGTGCCTGATTAAAATATCTGCTAACCCTTGTTGGTCTCAGAATAGCCACAGTAGCTTTTAGATATTCATTACCCAACCTCAAAATTATTTCCTTGTAATTAAAGAAATTTTCTGCATGAAACCTTTGCCTTTGGAATTGCATACCCACTCTCCAAATTGACTGATAAATAAGCTAGGCCTCTAACTTTTTTCTGCGTATAATTATTTTGTGTTTTATGCATCAATTTCTTCCATAAATTAGCATGCTAATCCTATGACATTAAAATCCTGTCAGTTATACGCAAACTCTTCTGCTGATTAGGGTTGAATTGTTTGTTTACTTGATCTTCATTTTGCATATTTTAAGAGTGATGTAAATGTTCACCATTTGCCATGGATGAATGAGTAGCAAGGGAAATCAGAAAGATTTGCCACTCCTGAACATTATCAAGTGATTTCTGTGGAATGCTTGGGATTTAAATCTGTAATCTTGTCATGTGCAATATAGTAAAATTCAGGTGTTCGATCCAGTTTCTGAAATTCAATTCGAACTGTAACTATTTTTAGGAGGCCTCATTCAGGGTGGTATTATTGTACCCAAGTGAACCCACTATGCACGCACACTGCATGATTAAAAATCTTAATGTCCTGAATGCATTAAAGAATTATTCGCTATCTCTAAACATTAAAATCATTTCTCCAATAGCATTGGAGAAACTTTAAGTGGACCTGCGACAACACAGGTTACATCAGAAGGCTATTGGCATCACTTGTGTCCAAAGACAACTTGGGATCTGATGCTGGAATTGTACTGTAACTTTAACAGAGAGTCAGCTTCAAGCCATGTTTATATAACTAATTACTTTATTCAGATTTCAATCAGTATGCCAAATCTGTTTATATGATTACATCCAGATTTTTAAGCTCAGTTCAGGATAGTGGACCCATTAAAATCTTATAATTCTGCCATCTGATTATTGTTGCTATAATTGGCAGTGTGAATATATGATCCTGCATGTGGTTGCTAGTCTCCCAGAATCTTTCCAATAAGCAATTTGTTTTTCTTACAAGCATCCTTTAAGGAAATGCAGCCAGGGTACTGGTGATATTAATAGAGCAGGCTCCCATTAAGGTGGAAGGTTTTGCAATTTGTATTAAATAATGTCCATAGTTAAGTTCAATCTTCTGGCTTCACACAGAAGGGAAGTCAGTACTTGTGGGAAATGTAAGTGCAACATTAAAACAGGCAGGATTAAGATGGCCTTTGAGGTTTCAGCTCAATATTTCTGACAAAAGTTCAAAAATATTTTATCCTGAATGTAAAATATTTTGCAACAATGTTGAATGTTTATGTTACATACTGCATTATATTTCTGAAATATCCTTGTTTAAAGTAATTCCAGAATCAATCCTGATCACATTTAGAGTAGTGGTTAGCACAAGACTATTCCAGGACCAGTGACTCAGGTTTGAATCCAGCACTGTCTGCAAGGAGTTTGCATGTACTCCCTTTGTCCACGTGGGTTTCCTCTGGATGCTAGTAAAAACACTAGGAACTCAGAAGGTCTCACAGTGACCATAGGAGGTAAAGATATATTACTGATGTTTCGGGCCTGAGCTCTTCATTAAAGTGTGAGCAGAACCAAGGTAAGAGGCATACCTTAAAAAGCTTGTGAAAAAAAAGAATGGGAAGGGACAGGAGTAAAGTCCATCAGCCTAAATTGGTCTGGATACGATAAAAGGACATGAGAGAGGAAAGGCAATATTTGATGGTGGGGCAATTTGTGGCTCTGTGAAAGGTGACAGAGGGAAAAGAGAGAGAAAGGAGACATAGAAAAATAGGGGAGAGGGGCTAATGGAGACTGGAGAAGTTGTTGTTAATGCCAACCAGTTGGAGGGTACCCAGACAGAAAATGAAGTGCTATTCCTCCAATTTGCAAATGGTTTCAGACTGGCAGTACATGGGACCATGAGCAGACATGTTGGCAAGGAAAGGGGTGGGGAATTGAAATGAGTTCCCACTGGGAGATCCATGCTACTATGGAGGACAGAGCTGAAGTGCTTAACCATATAACAATTACAGTATGGAAACAGGACATCTCAGCCCCTCTAGTCCATACTGATTTAAGTGATCTCCTCTAGTCCCACTTACCTGCACCCTGCCCATAACCCTCTAATTCCCTTACATCCATGCACTTATCCAATTTTTTCTTAAATTACAAAATTGACCTTGCTGCAACCACCTTTTCCAGAAAGTCATTCCACTCAGCCACCATTCTCTGAGTGAAGAAGCTCCCTCTCATGTTATTTTTAAACTTTTTCCCCCTAACCCTTAATTCAATACCCCTCATTCCAATCTCACTTACCCTCCAGGGGAAGAGCCTATTCACTTCTACTCTATCAATCCCCTCATAATTTTAAATACCTCTATCAAATCCCCTCTCAACTTTCTACACTCCAATGTATAAAGACACAGTCTAATCAATCTTTCTTTGTATTCTAGATACTGAAATCCAGACAACATTTTAGTAAATATTCTCTGCACCCTCCCTACCTTACTGATACCCTTCCTATAATTTGGGGACCAGAATTGCGCACAGTATTCCAAATTTGGCCTATACCAAAAGCCTTCTTTACCATTCTATCCACATGAGATTCCACTTTCAAAGATGAACCATTATTCCATGATCTTTCTGTTCCTCTGCATTCCTCAATGCCCTCTCCTTCACTGCATATGTCTTGTTTTGATTATTCTTCCCAAAATGAAGCTCTTCACATTTATCAGTATTAAACTCCATCTGCCATCTTTCAGCCCACTCTTCTAAGCAGTCCAAATTCTTCTGCAGTCTCTGAAAACCATCTTCAATATCCACAACTCCCCCTATTTTTTGTATCATCCGCATATTTACTAACTCAATTTACCACTCCATTATCCAAATCATTAATGTAAATGACAAATAACAAGGAATCCAACACTGATCCCTGAGGCATACCGCTTGTTATCAGCCTCCATCCTGACAGACAGTTATCCACCATGACTCTCTGGCATCTACCTTCTAGCCACCGTTGAACCCATCTATCTTAACATTAATACCTAGTGTTTGAAGCCTCCTTACCAACTTTCCATGTGGAACCTTATCAAAGGCCTTACTGAAATCTATATAGACTACTCTACCCTCATTAACCTTCATAGTCATCTCCTCAAAAAATTCAACAATATTTGTCAAACATGACCTTTCCCGCAAAAACCCAAGTTGGGTGTCCATGATCAGTCCCTGCCTCTCTAGATACTTACATATATTATCTCTAAGAATACTTTCCATTAGTTTACCGATCACTGACGTCAAACTTAGAGGCCTATAATTGCTGGGCCTACACCTGGAGCCCTTTTTAAACAGAGGAACCATGTTGGCGATACGCCAATCCTGCGGCACCATGCCCCCCTCAGAGCCTCCACTATTTCCTTCCTGACTTTCCTCAATGTCCTGTTTGCTTGTGCACCTCGTACCTTCTTTTTGCTTTCCTAATTTCTTTCTTTAGCTTCTTTTTACAATCCATGTATTTTCCAAGCATCTCGTTTGTACCTTGTTTCTTATATTTAATGTAGGCCTCCCTTTTAATTTGAACCAAATTTCTATCCCTTGAAAATCAGGGCTCTCTCGAACTTTTGGCTCTGCCTTTTAACCTAACAGGAACATAAAGGTTCTGCATAAATCTCACCTTTAAATTACCTCCAATTCTCCTCCCCCGCCTTCCCATAAAACAAATCAGCCCAAACCATTCCTTGCATTTCCCTTCTCATTTCTTCATATCTGGCTTTCCCCCACTCAAAAACCTTAATCTTTGGACCAGACCTATCCCTTTCCATAATTATATTGAAATTAACGGTACCATGATCACTGAATCCGAAGTGCTCCCCAACACACATCTCAGTCACCTGCCCTATCTCATACCCCAACAGTAAATCCAACACTGCCCCTTCTCTAGAAGGTATCTCAACATACTGCTGCAAAAAACTATCCTGAACACATTTTACAAATTCTAATCCATCCAGCCCCTTCACAGAATATGTTTCCCAATTTATATTAGGAAAATTAAAATCCCCCACTAACACAACCCTGTGCTTATTACACATCTCTGCTATTTCCTTACACATTTGCTCCTCTATTTCTCACTCCCCACTAGATGGTCTATAATACATCCCTATAATTGTAACTTCTTTTCCATTTTTTAATTCCACCCATACTGCCTCCCTTGACAAGCCCTCCAATCTATCTCGCATCAGCACCGCTGTAATATTTTCCCTGACAAGCAATGCCACACCACCCCCTCTTACCCCTCCAATTCTATCACACCTAAAGCAAGGTGATCTCCCAGTCTACATCTAGCCTCTCCATTGTAGAGGAGAAACAGATATAGTAGATGATCCCTACAGATTCACTTGTTACTTCACTTGGAAAGACTGTTTGGGGCCCAAAAGGTGGTGAGGGAGGTGTTGCGAGTGCAAGTGGAGCATCTCCTCTGGTCATAGGGGTAGGTGCCAAGGTGGTAATTAGTTGGAAGGGTGGGTGGATTAGAGAGTCATGGAGGAAGTGGTGCCTGTGGAAGCAAACAGGAGGTGAAGGGAAAATGTGTCTGGTGGTGAGATTACTTAGTAGACAAAAATGGCAGAGGATGATATGTTGGATGCTGTGTGTGGTGTGGTGGTAAGTGAGAACAAGGGGAACCCTGTCCTTGTTGTATGCAGGGCCAGAGGACCAGGGAAGAAGTCCAAGTAATGGAGGATATGGAGGTGAGGGCCGAGTTGATGGTGGTTGAGGGAAAGCCATTTAGTTTAAAAAGGGAGGACATATATGGTGATATGAAGACTTGATCCTAAGAACAGATGCGACAGAGATGGAGGAATTGAGAGAAAGAAAGGGAATCCTTACAGGGGACAGGGTGTGAAGAAGTGTAGTTGAGGTAGCTGTGAGAGTTGGTGGGTTTGTAGAATATGTCTGCTGAGAGTTTACCTTGAGAGATGGAGACAAAGAGAGGGGGAATGTTGCTAGAGATGGTCCAAATGAATTTAAGGTCAGGATGGATGTTATCAGCAAAGTGGATGAAATCAATGAGCTCATTATGAGTGACTGAGGCAGTGCCAAAGTAGTCGTTGATGTAGCAGGGAAGAGTTGAAGGGCCTTGTCTGTATAGGCTTGTAGCATAAAGCAGGCATAGCTGGGGCCCATGCATGGCTATCCTTTTGATTTGGAGAAAGTGGGTTGAGTCAAAGTAGAAGTTATTCAGGGTGAGGACAATTTCTGCAAGCTGGAGGAGGGTGGTAGTGGTGGAAGTGATTGTTTGAGTCTGTTGTGGAGAAATTAAATGATATGGGGAGGGAGGTGTATGGATGGTAAAGATGAGGTGGCCAGGTTCAGGGAACTGGAAGTTGCTGAAATGATGGAAGGGATGTGATGTATCCCAGATGGAGGTGAGGAAGACTGGACCAGGGGAACAAGACAGAGTTGAGGTAAGTGGAAACCAATTTTGTGGTGCAGGAGCACATGGAAATGATAGGTCTGCTGGGACAATTGGGTTTGTGGATCTTGGATAGAAGGTAGATAAATGGGCAGTACAGGATTGGGAAACAATGAAGTTGGAGGCCATGCGAGGGAGGCGACTGGAGGATATCGTGCATGATAAAGTGGTTTGGTGTGCTTGGTGGGGTCCTGTTGGAGAGAAAAGTAAGAGGAGGTGTCTGAGAGTTGTTCCCTGGGGTTGGCCAAATAGATATTAGTGTGCCAGACCACAACAGCACCAACCTTGTCTATAGGTTTGATGATGAGGTTGGGATTAGTGCATATAGTGGTGTTCCAGGCATTCGAAGAGGGTGAGATTGGAATAAGTGAGGGGAGAAGTGATTTTTTAAAAAATTCTTTTAATATTATTTAATCAACATATATAAGATCAAATAATTGAAAATAATATACCAAATTACATAATAGAATGTTAACAAATATATGTTGAAAATATATAAAAAAACAAAATTATAAACTAAAAAAACTAAAACTAAAATTGGTTGATGTCTCAGGAAACAATTGGAAATATAAAGGTCCAGAGCAGGCAGAAAGCCAGAACAAGGTGTCCTGGAGGAGGAAGAAAGTTTTAAGTAGTTGTATGAGTGAGCATGGAGACAGAACTGATAGAAGATGAGTTCGGCATCATGGCGTGCAGGGAATTCGTTGAAATGTGGGAAAAGGGGGATGAAGGTGAGGTCTCTACTGAGGCCAGAGTGTTCTGAGAGGGGAAGGTTAGAGGTGATGGTGAAGACCAGGCAGGGGTTTGGGGGAGGGTCAATGAGATGGAGTGTGTAAAGGGAGTGGGGGGGGGGTTGGGGAGAGAAGAGGATAGGGTAGATCAGGAGGTGGAGGGTAGGAAGGATCCAAAGAAGGGAGGGGAGAGTTGAGGATGTCAGAGGAGGGAGGGATAGGGGCGGTAAGAGGGACCAAAGAGAGAGCTTGCAACAGAGGCTCATGCTTGTGGGTTGCCAGAGCCAGGGGGAGAGCTCACATTAGAGGCTCTGTCCTCTAAGCCACCAGACTCAGGGTGAGAGTTTGCATTGGATGCTTAGTCCTGGAGTCATCGAGTCAAGGGTCAGAGTTCGCCTCCTGCAATCCACCATTGCTAGGGTGGGAGTTTGTGATGGAGGCTTGGTCCTGAATGTCACCCAGCCAAGGTAGGAGACTCAGTTCTATATGCCACTGGGGTTGAGGTACTGAGTGCTCTGGTTTCCTTCCACATTCCAAAGATGTCGGCTAATTGCTTACTTGGATGCATTTGTGTTATGTGGACTCATGGGCCGGGAGGGCCTGTTACCATGCTGTGTTCTATTTGTTTTTAAAAAATCAATCAAAATTGTTGGTAATGCAAGATAACATTGACTTCCACATCCAGTGATGGCAGTGAGACTGAAGGATGTGGTGAACTTGGGATTTGATAAAATGCATTTGCTCAAATTTTTGGCCACAATCTCCAAATTGTTTCAGGTCTTTGATGATCTCCCACTATCTCTGCAGCACACCTACCCTCTACTTTGCCTTATGCTGACCTTATTTTCATTCACTCCAAGTCATATCTTCTCTTTTTAATTTTCTTGATCTGCATCAGCCCCTTCTATCTTAAGGATTTCTTTTTCTAAAGATTGGAAGTAACAATCGCACAATCTGGTGGGACTGCTCCACTGAATAGGAGAGAAGAGCACATTCTCTAAAGAATCACTAGTTAAATATTTGGACCATTGCACGGTTCTCCTTAGACACTGAGAAAAACAGCTGTTCATTCCATCTGTTGCAGATCCTGGACCCTTTGGATAATTCCAAAAGCAAATTGTAGACTGCTTTATTGTGCATAAAGCAGATAATTTAATTCTGAACTTTAATGTGCTAAAAGAGCACGTAGGAATGTTTGTAATTGGAGAGTGGGTATTCTGAGTTGGCTGGCTAAATAGCATTTCTGTAGTATTGTGATTGCTTCATAGGATTATTGTGCTTTATACATTTGCAGACACAATTGCTCTCTAACAGGGCTAATTGCTGTATACCTGAGAAAAGGTGAAACAAAGAGGTACTGATTTTCATTCAGAAAGTGTATTTGATTTCTAAATGCATACAGGTGTAATACATTGGGCTATAAAATGGAGAAATGCAAAAGCTGCAGAAGCTAGAAGTTCGAGCAGACAAAAAATTGGTGGAGGAACTCAGCAGGTCAGACAGCATCTGTGGGTGGAAATGGTCATTTGTACCCATGAATGCTGTCTGACCTGCTGAGTTCCTCTAGCAATTCTTTGTCCGGCCATAAAACCTGTCAGCTCAGATCTTGTTGGACCTTCTTTCACTCCGGAAATTACTGCCTATATTCAGCACACACCCTGGGACAGATGCAGAAGACCATGCTCATCAATCCTCTGTGTCAGGATTAAGCAGGTGAAGTCTGCTCGGTGCTTGGATCTCTGGCAGCAGAGTGAAGAGGTCCTGCTCTCAAAAATGTCCTGACAGATGTAAATTACAACTTCTCCATCTGTCAAGGTGGGAAATAATTTAAATGATTTTAAATGGATAAGAAAAAGGAGTGATTTGAGTCAACATATGGAAGGGAGATAGAAAACCTGGTTGAATAGTGTACTAACAAAATCAGAATCAGAATTTATTGTCTTGAACAAGTCTTATGATATTTGTGGTTTTGTGGCAGCATTATTGTTCATGACAGATGCAAACACTCCCATAAATTATATTTCCGTAAACAAGTCAAGTCACCTTTATTTATTGTTCATACCATACTCGCACGGGAGAGATAACATTTCCCCAGGACCACAGAGCATAGTTACATAAATATAAGTTAGTATAAAAGTTAAACACGTTGAAACATTAAGAATTATACAGTAAAAGTCCATGGTACACTATCCACATATGCTCTGGAAAGTTAGGAGCCTGATGGCTTGGGGGAAAAGCTGTTGCCCAATCTGCCCCAAGTACCTCATACCAGATGGCAGAAGGGAGAACAGTTTACGTGAGGGATGTGTAGAGTCCTTCACAATGTTTATTGCTTTTCACCTGCATTGAGTGTTGTAGATATCCTTGATAGTCTTTTCCACTGATGTCACTATCCTCTGCAGGGTCTTACAGTCTGAGGTGGTACAGCTTCCAAACCAGGAAGTTGCACAGGATGCTCTCAATAGATCCTCTGTAGAATGTAATGAGGATGGAGGGTGGGAGATGAATTTTTCTCAGCCTTCGCAGGAAGTAAAGGCACTGCTTGGCTATGTTAAGGGACCAGGTGAGATTCTCCCCAAGTGCACTCCAAGGAATTTGATACTTTTGACAACCTCAGCAGTCAAGCCATCAATGGTCAGTGGAGCATGGTCCCCCCGGGCCCTCCTGAAGTCAACAACCATCTCTTTAGTTTTATTAACAGATACAAGTTGTTGGCTCTGCACCAGTCTGTTAGCAACTGCACCTCACCTCTGTATGCTGTTTCTTCATTCTTACTAATAAGCTCCACCACAGTCATGTCGTCAGCAAATTTGATGAGGCAGTTCAAGCTGTGTTTAGCTGGACAGTCATGGGTCAGCAGAGTGAACAACAATGAACTCAACTACATAAAGTTTACTTCCTACAGCACTCATACATGCACTTTATGATATAAGATTAAAATACTGTCCCAAAGTTTTTATTAAGACTATGGCACAAAGTCTTCGTATCATTTGGGCACTTTCCGGTTTCGTTTCGGCCTGCCTGCGATATTGTCATCGCTTCTCGGTTGTTCACTATCGGCGTCGGAAATACTGCTCGCCACGGCTTCGGGTGTTTCTGCCGCTCTAGTCACTTCATCAGGAGTGCTGGTAACTGCCTCTGGAACATCATCAGGTCTCTCAGTTTCAGCATCTCGTATTGGCCTTTCAACCTCTTCGCTCGATGTATCTCTGGACTGGTACCTTTTTACACCTGATACATTTCTCTTATACAGGACTCCAGTCAGAGACTTGACTGTCACCATACTGCCACTTCTGGATACGACAGTATAGGGTTGATGGTAATAAGGTGTGTCTAGCTTACCACCAGTTTCATGCCTCACTAGAACATTATCTCCTGGCATGATGTCTGAGTACTTGGTTCCACGTTTCAAATCTGTGTACAGCTTTGCTGCACCTTTCTTTTCAGCATCGTGGTCCCTCATCTCCTGGTCGTCTCGGATTTCCTTTACTTCTGGCATTTTTGTGCGGATTTTTCTCCCAAAAAATGCTTCTACAGGACTTTTTCCAGTGGTTGCATGAGGCGTTGCTCGATAGACAGCCACATAAGATAGCAATGCTTCTCGCCAATTTTGTCCTTCAGCGTGTGTAATCCTCAGTCGTTTTTCAATGGACTGATTTTGTCTCTCTACTTCTCCGTTGGCTTGCGGCCATTTCGGAGTTACTTTATGATGGTGGATACCTGTGGTCATCACGTATTCCGCAAACGTCTCTGAAATGAATTGTGGACCATTGTCAGAGTATAATGTAACAGGTAATCCATATCTTGCGAATATCTCTGCTAATGCTTGTATTGTTTTTTCAGTGGTTGTGGACTTCAACACCACGTACTCATAGTATCTGCTGTAGTAATCTATCACTACCATAATTGATTCACCCGTCGGTAAAGGTCCAAGAAAATCAACAGCTACGTCGATCCATGGTCCTGTTGGGAGTTGCGTACTCCAGATCGTTTCTGGCGGATTACTCCTACTTGTGATTTGACATCCGTGACAAGTTTTAACAAATTTATCTGCGTCTTTATCACAACCTGGCCACCATACCTTGGTCCTGAGGTTTTGCTTGGTACCAACAATACCTAGGTGTCCTTCATGCGCTAAGGATACGATCTTCGGTCTCAATCTTTGCGGTATCACCAATCTGCAACCTCTCAATACACATTGTCCGATGCAACAAAGTTCGTCTCTAATGGGAATGTAAGCCTTGTGAGTACACTTGTCCCATTGTCCACTCTGTATGCATTCTCTTACTTCCATGAGTTCTAGATCACGTTCGGATTCTCTCTCGACTTCCTTCGTAGTCACAGCTTTCGGTGTCGACTGAATAGCTACGAAGTGTACAAAGCTCTCTGCTTCTGTTCCCAATTCTGACTTGGATTGTGGACCTCCATCCTTCACCAATCTGGACAGCAGATCTGCAATGTTTGTTTTCCCTGCAATGTGGATTACTTTATATTTGTAGGGTTGTAGTCTGAGTACCCATCTTTCTATTCTGGCACATGGTTTGGATCTAGGTGCATAGATCACCTCTAATGGCTTATGATCTGTGATGAGTTCAAATTCAATGCCGTATAAATATGCATGGAAACTCTCACAGGCCCATACAAGTCCGAGTGCTTCTTTCTCTGTCTGAGAGTATCTTCTTTCCACATCTGATAATGATCTGCTGGCATAGGCAATTATTCTTGGTCCTCCATCATGCATCTGGACCAACACAGCTCCTAAACCAACCGGGCTGGCATCCGCTATGACTTTGGTTGATGCCGCCGGATCGTAATATCCAAGATTCTTTGCATCTGTCAGGCTTTGCTTCAGCGCTGTGAACGCTTTCTTCTGCTCAGATCCAAAATGAAAAGGTACACCTTTCCTGGTTAGTTTCCTTAGTGGTTCTGCCACTGTAGCGAAATTAGGAATGAACTTTGCATAAAAATTGACCAATCCCAGGAAACTCCTCACCTCTGTTGCGTTCTGAGGTGCACGTGCCTCTGTAATAGCTTTCACCTTGGCCTCTGCAGGGTTTAGTCCTTCCTGTGTAAGTCTGTGTCCCATGAAGTCCATTTCTGACACACTGAAATGGCACTTGTTTCCATTCACGGTAAGGCCTGCCTCCTGTAGTCTAGATAGTACACGCCTCAACCGTTTGTCATGCTCTTCCTTCATTGGTGCATGGACTATGATGTCGTCAGATATGTTGGCAACTCCAGGAATGCCTTGAATCACTCGATGGATTTCATACTGGTAGATCTCCGAAGCTGCATTAATTCCAAATGATAGTCTCTTGTAACGATACAATCCACAGTGAGTCACAAATGTTGTTACATCTCGGGAACCTGGATCCAGCTCTAATTGATGATAGCCCCATTTCAGATCAATTTTTGTGAATACCTTGCTGGTAGTTAGTTCTTGAAGTATTTCCTCCACTGTTGGTATAGGGTGTCGTTCTCTAATTATAGCTTCATTGGCCATTCTCATGTCAACACATAGTCTTATGTCACCCTTTGGTTTGGGCACAATCACCACGGGACTGACCCATTGTGTCGAATGTTCCACCGGTTCAATAATGTCTTGTTCGATCAATTCTTTAATTTTGGCTTCGACTTTCCCACGAAGTCCAAACGGAGTTCGGCGCATTGGTTGTGCCTTGGGTTTGACCGTTTCATCTACCGCTAGCTTCAATTGTCGACCTTTCAGCTTTCCTACTCCTTGGGAGACTGCGGGGAATTCTTGCTTCATATCCTCGTATGACTGAAATGAATTGACACAAGCTCCAATATGAAGTATTGCCAGGTCTTGCGCTGTGCTTCTACTCAGCAATGGTTCTCCCCTCTCTTCTATGACCATAAACTCTGCTTCGGTGTACTTATCTCCAGCTTCAACAGTTGCAGTAAAACATCCAATGGTCTGCAATGGCTTGGTTGCTGTGTATGGATACAGTTTCTTGGAACACTTCTTTGAGGTACAGATGATCTTTTTCCTTTTCAGCTTCTCCCATAAATGTCGATCAATCACATTACTGTCACTGCCTGAGTCTACAATGACCTGCACTGTCACTCCACCAATGATCACTGGGACCTTCTCATGATGTACTTCATTCAATGTAAATTGGTAACAACTCTGTTCCTCCTGGGTATCATCATCGTCACCGTCTATCTGGCGAATAGTGTCTTTCTTTCCAGGATACTTTCCTTTCCCCCAGGCTTTGCCTTTGGAAGTTGTACTCTTCCTCTTCTGGTCTGCATTGGACTTGCTTTTGCACTTCTTTGCAAAGTGGTCTTTACCTCCACACTTTCTGCAAACTTTGCCTTTGGCCGGGCAATATGGGTCTTTTCCAAAGTGACCTCGGTTTCCACATCAATAACACTACACGTCCTGTGTCGACGTATATCTTGGCTGGTTATGGCGATGTGAGAGCCTCTTAATTTGCTGGCTTGAGTTGTCTTTCAGGGTCATGGTATGAAATTGCCCTTCAACAGCCTCTAATGCAGCAGCAATGGTTAAAGCATCGGTGAGTTCCAACTCACTCCCTCTTTCCAGTAGACGTCTTCTGAGTTTATCTGATCTGCAGTGCTGTACGACTTGATCCAATAATTGGTTGTCCAAATCAGCTGGCATGTAATTGCATCCAACAGCTAGCTGGCGTAGTCTCATCACGTATGAGCAATTGTCTGGCCATCTTCTTGTCTCGTTCTTCGAAACAAATGGCGTTGAAATGTAGCATTCGGTGTCACTACATAGTGTGCATTTAATGCATCTACCGCTTTCCGGTACTCATCCTTTCTTCCAGTGTTCAAAAGTGTCTTAAATGTTTCCCGAACAGCGGGTCCAACAGTGAAAAGAAGTAACGCCCTCCTCTGCGTTTTTTGTTCAACTGTACCGGTATCTAGAAATAGGCCACGACTGTCGGCGTAGGATTCAAATTCTTCCAGCCATGCCTTCCACTTCACACTTACAGTGCTTGCATCACCCGTTGGGTCAAAATGAGCAATTCCACTATGTGTTAGAAAGTCACCGTTTGCACCAGCCATGAGGAAATATTCCAGCCCCAAATGTACTGAGACACAGAGAAAATTCTTATCACCTTGAAGTTGTCTGTAATCCTCTGTAATCTTGTTTAGTCTTTAATTTTCTTCAAGCTTCTTTCATCCCATCCTCGTCGCCAATGTCACATTTGTGGCCCGAAATGTGAAGTTAATAAAACATCGAACACAAGTTTTATCAGGTAAACTCCTCAGTGTCTTTATTTTCCAGTTTCCTTTGTTCTCCTGCTTGTGCTCTTATCTCTCTCTCATACCACGTGACTTCCAGTACATCTCATACATATTCATTATCATGACAGCTCTATTTTCACATCGGCCACTGCAAGATGCAGCATCTGATCATTTGGAGAAAAGGTGTTTTTTTTGCCGCCACGTCATATTTCGCCTCAAAATCCACACAGAAATTATTCAGTGCATCTGGGAGGGAGGCATCACCAGCACAGGCAGATGATGTAGTCTTGTGTTGGTGGTATCTTGGATGCCCTTCCACATGGATCCCATGTCCTTGCTCTCCAGGAAGTGACTATAAATGTGCTGGCATGCTTTGCTTTGCTTCCCTGATAGCCTTACACAGCTTGGCTTTTGCAATAGCTAGGGCTACCTTGTTGTCTGCTCTGAAGGCAGCATCTCAATTCCTGAGCAGCACACTAAATACACTGTAAATACACTATTTTTTTTAAAATAGTGTATTTACAGAAATGTAATGTATAAAAATAATATGGAAATATATTGATACAAACACCTCGTATTCAAGAAACCAAGGAGCTGATTGTGAAATTTAGGAAGGGAAAACTATATGTGTACGATCCAGTGATCACTGGGAGATCAGAAGTGGTGAGGGTGAGCAAGTTTAAATTTCTTGGAGGATCTTTCCTGGACCCATGATACCAATGTCATCATGAAGAAAGCATTTCAGCACTTCTTCTTTCTCAGGAGTTTACAGAGCTTTGGTATGATGGCGGACACCTTGGCAAACTTCTACAGAATGGTAGTGGAAAGTATGCTGTCTGGCTGCATCACGGTCTGGTATTGGGGCAGCAATACTTGAGTGAAAACCCTGCAAAAGGTCAATAGACACAGCCCAGTACATCACAGCCAACACTCTCACTACCATCAAGAACATCTACATGGAAGGGTGCCATCGGAAAGCAGCAGAAATCATCAAGGAGCCACACAACTCATCACATGCTCTGTTCTCGCTGCTACCTTCAGGAAAGAAGTAGTGCCACAATACTCATACCTCCAGGTTGACAAAAAGCTGCTACCACTCAACCATCCTGAACAACAGACTCATTTAATGACTCTTATTTTGTGCATTATTTATTACTGAATATTTATTTTTCAGTACTTGCAGTCAGTTTGTTTACATTTCTTCCTTTTGTATACATTTCTTTGTTCTTTAGAACTGTTACCAATAACTAAAAATTCTGCCTGGCCTGCAGTAAAATGTATCTCCATGTTGTATGTGACATAATGTATATACTCTGACAATAAATTTAAATTTTGAACTTTGTAAAATATTATAATTGAAGCAAATGCTGTAAATTTCAGTGCATTACTCCTATGCACCACGCACAATATAGCTTCTTCCAAGCAAATGAACTTGAATTTAATGCTATTTTTGGTTAAAAAAAACTGTTTCTTTTTTAAATGGTTTAATTAAATTAATTAATAACACATACTTAGAAATAATTAAAAGACTAAATTATAATACAACAATTTCATTAAATAATTTTACTAAATAATTGAGAATGTCCTGTCTGGCTGCACTGTTGTGTGGCATGGTAACTGCAAAGCAATTGGCCGGAAGTCAACACAGAGGATCATTAAAATGGCTGAGAATATCACTAGGGTCTCCCTTTCCTCTATTGACAACATTTACTAGGAGCTTTCTTGAAATGGGGTTCAAATAATTATTAAGGACCCTTTCCATCCATCACTCAAGATATCTGACCTACTACCATCAGGAACAAGTTACAGAAGCATCAAACTAGGACTGCCAAACTGGGAAATAGCTTCTTCCTCCAGGCTGTGAGATTGATGATTGGTATCCTGTAACTTTGGGTTACTTATAAATGAAATGAGAAAATTCTTTAAAAATAATTATACATATTAATGTTAAGTTATATTTTTATGGATATGTGCTGTGTATTATGTATTATGTACCATAATCTGGAGAAACACTGTTCCATCTGGTTGTATAAATGAATTTAAAATATCTTTTCCTCCAAAGCCGCAGACTTAGGGTTTGAAATTAATGCGCTATGATTCGGCACCAGGTTTGACCTGATGTAAGATTGGAGAAGTGATTCCCTAGCAAAAGATTCCCAGAAAGATCAAACACTGGGGGTGTGGCAAGATGGCGTAGAAGACAGATGTGCAATTTCACCTTTCCCCAGCTAGTTTTTTAAATGCCCGTTTTTAAAATTTACAAAAGTGATTAAAAGTAGTATTTACAGATTTTGGAACACTAGAAGACTGCAATGGCTACCAATGTGAAAAAACAAAAGCTCAATTACAGAAAAAACTACCTTACAAAAGTGTCAAAGAATTGAGGCCTACCTGTCCAGTTGAAACTACGGAGTCGTCGATAGGAGTCCCCAGGGCTCAGAGACTCCTGCTTGCCTAAGTATGACACCGGCCCTGATCCTGCCTCTGCAAGATGGCGCTGGCTTGATGACAAGCTCGGCCGGCGCTGACCCGTGCGCCCGTGAAGCGATGTTGTCGGGTGAGCTGGTGATGTGCAGTGTTGCGTCAGAGGATGCACCTGCGTGATCGCTGGTTCTACCGGGCATGTGCGGTGCTTTGAGGGTTCGCGATTTATTGGAATGGGTGTGGCCTGTGGGGGAGCTGAGTGACGGCGCCTTGACAAGGTCGGTGTGTCGTCCCCGCGTATTCAGACCCACAGCCGCACTGGAAGAGGACCAGCTGTGACAGAAGAAGAAGAAGACTTAACTTTAATGGAAAGTACACAGGAACAAATAGAGGTGGAAACCAGGGAAGGTAGGCCTCAAAGGGAGGTGATGGAATTCGGAATGGATTCTGTGTGTGCTGTTTTGGAAGGGATTGCTTGCCAAATGAATAATATGTCAAAACAGATGACTCAAGGATTTTTGGAAGTGAAAACTAAAATGAGTACTATGTGTAAAGCAATGACAAATATGAAGCAAGATATGACTGCAGTTAAAAGTGATGTTAATAGATGTATACAATCAGTAGATATGGTACAAGATAATTTTAAAAAATTACGCAGCTTTTTTTGAATTTAAAAATCAAGTGGAACATAACAAGGAAAATATGGAAAATGTGGAAGATTCTTTTGTGGATTGGGGAATTCAGAAAAAGTAATTATTGAAGAAAATTGATTCATTGGAAAACAAAGTCGGAGGAATAATGTGAAAATAATGGATGGGTCTTCCAGAAGATATTGAAGAAATCCAATAAAATTTTTTAAGAGATGGATTCCTGAGATGTTGGGAATGGAGTTTTTTCCAGAAGGTTTGGAGTTGGATCGAGCACATAGAGCATTAAGGAAGAAGCCATTTCCAGGACAATCACCATGGGCAGTTTTATTTTTAATTCGTTGTTTGAAATACCAAGATAGGGAAATGATATTACAACTGGCGGTGCAGAAGGCACGACAAAGTCAAACTCAATGATGATTCAAAATAATAGAGTATTTTTCTATGCAGATCTGAGTCAAGAAATTATTAGGAGACATCGGGAATTTAATTCAGCTAAAGTATTGTGGCAAAGGGTTATAAATTTAATTTTTGTTATCCTGCGGTGTTAGAAGTTTTTTATGGCAATTTTCAATCTCAATTTTTTGAAAATGACCATGATGCATTAATTTTTGCCAATTTGTTGCCAGATTTGTGAGGGAATGGTCGATCTTTATCGTTGTCACCTAAGAGAAGGGCAAATGGGAATGGAAAGAAAGATGAACTGACACAGAGCCTTCTTGATATTGAAGACCTGGAACAGTCATTGGGATTGAAATCATTGGGTTGATTATATTCATTATATTTGATTGTGTTTAATTGAATAATGTATGTATGTCTGGCTGGGGGTGGGGGTGGATGGCACTGAAATCTTTGATAGTCATCTGCTGCTAGTGGGGTTTACCACACCCAGATTTTTAGGGCATTACTACCTTTGGATGGTATTTTTTAGGGGTAATTTTTTCTTTAATTTTCTTTATTTGATGTTTCACAGGGGAGGGATTGTGATTTTAAGGATTTATAAGGGGAATGATATTTTGTAATGTGTGAATATATTGTTAGTTTGTAGCAATGTCTAATTTGAAATTTGAAATTTTTAATGTTCAGGGGTTGAATAATCCAATTAAGTGGAAGCAAGTATTGACCTATATTAAAAAAAATGAAAGTTGATATTGCCTTTTTGCAAGAAACACATTTGACTGAAAAAGAACACTTGAAATTGAAGAGAGATTGGGTTAGGCATGTGTTTTTTTTCATCTTTTAATTCTAAGACGAGAGGTGTAGCGATTTTAATTCACAAGAGTTTGCCTTTTGAATTACAATCTTTGGAGTGAAATGCTGGGAGAGTTTTGAGGGCGAATTGTAAAATTTTTGCTGAATCTTGGACTTTTCTTATTGTCTATGCACCTAATATAGAAGATGAACATTTTATTTCAGAAGCTTTTTTGTTGTTAAATCAGGCCAATGAAAATATTTTAGTTGGGGGAGATTTTATTTCTGTTTTGGATCCTTTATTGGATAGGTCTCCGAAAAGTATAAGGACATCAAAGATGGTGATATAAATTGTGACTTTGATGAAATATTTAAACTTGGTGGATATTTGGAGAAGAGTTAATCCTATGGAGAAAGATTTTTCTTTATATTCATCTTGGCATGATTCATTTTCTAGAATAATCTTTTTTTGTTATTGGCACATTTACAGGGTAGAGAATTGCAGGCTGAGTATAAAAGTAGAGTTATATCGGTGGTTGCGCTAGATGTGGAAAAAGCCTTTGATAGGGTTGAATGGGACTTTTTTAAGGTGTTAGAGAAGTTTTGATTTGGCCCTTTTTTTATTGGTTGGGTTAAAGCTTTATATACAAACCCAATTGCCAGGGTGGTGACAAATGTTCAAGTTTCTTTGCCATTTAAATTGACCCATTCAACTCGGCAAGGGTGTCCATTGTCACCAGCCTTGTTTGCATTGGCTATTGAACCATTAGCTCAGACAATAAGACAGAATGAAAAGATAAGAGGGATGAGAATTGTGGATGAGGAATATAAGATTAATCTATTTGCAGATGATGTTTTGATATACTTGACAGAACCAAAACAGTCATTGCCACATTTGCAGGAATGTTTATTACAATTTGGAGAACTTTCTGGATATAAAGTTAATTGGGATGAGTGAAATTTTGCCAATTGGAGAGGGTGATTATTCAGAGTATAAAAATATTATAAAATTAAAATGGTCCAATAAAATCAAATATTTAGAAATAATTGTAATTGCTGATTATCAATCTTTATGTAAGTTAAATTATGTTTCTTTATTTTAAAAAAATAAAGTGAATTTAATTAAACGGAAAGATCTTCTGTTAACCTTAATTGTATTAAGATGAATATTTTTCCTTGAATTCAATATTTATTTCAATCATACCATGTTTCCTTTCAAAGGTTTTTCCAGAATTTAAATAAAACAGTTAGGGAATTTTTATGGAAAGGTAAATTACTGCATGTAGCATTGTATAAACTCACATGGAAATATGCGTTAGGTGGACTTCAGTTACCTAATTTTCAAAATTATTATGAAGCAGCTTAGTTGAAATTTGTTAGCAGATTGATGGACATAGATCAACCTCCAAGTTGGGGGAAAGTGGAGATGGCTTGTATTTCTGAAGTTGAGGAAATTTATATTTCGATGGAATATAAATTTGTTGTGGGAATGTAATATGCCAGTATTAAAACATTTGTTAAAGGTTTGGACTAAAATAAATAAGGTTTTAGGATCAAAAGGTAAATTATCAATTTTAACCCCATTATATAATAATCAGCTTATTTCTTTTTCAATGTTCAATAATCATTTAAAGAGTTGGGACTCTAAGGGTATAAAGACATTGCAGGATTGTTTTGAGGAAGGACAACTTCTTTCTTTTAATCAATTGAGGGAACAATTTGATATTAAATGAAAATTCTTTGTTTGTGTATTACCAACTTAGAGCTTTGGTAAAAGAGATTTATGGTAAAGAGATGATTTTACCTCTATTGATGAAATTTGAATCTTTAATTTCCTCTATTCCAAAGAAGGGTTATATTTCAGTTATGTATCAAGTGTTACAAGATAATATGGATAAACCAGAATGGGAGAAGTCTAAGCTTAAATGGGAAAATGATTTAACCTTTATTTTTCTGTAAGATAATTGGGCGGTTATGTGTTATGATAGTGTAACTAAATTGACAAATTTTAAAAATAGAATGGTTAATTATAATTTTTTTGCATCAATTATATTTAACTCTGGAGAAATTGAAAAAAAATATGGTTTTAGTCATTTGGATTCTTGTTTTAGATGTGGCTTATGTACTGGAACTATTTTACATGTCTAGTCTTGTGTTAAACTACAACTGTTTTGGGAAGAAATTAGGTTAGTTTTGAAAAAAATTATATAATATTAAACTACCATTAGACCCATCTATTTTTCTATTGGGCTATATAGTTTCGTTAAGGGGATAAGTTTCAAATTGCATTTGTTCATATATTTGGCTCTTCTTAAGGGAGCTGGCTGATGGGGTATCTATCTATATATTTATATATAT
Source organism: Narcine bancroftii (assembly GCF_036971445.1). Lineage (NCBI taxonomy): Eukaryota > Metazoa > Chordata > Chondrichthyes > Torpediniformes > Narcinidae > Narcine > Narcine bancroftii. Next base: position 246,573,152 of record NC_091472.1, on the reverse strand, counting down.
ATATATATATATAAATTTATACAAAATTGTTCTTACTGGATTGTATGTTGATTTTTTTCATGATTCTTTAAATAAATAAAGTTTTTTTTTAAAAAAAAGATCAAACAGTGCCATTGGATTCCATGGGGAATCCATTTTCCAGAACAGAATGCCAGATGCAGCTCCATCTGACTGTCAGTTTGTTTCCCTAGTGCTAGCGATGAAGTCCAATGTTTACTGTGGTTCAAATCCCTGAGCACCGCTAATCTGAACTGGAATCATCAATTCAATCTTTCAAATTTTCCCCAATTAATAAAATTACCCTCATGTTCTCTAGAAAATTGAATTAATTCATACCAAGTTGTTCATTATTTATTATATAGTTTTATATTTATTGTCTTTTTAAATTCATTTAAATATACCATTATAGTTGTTTTTGAGATGTTTTTGTAGGTTATTTTAGTACCTGTTTGGTTGCAGCAATATGTTTCGGTGCATATGGTACGTTGTACCATGTGTTTGATAGTTAACTCATTATCATTATTTATGCATAGATTTATTGCACAGAAAACAGACTTATAGGAATCAGAAATTTATAATGCCAGATTATTAAAAGAGCTGTAATACAAGGAAATTATAGTTTGATTCAATATTCCTTTATTGTCATGCAATAAAAATACTGCAATATTACATGAAATTTGCTTTTGTCTGCTGCAAGGCTCATAGATTCGCCATCAGCAGAAACTGCCTGAAGCGCTTCTTACAGTCAGAAAAAGATAAGCAAAAGAGAGTTCCTCCCAGAGTGTCTGAGTGTCCATAGATTCACCTCCAGTGCTGCCACACAGGAGTCCAATTCAAACTATCAGCAGCCCGAGGTCCAGGTCTGAATTTCCAACATGAACAAGAACCTGTCAGCACTCTCACCACCCTCTCGCATCCCAGTTCCAATACCTGGCATCCGTTCAGCCAGTCTTGAGCCAGTCTCCAGCAGTCCACAGCCTGGTGTGAATCCCTCAACTGCAGTCGCCAGCAGCCTACAGCTTGCACATGTTCCTCACCTCGAATCACCAAAAGACTGCCATGTATGCATGCTTCAATCGCAGAGTTTCTCACTGCTTCACCACCACCGTGGGTCATCTCCTCTACTTCACCTTCTCAAGTGGGGAGTGTTCTCCCCATTTATGGTGCCCTGCACCAGTTCTCTCCTTCCACAGAGTCTGCAGCCCCTTGTGGCTGCTGCCATCATTGGTGCCGCTATCTTGGGTGCAGAGCCGCAGTCACAGAATTTTTAAATAAAACTACCATTGGCTCTATTAACAGATTGTTTACAGCCTGTTCGGAGGTGATGGCAGTTGGGTACTATGGGAGCACTGTGTCTCTGCTCCCTGCTCTCTGTGGATCCACAACAGTGGCAGCCATTACAGTAGCTCTAGCAGTGCTACCATCTGTCCCATAAGTTCCAGATTGAAAGTTGACCATTCTTAAAGTTAATGCTACTGTTACCACTGTTGTGTACATCTTAACCTACTGCACACACCAAAATATAACCATGATCCCAACCATCAGGTCTCCAGCAGAGCCAATGACAGTGAATTCCAGGGTCAAGCAATGCTGTACCTTTGATTCAACACTTGTTTTCAATCCATCTCAGCATGATGCACTTCATCTTCAACAAGCTTCCCTTGGTTGGATTAAATCATTAGAACAAAAGGGAAACTATTCAACGTATTCAACTTCCATTTAAGAAGCAAAGTCGCCTGAGCTTCAGTGCACTCCAGCTCAGAAACGAGCCCTTCTGCCCTTCTGGTTTGTGTTGAATTGTTATTCAGCTTGGTCTCAATAACCGACATCTGGACCATGATTCTCCATAACCCTCCCATCCATGTATCAGTCCAGATATTTCTTAAATATCAAAATTGAACCCACATTCAGCATCCCAGCTGGCAGCTCATTCCACACTCTCATCTCTCTCTGCATGAACAAGTTCCCTTTCATGTTCCTTTAAGCATTTCACATTTTACCTTTCATCCATGTCTCTAGTTCTAGTCTCATTTAACCTCAGTGCAAAAAATGTCTGCTTGTATTTACTCTATTTATAGCCCTTATACTTTTGTATACCTCTATCAAATCTCCCTTCATTCTTCTATGCTTCAGGAAATAAAATAATCTGTTTAACCTTTTCCTGTAATTTAGTTCCTTAAGTCCTGGTAACATCCTTGTAAATCTTCTCTGCGCACTTTCAATCTTATTTATATCTTTTCTGTAGTTATCGACCAAAGTTGTTCACAATACTCCAAACTTAACTTCATTAATGTCTTATACAACTTATTGATAACATCCCAACTCATATATTCACTACTACAACTCATTTATGAAGGCCAATGTACTAAAAGCACTCTTTTAATCGAATCCTTCCAGGAAATTATGTATCCATATTCCCAGGTCCTTCTGTTCTACTGCACTCTTCAGTGCCCTACCATTTACTGTGCATGTCCTCTGTTGTTTGGCCTCCCAAAGTGCATCACCTCACACTTGTCTGCATTAAATTCTATCTGCTATTTTGCAGCCTATTTTTCTAGCTTGTTGAGATGTCGCTGTAAGCTTTGAAAATTTTCCTTGCTGTCTACTACATCTCCAATCTTTGTGTCATCTTCATATTAGCTGATCCAATTTACCACATTATCATCCAGATCATTGATATAGATGACAAACATCAGTAGACCCAGCATCAATCCTTAAGGCACACCACTAGTCACAGTCAGAGAGGAAACCATCCACTACAACTCATTGGCTTCTCCTGCAGAACCAATGTCCAATCCAATTTACAAAGTAGCTGAGCTATGTTGTGCTAAAGATGCTCATATTTGTTCGCATTTGGTGGCTGAGGTCTGAAGAACATAATAAAGCAGGAACAGAAGTCTGGTTCCCTAAAGCCTGCCCTGCCAGTCAACATGGTCATAGTTAATCCAGCCTATGCCTCAAATCCTCAAGGCGTCACTGACGCATTCACTGAAATAGATGAGAGAATGGACCAACTCTTAATATCCACAGACAGATGTCCTCGACTAATTTCCTGTTGGGACATGACACTACATTGTGAAAAGAGAACCCTGGAAAATGTGGGCCACTTCATATCTAGGGAGTATAGGCAAATGCTAAAGATTAAATTCATCATTGTCTTTCTCGAACCAGTGTAATCCAACAGAACTTAAGTGGAAGCAAATCATCGGCAACCTGAGGGAATGTGTGAGAATCAATAGATGGCTGCTCAGCTTAGAACATTATAATACAGAAACAAGCCCTTTGACCTATCTTAAATGTGCCACCTCATCCCATCATCTGAACCTGGACCATAGGTCTCCATACACCTTCTATCAATGTACTTATCCAATGTTCTCTTTCATGTTGCTTATGCAACACTGAAGCCCACAAGAAGAAAACCAGCTCAGGTTCCCTTGACATGATGTATAACTTAATGCATTGACGGAAAGTTTGACGGAAAGAGTAGGTTCTTGGAGTAAACATTGAGATAGTTTTCCCATAACCTTCATTCAAATCAATCACCTAAAACCCTGGCACTGTTCCTGTTTCTCTTCACTGAATATAATCTTTTTTTTATATTGTTCTGTAGCTTTTAAAACGACAGTCAAAACTGCACTCTTTAGACTGCACAAAACATCTAACTTGGGTCATGAACATTGTCAGTTCAGATACAGTCTACAAGAAGAATCTACATTTGTGATTATGATTAAATTGTGGCAATGAAAGAATTGATAAATCAAAGACACTTCGATAATAGTCTTTGCCATAATAATAACCATATTATTATATGAATAATATTATGCCATAATAGCCATAATAACATCATGGGGTCCGTTGTAGGTTTGTATTAAGATGCCTGTATATAAAGAGATGAAAAACGTAGAAACCAAAAGGGTTCCAGACCTGCTGGTAACATTAGAGTTTTGTGTCAGAGAGTTTGGTTTCGGTAAAGGAAGGGTCACCACAAATGCCAGTGAAAATTCTTCAAGATACTGGGGCAGTTTCATCGCACGTGATGGACAGTGCTTTGGAGTTCTGCGATGAGACTGTCATGGGTGAAATAAATTTGATTCAAGGTCTGGGAGATGATCCAAAATTGATACCTCTACACAGGATATTGTTAAAATCAAAATTAGTTGATGGACCTGTTATGATAGGGATCTGATCAATTTTACCAGTTGAAGGAGTTTTGTTGTTATTAGGAAATGACCTTGCAGAGGGTAAAGTTGTCCCTGCGGTGAGGTTGACAGCTAAGCCAGTCACTGATGAGACAAAGACAGATTCTGATATATATATCCAACCTGTGCAGTGACTCGAGCTATAGCTAAGAAGCTTGCCAGTACAGACAGTGTTGTGCAGATTGAATTTTTTAATAAGTCCATAATCTGTGATAGTGCAAAACAACACTCAGATTGTAATGACCTTCCAAAGACTACATCCTTCTTTACTGGACCAGAGTTCTGATGTTAACTTTGAGTATAAGGATTTGTCGTTATCCCAAAAAAAGTTTATAGCTGGGTAGAACAGAGATCCTGATCTTACTGAAGTGGGAGTTAAGACTATCTCTGATGATGAAATTAAGAAAGTGCCAGTTTGATATTATTTCAAGGATGCATGTTGATGAGGAAGTGGAGACCACCTGATATCCCTCCATTGAAGAATGGGCAGTTGTTCACCAGGTTATAGTTCCTAAAGCATATAGGGATGAAATTTTAACTTGGCCCATAGCATAGCCTTGGGTGGTCATCTTGGCATAAGGAAATCTATTTATAAGATTATGAAACAATTCTATTAGCCTAGTTTAAGAAAAGATGTTGTGACATTTTGCTGGACATGCCACATTTGTCAGGTTGTGGGTAAACCCAATTAGAGTCCCTCACTGGCTCCTTTACAACCCCTTCCTGCTTTTGATGTACACTTTTCTAAAGTTGTTGTGGATTGTGTTGGCCCATTGCCCAAGACAAAAGCCAGGAATCAGTATATGTTAACTGTTGTGTGTACAGCCTCTAGGTTTCCACAAGCAATACCACTTAGAAATATTAAAGCTATAACTGGGTCAAGAGCTTTTATAAAATGTTTTACTTCAGTTGGTTTGCTGAAAGAGATTCAATCAGACCAGGGAAGTAATTTCATGTCGGAGCTGTTTCAGTAGATCGTTTATAAATTGGGAGCTAACCAAATCACATCATCTGCATATCATCCAGAATCTCAAGGGACCTTGGAGAGGTTCCATTCGACCCTCAAAAGCATGATGAAGACCTATTATTTTGAGAATGAGAAGGACTAGGACGAGGGTCTCCATTTGCTTTTGTTTGCAGTAAGAGTCTGTGCACTAATCTTTAGACTTTAGCTCTTCTAAGCTAGTGTTTGGATATCAAGTTTGAGGACATTAAATGTTGTTGAAGGAACAATGAGGATGTACAGTTGAATTTGTTAGATTATGTTTCAAAGTTTAATGATCATTTGCAGAAAGTATGTAAATTAGCTCAAGAGAATTTGAAAGCGGCTCAAAGAAAAATGATGGTCTAGTATGACAAAAAGGCAAGAGTGAGAACTTTTAAACTGGGGGATAAAGTGTTAATCCTGTTCCCAACAAATTCCACTCCTCTTAGGGAAAAAAATTTCAGGTCTGTATGAGATAGAGTCAAAGTTGAATGAAGTCAACTACTTAGTTAGAACACCTGATCGGAGATGTAAAACTCAGAGTTGCTATGTCAACATGCTTAAACCTTATTTTGAGAACTTGGCCTTTAGCAAGGTGCAACCTTCACCAAAGGCATTGGTTGTTGACAGAATTAAAGAGTCTAGGCAACATGAGATGGTACAAGCTGACTCTTGTGAGGGTTACTTCAAATAAAACATTGACCCAATTTACCTGTCTAATTTGAATGTTTTGCAGAAGTTGGATACCAAGTTGGCTCAACTTCAGCCCAGTAAAAGAAGCAAATGAAATAGTACTTTTAAAATTTAAGAACCTGTTTCCAAATGTGCCTAAGAGAACCCCAATAACATGTCATTATGTTGATGTTGGAGATACCAAACCTATCAAACAACATCCATATCGAATGAATGTTGAAAAGTGCAGACTGGTAGATCAAGAGATTGAATATATGTTAAAGAATGATATTATTAGATGTTCTACCTCAGTTTGGAGTTTATCTTGTGTCCTGGTGCCTAAATCAGATGGAATGGTTAGATTTTGCACTGATTATACTTATCCTTAGGGTAGATGCCTGTGTGACTAGGGTCGGAAAAGCTAAGTTTCTTACGAAGATGGACTTAACAGATGGGTAGGGAAATTTCTACATTTGTAACCTTGTTAGAGTAATATGAATAAAATATTTTACCATTTGGAATGAAAAATGCTCCAGGGAAATTCCAAAAAATGATTAATTCTGTGATTCAAGGTTTAGTGCATAAGAATGCTTATATTGATGATTTCATAGTGAGGAATGACAATTGGGAAGCACAATTGTTTGACAAACTTTCAAAAGACAACTTTACTGTTAATTTATATAAAAGTGAATTTGGCCATGCTATTGTGACTTATCTTGGTTATGTTGTTGGTCAAGTCAAGTTGGTGCCTGTTCAGGTGAAAGTTCAGATGATTTCTGAGTTTCCCATTCCCGTGGGTAAGAAAGCTGTTAGAATGCTTTTGGGAATGATAGCGTATTATAGAAAGTTCTGCAAAAAAATTTTCCTGTATCACTCTTCCTTTGACTAATCATCTGAAGAAGGGTGAAAAGTTTTCTTGAACAGAATTTTGTCAGGAAGCATTTGATAAACTGAAAGCCATTTTGTCACCAGCCTGTACTTTGAGAAGCCATTTTCTTTAGCTGTAGATGCTTGTGATGAAGCTGAGAAAGCAGTGTTATTACAAAAGTATGATTGTGATATTGACCATCCAGTGGCTTACTTATCCAAGAAATTTAATGAACATCAAAAGAATTATTTTACCATAGGAAAATAATTATTGTCCTGTAGTGTGTAACAGCACACTGGCAAAATGTAACGGCACCAGTACTGCGATTGCGAGAGCCGCTGGTCAAAATAGTGAATGCAGGGTTAGGACCAGATAAGGATGCAGTAGCATTGAATGCTGTTTCATTAAAATTGGGAGCCTTCTGGCCTCTCAAATCCCTGTTGTGGTTTGGCCAGGCAGAAGCCCAGTTCAACATACACCAAATTACAACTGAATCCACTAAATTCTACTGTGTGGTTGCTACGTTGAACCAGGAGACCGCCAGCAGAATGGATGACTTTATTCATACACCACCGGAGGAGAGTAAATAGATGGCTTTTAAAGCCCTACTGTTGAGAACCTTCACCCTGTCCCGACATGAACGGGGATACCGCCTCATGCATCTGGACAGGTTAGGAGGTAGAATCCCCTCTGAGCTAATGAATGAAATGCTCACACTGGCTGAAGGCCACTCATACTGCGTCATGTTTGAACAGGCATTCGGAGCATATGCCAGATGACGTTAGGCTCCTATTAACTGATGACGACTTCAATGACCCTCATGGAGTGGCTCTTCTGGCTGAAAGACTGAAAAGCTAGGCAGGCAGAGTGTCCTCTGGACTCCAGGTTTTGTGACCTCATCATGAGTCCAGTCCACCGGCAGACCATCCACCCTGCAAGGACAAAAAGGCAGAATAGCAGAAATGGTGTTTTTACCACCATCAGTGGGGTTCAGATGCCTGCCAGTAAAGGGGCCCATGCTCGTGGCTGCAAATTGTGGTACAATTTGCACTTTTGATAAGCGAACGGTCCAGTTGTAGTTTGGATCCACCCCTTTCACATGGAACTTCACGCTTGCTGCAGAGAAGCAACTGCTCTTAGGAGCCGACTTTCTACAGGCACACAGTCTCCTGGTCGACCTAAAGGCTAAGCGGTTGGTCCATGCACATATATTCCAAACCTTTTCCCTGAGCGTGGCACCAGCCCCACATCTAGACTCCTTAGCCCTTTCGGACAATGAATTCACCAGGATCCTGGCCAAATTCCCATCTGTACTGATGACTCAGTTCATCGCTGCTATGCTGAAGCATGGGGTGCAACATCATATTTCCACCCAAACCCCTCCTCTACATGCCAAGGTGTTCCGCCTTCCTCCTGACAACTCCATCTAGCTAAGGAGGAGTTGAGAATAGTCCAGCAGTCTGACAGCCCATGGTCCTCCCCTTTGCACATGGAACGGAAGGCGTCAGGGGGCTGGTGTCTTTGCGGCGATTACCACAGGCTCAATGACTTCACGATCCTGGACTGCTATCTCATCCCTCGTATCCAAGACTTCATGGCAGATCTACACATGGCGTGCATTTTTTTCAAAGATGGATTTGGTGAAGGGCTACCAACAAATTCCAATGCACCCTAATGACATACACAAGATGGCCATTATTATGCTTTTCGGCCTATTCAAAATTATCCAGATGCCTTTTGGATTGAAAAACGCAGCACAGATGTTCCAGCACCTTATGGATGCGGTGGGTCGGGGACTGGACTTCGTGTTCATGTTCATATATCTTGACAACATACTGCCTCAGTGATTTCAGCCTCACTTTCAACCTCGCAAAGTGTCAGTTCATCCGCATTTACATTGACTTGTGTAATGGCACAGGTATCATGATCACACAAACCGCTAGTCAAAATGGCAGATGCAGGGTTAGGGCAGAGCTGTGCTCAAGATGGCGCTGGGTTTCTTTCTTCAACAGAAAGAAAGACTAGAATAGGGGAATGCTGGGATGATGTAATGATGTCACTTCAGGCTTAGAAGCTTCAGACAGGAAGTAACTTAAAAGTGGTGCCATTTTCAAAATTAAATATTTCCTGCTTCAGCCTTACAGGTATCTGTGTGTTTTCCCATTAGCTCTGTGTGTAGCACCTCGCTACAGTCCCTTACACTGGCTTTGCAGCTTTTTGATGTTTACATCTGCACAGTTCAGGGACCATTTGTTGTGTATACTGACCATAATTCCTTTGTGTTCTTGAGTAAAATGAAAAAAAAAGGATAATTGTTAAACTGGAGTTTAATTCTGCATGAATCTGATTTAATGATAACTCATATTAAAGGCAAGGATAATGTAATGCCCGATTGTCTTTCAAGCCTTAAGTTTACAATGTTGCTGAGAAATGTTATATTTATTCCTATTATATCATGTATGAGTGTTGTATTTCAAACATTGTAAGTTGCAGTTAAAAGTTTGCTCTTACAGCTCAAAATTTGCTTTGTTGGGGAGAGGTATTACAAGCTCCTATTTTATTTAGTGACTATCACTTTGAGGGGTAGTGCAAGCTGCAAGCATTCATATTTTTGACAACATTTAACATTCTGCACATCACCATTAGGTCCAAACTATAAACAAAGTGATGCTCTCAATTAGAACAAAAGAACAATGGTTGTTAATCCAGAAAAACAGATGGGACACTTGTAGCAGTATTGATCAGCCAGTTACCTGATAAACACAGAGGAGGAATGACTATGTGAAATGGACAATTCTGATGATTCTCCTTGTCAGGAAAATTATTGTTGAACCACTATGACCATTGTACTGGTTGTTTTGATTGACTCATATCTGAGTAAAGGAAGCAGGCGAATTTTTGCTTTAGATCATGACCATTGTGATCATCATTTCTTTTTTTTAAAACTTTATTTAAGATTTTATAACATGAATAACATATAGGATTACGTTAAAAAAAATTAAGAATAAAATAATAAAATTACAATACAGTATCAGTAATCTAAATAAACTATACCCTCCCCAATAATTATTACACATTAATAACCCAACTCAAATTAGTCCAACCCCCCCTTTCCACCCCAAAATAAAGAATGAAGAATTAATAAAGTCAATAATATATGTGAGAAAAAGAAAAACCCACTTACAAAAAAAAAACAAAAACATAACCGATTAAAATACTAACAAAAAGTAAAGTAATTAATACTAAGATATCAGACTTAAAAAGCATATTTAAATCAAACTTAAATGCATATATTTAACAAACGGAGTTAAGATGAAACCTTAACTATTATAATTTTCCTTAAAGAGGGTACCAAACAGCTTTTAGAACAAAGAGTTACTCAAAGGCATTTGTCAACTGTAGAGATGGCGCTGAAAACTGCATCTTTTGAAATAGAAGAACCTATACAATTTGATGTACTGGAGAACTTAATACATTATGGACTGGGGAAAACCCTGGCCAGCATCCTCCAGTCATTGCTGGAGAGGCTGTGGCTGGCGTTTCCACATGCAGTCATACTATAAGGAAGGCAACCAGAATGAAGGAAGGAACAGAAGATCCTTTGGTTATGCAGAAGAAGCAGGAATCTGTTGAGCCAAAATCTCTTCCAATTGAAAAGATTTTTGTGAATCTTGAATCTAAATTTTCTTATACAATGCAGGGATTATCCAAGATTATGACTGAACTTGGTACTAGGTTTAATACTCTGGTGAAAATACATTCTCAACAGATGGCTGAGTTTGGAGCTTTTAAGCTTGAAGTGAGAGATAAATTTAATTTGTGTGAAGAAGATATAGACGAAATACGGGATCAAGTTTTTGATGTGACCAAAATGGTCGAAGACTTGCAAACTCAAAATAAAAATTTGGTGAAAAAGATTGATTATTTGGAAAACCAATCCAGACGGAACAATATAAAGATTATTGGTTTGCCGGAAGGTATGGAAGGACCAGACCAGACCCAAGAAAATTTTTTACTGAATGGATTCCGCAGGTGCTGGGTCAAGAACATTTCCTGGAAGGTATAATACTGGAACGTGCTCACAGAGCCTTGCGTAGAAGATCTATTTCAGGTCAAAGTCCAAGACCTGTTTTGGTTCATTGCTTGAATTATTACGACAGAGAAATAATTTTACGAGTGGCTATTAGAAATGCACAACAGAGAAAATCACCCTTGATGATTCAAAATAATCGAGTTTTCTTCTATGCGGATTTTAGTCAAGAAGTTATGTTCCAACGACGGGAATTCAATCCTGCTAAAGAGTTGTTGTGGAAGAAAGGTTACAAGGCAACCTTTAGATATCCAGCTGTTTTGAAGGTTTTCCAAGATGGTTGCCAACCAAAGTTCTTTGATTCTCCAAAGGAAGCTATAGCATTTGCTCAAGAGCTGCCAATTACTCAGCTTCAACAGAGACATAGTCCGCCGCGATCTCTAAGGAGACAAGAGATGGAAGAAAAGAGCCGTGCTCCAAGAAGGAATGGTTGTAATGGTGACTCGGCAGTTGGAGCTGATATTTGTGATCATCATTTCAACTGACCCGAGCCTGGGTTTTGAAAGCATTATGGAAGTCACATGTTTTGTTTCCCCTACGCAAGGAAAAGGAGAGGTTTGACAACTATTGGTATGAAAGGACATTTCTCTGGAAGCAACTCAACAAGGATTCGCGAGTTTTTGACAGCCTGATCATTCACCTCCTTTGTAATTACTTCTGAGCATCAGTTTAAAAGCCTATATTTCAACACAGAATTTCTAAAACTGAACTCTGAAATTACTTTCTAGAATTGTGCCTAAGCTGTAATGGTCTGAGTATTCCACAGACACATTCATAAATATATTCACACATAGTTGGAGGTTAAGTTTAGATAAGTTGTTATATTATTAATATCTATCACCAGCTCATGCCAATGCTACTGAAATGAGTACGTCCACACAACTCGAAGGTGAACCAGTAATTGACCTTATTTGAATCTTTCATGCTACTAGGGGATGATTCACTTCCTGTCTGGGGCACGCTGATCTATGGAAGTGATGTCAGCATGCTATGGAGTCACTACCTGTCTAGTGACATGCAACCAGGAAGTGGTGACACCTCCCAGGCAATGTATGTCGCCAAATGCAGGCTTCTCCTAAAAAGGGAAGGGGGCCCGCGCTATCTTGTACCAACCAACTGGGCAGTGATTAGGCCTGTCTAATTGCATGGTGACTCAGCCAATTACACCACCAACCCCCCACCCCCACCCAATCCCCCTCCCCCCCACAATTGCTTCCATCCTTTTTGAGCAATTCACAGTACTATCTTTAGGTGGGCAACCTCTGTGTCTGACCTGGGGAGCCGGAACAGGCTGGCCTGAGTCCAAATGCACTCTCTTGAGGTGGTCAATAGAAAACATCTCCTGCCGCCCGCCAACGTTCAGGGTGAAAACGACACCATCGTGCTGTAACACCTTGAATGGGCCTTCATAGGAGTATTGCAGGGGTGTTCCTTGCTGTCTTCTATGAACAAAAATATTGGTGGACTGTAGATCCGCAGGGACGTGGCAGGGTGGAGAGCTGTGTTGGGAAGGTGGCAGAGGTTTTGGCTTACCTCTCTGCTCCTTCAAGCACTGGAGAACATCTAAGGCACTGACTGGGTTGTGGGCCGGGAGGGTTGAAGTGAATGACCCCTGGGATGGTAAGTGGGGAGCCATACACTATCTCAGCAGATGATGCTGGCAGGACTTTTGGTGCTTTGCAAATTTCCAAGAGGACCCATGGGAGTTCATCTATCCAATTCGGGCCATGTTGTTGATCATTTAGGGCTACTTTCAGATGGCGGTGAAAACGTTCGACAAATCCATTTGCCTGAGGATGGTAGGCCATGGTGTTGTGTGGTGTAACTGGCTGCCATAGAACTTGGACCAGAGCGAACACATGAACTGGACCCCTTGGTCCGAGGTGATGTGGGTCGGGACGCCAAAGTGCGCAACTCAAGTGGTCAAGAAAGCTCTGGTGCAAGTCTCTGTGTCACATATGGGCAGGGCTATCACTTCTGGCCAACGGGTTAAATGGTCAACTATTGTGAATAAATATCGCATACCTTGGCTCATGTGGTCAGACTGGCGTTGCACTGGGGTGAAACTTTGGAGAGAAGCCTTGTTGTGTCTATGCATTTTGGTGCGCTGGCAATCCAAGCAAGTCTTAGCCCATAGAGTTATGTTGCAGTGGAGGCTTTGCCACACATACTAGTTGAACAGCAGGCAGGCCATGGACCAAGGGGTGTCAGGTCGTGAATTTGGTTGAACACCCGCTGTCACCAGGTCATGGATAGGATTGGTCTGTGGATATGTCACTCAGTAAAGTTAGGCTCCCCAGTGAAGGACAGAAATTGCTAACCTTCAGGCTGGTGACAGCAGTCTGGTAGGCCTGGACATCAACATCTTCCACCAGGTCTTTGGCCAGTTGAGCAACATCAAGTCCTCCTGAGATAGCGGAGATGGCTGGTCTGGACAGAGCATTGGCCACAACATTGGATTTGCCTGAAACATGGCAAATGCCCATAGTATACTCAGAAATGTAGGAGAGGTTTTATTGTTACCTCACCGACCATAGGTCTGAGACTTTGCTGAGTGCATGAGACAGTGGCTTGTGGTCTGTGTAGGCGACGAAAACCCTTCCTTCTAACATGTACCGGAAATGTCGTATTGTCAGGTACACAGCCAAGAGTTCCGTTCAAATGCACTGTATTTGAGTTCTGGTGTCTGGAGATCTTTGCTGAAGAGGGCCAGGGGGTGCCAATCTTCATCAACCCACTGCTCAAGCACCACGCTGACAGCTCTATCTGATGTGTTTATCAAACGTTTTTTCTGCATCAAATACTACTGCAACACTTAAATCCTTTTTCTTTTGTGCTAAATAAATTATGCTTAATAACCATACTATATTTTCAGAAGTTTGTCAATTTTTAACAAAACCCATTTGATCCATATTTATTAATTCAGGAAGACAATCATTAATTCTATTTGTTAATACCATTTCTACAATTTTATAATTAACATTTAACAATGAAATAGGTCTATGTGAAGCTGGTTTTCATGGGTCTTTATCTTTTTTAGGAATAACCTTAATTATCGCTGTGGAAAATGTTCTGGAAGAATATGGAATCTAAAAGCTTGTTCTATTATCTTCATAAAGAAAATAATTATTAAATATTTAAATTCTTTATAAAATTCAACTGAAAATCCATCTTCCCCAGGAGACATTATTTTGTAAACAATTAAGTCCTTCAGAAACTTCTTGCTCAGTAAAAGATTATCCAAATCATCTTTATCTATCTCAGTTAATCTAGGTAATGTTATTTGTGACAAATAATTTTCTATAATAATTTCATCTTGTAATGATTCAGATGTTTATAATTTTTCATAAAATTCTCTAAAAGTTTCATTTATTTCTTGTGGTTATTATTATCTTGTTGTATTGCATGAATCGTTCTTTAAGACTGTTCTGCTTTTAATTGACAAGCTAAAAGTTTATGAGATCTTTCTCCTAATTCATATTACTATTTAGATCTTAATATCATTTTCTCTGTTCTATAAGTCGATGTTGTATTATATTGTAACTAATTAAACATCTATGTTTATTCTCTATCTGTGATTTTTGAATATCTTTTTCCAATACTGTTATTTCTTTTTCTAATTTATCTATATCTTTCACATAGTCCTTTTTAACTTTTGAAGTAAAACTTATAATCTGTCCTTGCAAATAAGCTTTTAATGCATCCCAAATAATAAACTTATCCTCTATTAAATGTAAATATTTATCACAAATTAATTCAATATGTTGTCTTATAAAATGACAAGAATCTTCCCTTTTTAATAACATAGAATTTAATCTCCACCTATATACTGACCGCTATTTTTCACTAAATTCCAATGTCATCAACAATGGAGAATGATCAGATATTATTCTTGCTTCATAGTCAATATTCAAAACTCTTGATTGATTTTGAACCAAAAGTTAAAAAAAAACAATTCAAAATATGTGTCAAATCTGTTAGAATAAAAAGAATAATCTCTATCAGTAGGATGTCTCCTTCTCCATATTTTTATTGGGAAAGGTTGTGGCTGTCATGTGACAGCACTTCCCCCTACCTAGTCGGAGGACACGCCAGCTGCCAATCAAGGTTTGGTCCCTCCCCACCCATTAGTGCACACTTTGCTGTTGGCCATGTGTAAATTATTTGGACTGCACTCTCCAGCCTGCCTGTACTTGGCCGAGGGACTGTGGTTGAGGGAGGCATCTGGGCGGCCGAGAGACTGCAGTTAAGGGAGGTGTCCGGGCGGCCGACAGACCGGCGGTTGGGGGAGACATCCGGGTGACTGGAAGTGGGTGGGGGTGGATACAGCAGCACAATTTGGGTAGGCTTTCTGAAATCCGTAAAAATTCAGAACACACTGTCCCCCAAGGGTTCTGCTTAAAGGATCGTGTACCTGTATATCTACCTGCTGGGTCCGTAGTCACATTCTGAACTTTAACTGGCAAATTTTTCTTAAATCATCACTCCTCTAACTTTAGAATTAAATGAAGAAAAAACTATTTGGTGTACCCAATTTCTTTTCAGTTTTATATGGGTTTTTTTTCAGTTAAATGAGTCTCTTGTAAAAAAAAAGCTATATCTACTCCCAATTTCTGAATATAAGACAGAATTTTCTTTCTTTTTATTTCTCCATTAATCCCATTAATATTAAAACTCATAACATTAATTGTTTTATTCATTTTCTTAATTTATAAATTCCTTTTCATCATTCCTATCCAGGAAGAATTCCTACAAAATAATTTGATCATGAGCACCATCATCTTCAATCCAAAAACATTAAAATTATTCATATTGAATACAATATATTTAATTACTAAAGAAAAAAGAAAATGAAACAAAATTTCCTCCCCAATAAGTGCTGGAAGGACCAGTCTTACCTCCCTCCATTTCACAGGTCATGGCCAAGCCATGAAAACACATACAGTTGTCAGAAATAAACTTAACACATCCCCCGACCCCCATGGGGAAAGAAATCCTTGATTTAATCAACAATTCCATCTAACATAATACTTCTTCATCCATCAGAAAAAGAAAAAGGGGGTAAACCTCCCTCCCCGTATTAAATTCATTGCAACAAATCACCATCTTCTATTACTTGAACTTCAGGCAAACTCTGAACATATTCTTCAGCTTGAACATAATTTGTAAAAAACATTCTATTGACCTGGTACAAATATTTTCAAAGTGGCAGGATAACACAACACATATCTGTAACCTTTATCAAATAAAACTTTCTTAACTGAATTAAATTCTCTCCTTTTCTTTAATAAAGTTTGGCCCAAATTTGGATTAAAAAACAATCATCCCCTTCATAGTTAAAAGGTCCATATTTTTAAAATCTCCTCATCACCAAACCTTGAAACTTATTTCTATCCTGGTAGTTCAAAAATCTAATCAGGATAGATGGGTCTCGATAGATTGGGGTCTCTGGCTTGGACTTGGCTTTGGTCTCAGAGCTCTATGAGCTCTTTCAATTAAAATCTTGTCTTCAAAATGGTCCTTTCCAAATATCTTCAGTATCCATTCTTGAAAAAAATGCATCACATCTTCTTCTTTACCTTCAGACAATGCCACTATTTTAACATTATTTCTTCTATTATAATTTTCCAGCATATCAACTTTCTCCAACAATTTTTCATTCATCGAGATCAAACTATTCATTGTATCTTCAGACATATTAGATCTCTCTTCAATACGTTGCTCTTCCTCTCGAACATCTTGAACCTTACTTTCCAACTTATCCACTCTTTCTGAAGCATTATTCATCACCTTTAATGCATTACCCACTTTAACTGTCAAATCTGTTTTCAACTTGCTTCAATCCTTCAGACAACAAGTTAAAATTATTTTCCAGAGATAAATTAATTTTTATCTGAAGTTCATCTATTTTTAACTCAATCTTATTCGTTTCCTTCTTAAAAGTCTTTTCCTTGCCTCTAGTCTGCTCTTCTTCTGAACTTGACATTTCTTCTTCACTCTCATATTCTTCTGAAGCCTCTTTCACTGGAGATGTATCTTCTCCTTGTTCAGATGCTGAAATGCCGGACTCTACTTTAAGGGACGTTGCATATTTTTCCAACAGTTTTTTTTTCTGCACCACGCATGCCCAATTTCTCATGCATACGGGATATAGTTTTAGTTTTTCTTCCAGTGTCATCTTTACGGGTACAGTTAACTGAGATTCACTGATAGGGTATTGTGCTGATGGCTAGCTCTGCCTCCCAGCTCCACCCCCATCTGCTCTCATAACAAGTGCTTATTCAGGACTAAATGTCTGGCTATCCTTGGCTACATGGTGGAGAATGGCATCATTGGCCCTGATCCCGTTAGGATGCACCCCCTGTTAGAGCTCCCTGTTCTTAGGACCACAAAGGCTTTGAGGAGATTGCTAGGATTTTCCTCATATTCCGCCCAGTGGATCCTTCAATACGCTAATAAGGTTTGGCCACTCTTAATGGCCATTAATTTCCCCTCTTGGCTGAAGCCCAAACAGCTTTTAACTACCTCCGGAACTACATTGTGAAAGCCGCCATGCATGCGGAGAATGAGAATATACCTTTCCAAGTGGAAAGCGACACTTCGGACATAGCCCTGGCTGCTACTCTCAACCAGGCAGGCAGGCTGGTTGCATTTTTTTCTCAGATATTACAAGGCCATGAGCTCCAGAACCCATCTGTGGAAAAGCCATTGTAGAAGCCACGAAGCACTGGAGACATACCTTGCTGGGAGGAAATTTATGCTCTTCAATGGCCAGTGGTCTATCGCATTAATGTTTAACAATGTCAAGAGGAGCAAAATGAAAAATGACAAAATTGCTTGGTGGAGAATCGAGCTCTCCACCTACAATTATGACATCGCCTATTGGCCAAGAGCCCTTAATGATCCTCCAGTTGCCTTATCCAGAGGCTGTGTTTCTGCACACACCGGCCAACTGCAGTCTCGGCATAATGAGCTCTGCCATCCAGGGGTTACCTGCATGGCTCATTTTGCCAAGGCGGGCAATCTGCCCTACTTCATGAAAGATGTCAGGTCTTGCCAACTCTTGCCAGGTCTGCACTTGATCAAGTCATCCAGGCCCTTCGAACCACTCAGTATCGATTTTAAGGGACCTCTCCCCTCCATGAACGGGAACACTTCCTTCATCTCTATCATCGATGAGTATTCCTGCTTCCCATTCGCCATTCCATGTCTAGACACGTCCACTCTGTCAGTCATAAAGGCCCTAGATTCCATTTTCACCCTGTTCGGGTATCCCAGCTATATTCATAGTGACCGGAGCTCATCCTTTATGAGTGATGAGCTATGTCAGTTGCTGGCAAGGGGCATCACATCCAGCAGGACTACTAGCTACAACCCCCGGAAGAACGGGCAGGTTGAAAAGGAGAACACCACGGTCTGGAAGGCTATCAAACTGGCCCTGAAGTCAAAAGGCCTTTCACACTGACAGGAAGCCTTTCCTATGGTGCTCCATTCCATCCAGTCACTTCTATGTACCGTGACCAATGCTACTCCTCACAAGCTCCTATTCAAGGTCGGCATCGAGACCGCACTCCCAACCTGGCTCACCACTCCTGGTCCAGTCCTCAGGAAGCACGTAAGGAGAAGCAAGACGGACCCCCTTGTGGAAAGGGTGAAACTGCTCCATGCCAATCCTATATATGCCTGTAGAGTACCTGGATGGCAGAGAGGATCCTGTCTCCATCAGGGACTTGCCAGATCAAGTGCCCTGTTCAATTCAGGAGGAAAATTCATCCCCCTCCACTGCAGAGCTGGAGACCCAACCCACCGATCCTCCCTCACAAGGGAACCAGGAGACCCAAGGAGTCCAAGACCCCTGGGTGCTAAGGCTGTCAAACTGGATCGCTTAAATCTGTAAATTTGTAAATAACTGTATATTTTTCTACTTTTTTTTCTTTTCTGAAACCATGTTCTCTGTCTTCATTCACAGACCCTAAATTCTGCAGGGAGGGGTGAATGCAGTGAACTGGGATTTACTGGTCGTATCTTGTGCTGATGGCTGGCCCTGCCCCATTTGATTACATATAACCCTGGTTTGCCGCCTAACCCCAGAACGCTTGTGAGACCCTACCCTCAGTTATAAGCTAATAAAAGCTTTTGTTTTCCCTCCAGTTATGAGAGCTTTTCTTCACGCTACAACATGTCACTGCAAAGAAGGCTCCGGAGGAAGGTCCCTTTCCTGGGTCCTTGCCGGCGGATCCAGAACAAACTTCAGAGGCCTGCTTCATCACTAAGATAGACCCAACTTCTTTAGTCTTCTTCTTTTCAGACTTTTTAGTAGGATTTAATTTAGGAGTCTTCTCCTTCTTGGGTGGCATCTTCTATCTTCAGTTAAACATTTTATATTAACTTTAAAGAAATTTTAATTAAAAAAACTTCTAAATAAGTACTTTTAAAATTATTTCCATGGGAGTCGAAAAGTTGTGTGCTGTTCCTCATGGTATCACATGATGTCCCCCTGTCCAATGCATCTATTGTAAGGGCCAGGGTGAATCAAAGATGTGACCTCCATGAGTGCTGCTTTAGTTGCCTGGAATGCTTCAATGGTTTTGTGTGCCACTGGAGCACCTTGTCACCGAGTTTGATGAAGTTGCATGAGGGTACCTGCTCCCAGGAAAACAATGATAAAAGTTCACCATCCCTAGTAATTTCTGTGGGCTTTTGATGGTGCTGGGCCTGGGGAATCGCTGGATGGCTTCTACTTTATCTAGCAACGGTGTGGCACCCTCACAGGTGATACGGTGTCCAAGGAAATCAATTTTTTTCAGGCCGAATTGGCACTTAGCCCATTTCACCATGAGTCTGAACTCCTGCAACTTATCAATAAGGTGAGTCAGGTGTGTCCTGTGCAGGCTGGCGTTGGGACTGCTGATGAGGATGTCATCCAGATAGACGAAGATGAAATCGAGGTCCCTGCCAACCACATCCATGAGATGCTGAAACATCTGGGCTGTTTTCTTTAATCTGAAAGGCATCCAGAGGAACTTGAAAAGGCTGAAAGGTATAATAATGACCATTTTAGGATGCACCGGAATCTGATGCTACCCCTTGGTGAGGTTCATCTTTGAGAAATTTCAACATCCTGGAGCCATGTAGCGAAGACTTGGACATGTGGGATGGGGTATCTATCTGGGACTGATGTCATTGAATCGTCTGTAGTCGCCACACAGACACCAAAGAGTTCTTTTGGACCATGTGCAACAGAGATGCCCAGGGGCTGTTTGAACGGCAGATGATTCCCAACTCCTCCATGGCAGCAAACTCAGTCTTGGCTTGGAGGAGTTTGTCTTGCAGAAGGCACTGTGCCCGTGCATACACTAGTGGTCCAGAGATTTTGATGTGGTGATCCATGCCATGTGCTGGTTTAGCGACGTGGAAATTGGGCACAAACAGTGACGGATTGTTGGCCAGTAAAAGGGCATATTCGTTGCCGTCTAGAATGTGGAAGCCCAACAGCAAAAAGAAATATTGCCGTAGTGTGAGGGTGTATGTCTGGAACATGGTAGTGTTGACCAAACGGCATCTGTTCACGTCTACCAGGAGCTCATGTGCTGGAGGAAATCAGCTCCAAGTAGGGCTTGTCCAATGAATGCAATCGTACACTTCCAATGGAAAACAGATGGGTGCCGAAGTTTGGAATAAAGGAGCCATTAGCTGCCTGTAGTGGGAGCCCCTTGGGATTGTGCCTGAGCTTGAAGTATGTTGGCAGGATGAGGCTTATCTCTGACCTGTGTTGACTAGGAAATCCCTTGTCTGCTGGTCCTTTAGGTAGAGTAGGCCTTTATGTGTGCCAACCACTGAAGCCACTATTGGTGGCTGGCCTATTCATTTCCCATTGCTACGCTCAACTTAGCATTGGGGTACAAGCATGGAGGGACACATCACCAGGCATTAAAGCCTCATCTGTGGTGGTAGAAACAGTAATTGCTCTGTTTCTCTTAGCACTCATTGTGTTGCAGTTGGGCAGCAGCTACTGCTGGTGGAACCAATAGAGGGGAAAATCCTGGTACAGAGGCTGAGCCGGAGGTGCTGATGGTGTAGATTGGTTGTACATTTATCGAGCTCTGCTGCAGGGTGTGGAAAAGTCTGTCTGCTTCCTTGGCTACCAGGTGTGGAGTACTGAAGTCGATGTCTGATATTGCCAAGAAAACATGCACGGGTAGTTTGGAGATTAACAGGGCCTCGAACAAGAAACAGTTTGAGTGCCCATCCACTAAAGCCACCATTTCGTGCATGAGCTCAGAGGGGTTTCTATCGCCCAGGCCTTGCATTTCAGGATGCAGATGGGATGCTCATGCTGGCTGAGTTCAAGGGAATCGGGGAGGAAATGCAGGAATTGCTGATACTTGTGCTCTATTGGAGGATTTTCCATGAAGGAGCTTGCTTTCTCTGCGGCAGCAGCATCCAAGGCGCTGACGACGTATAGAACCGGGTGTCCTATGAGACAATACTTCTGACCTGGAACTGTGGCTCAGCCAGTTGTAACCAGTTCCTGGGCTGGTTGGCTCAGAAGGGCGGAAAATGCACACCCACAGCATTGGTCATAGCCGTTGTGACTGTAGTGGTAGCATCATCCTGCAATTTGCCACATTCAAGGTGGGTTCCAAAGATATTGGAACCTTTGTGGTCACCACTGTAGCAGCTGCTAACGTCACCACTATTGAAATGAAATATGTCCACACAACATGAGGGTGAACCAGGAACTGACTTTATTTGAATGTCTCGCGCTGCTTTTAGGGGACGATCTACTTCTTGTCTGGGGCATGCTGGCCTATGGGAGTGACGTCTTTGCATTGCGGAGTTACTGCCTGGCCAGCCATCAGGAAGCGGTGACATTTCCCAGGCAACGTGTATCGCCAAATGTGGGCTTCTCAAGAGAAGGGAAGGGGGGCCCATGCTGTCTTGTACCAACTGACTAGGGTGACGATTCGGTCCATCCAACCACGCGGTCACTCAGCCTGCTACAAATAGTTATCATTAAATATATTGTTTTAAAAGAACTTCTATTGCTAGTCTGTAACATAACAGTACTGTGATGCTACTGCAAAGCCACAAATTTTGTGATATGTTCATAACAATAAATTCTGGTTCTGATACAAATAAAATAGTGAAAGATAATACACACAGGGAGGAGTAGAGAACAGATGAAGCAGATAAAGAGTAAACCAAAAACCTTGTCCTGGACACTGAAGGATGCACAAGGTAAAGAGGCATGCATTAAAGTTGTTGATCTGAATGTTCCATAATAGTTAATCAGTTTGAAGGTCTCTCTGCATTAAATCTACATTCAATTCTTTTTACAGTTCTAGAAGCAGATCAATCCTGAATGCGTTGGCTTTTATACAGCATACATAAATTTGAGGAAATATGATGTGCCCTTCATTTAAACTCCAGTGCAGTTGAATTTTGACCAAAGCTTACTTGCAGAGAGCTTCAATTAAAATAAAAATGAGAAGCAATCATTTCAATCAGTCTGTCTTCAACATTAGTGTTTGTAAGTTCAGTTTAAAAATACAGAATGGTGGCACGATTGACTGGAATAAATCCATGTAAACTTCTTCAAATGTTTGGTGTAAAACAGAAAATGTCAACAGAACTGAGCATCTTCAAGCAGAAATACTAGCTCTTACATGCTAACATTTTGAGTTAGGATCAGATACTATTTATTGTCATGTAATATTACATGAAATTGCCTTTGGTCTTCCATAAGGGCAGACAAAGATTCACCATTAGCATTGTCCAGCATCCCTTACAGTCAGAGAAAGAAAAGCAAGAGAGCCCCATGAGAGTCACTGAGCATCTGTGGAGCTTGTGAATGACCATTATCAGGACAAAAATGACCAAAAGTGAAATAAAATTGACACTCCTGCAGCATTTCATAACAATGTTTACAACTTTTTAAACCAAAGATTAGCTAATTCTGGACATGTTAAGCAGATACTAACATAGAGCATTACAGCAGAGACCCTTCAACCCACAATGTGTGCAATTCATTCCACGACAATCTAACCCTTCTGCACCTCACACTCATAACTCTCTATTTTTATCATATGCACATACCTATTTAAGAGTCATTTGAATGCCACTCTACAAGCCTCCACTATCACCACAGCTATGCAATCCAGACAGCTACCACCCTCTGTAAAAAAACTTAGCTCTGACATCTCCCGTAAACTATCCACCATTTACCTTAAACAGATGTCCTCCGGTATTTGCTATTGCCAACCTGGGAAAAAGATGCTGGCTGTCCACCCTACCTAAGCCCCTCATACTCTTATATACCTCTACTAAATCACCTCTCATCCTTCACTGCTCCAAAGAGAAAAGCCCTTTTATTTCGATAATTCTCTCAATCCTACATTGTATTGCATTGGAGATATTGGTCTGAATTCAACCACAGTTCTTTAGGTTAACTAACCCTAAATTATGAGAAATGCACTTCCAAAATTACAAATTACTGGCTGCAATAAAATTTATGGTGGGTTCTAATTATGGACAAGGCAGTTGTGCATTAAAAAAAGTATATAATTTCTTAATAATGATCTGAAGTGAATGGAGTTAATGTTGATTGCAAATTATGTGTTCAATATTTTTGAGGATCGATGAACGTGTAACAAAGAGCGACTAGAATTTTGGAGAGCCTTATATTAAATGCAAAGACCTCGGAGTTCCTCAGTGATGGAGGAATATATTCATTACAAGGGCCTAGGAACAAATTATTTCAAAGTGCTGACTGCTGTCAACACTATAGAACACAAAGCCCAAGGTGTTGTGTATTATAGATGCAATTTTGTGCACATGTATGGATACTGCTCCAATGCAGACAATCACAGCATCTGCAGACTTTCCTGTTTAACTCCCATGCCATTGGATTGTGATGGGGTAAAAGGAGCGTTTGGAACTCCAGAGATGTCCACACCACTCGCACTACACTAATTTGAAGAATCTAACCAACCTCTTTGCTCCCATTTGTCCCTCTCCATCAAGATGGACAGAGTTGCTGAACCCGCAGCCAGTCTAAACTGGTGTG
The DNA here is from genome assembly GCF_036971445.1 of Narcine bancroftii. Taxonomy (NCBI): domain Eukaryota; kingdom Metazoa; phylum Chordata; class Chondrichthyes; order Torpediniformes; family Narcinidae; genus Narcine; species Narcine bancroftii. The sequence continues at coordinate 246,549,269 of NC_091472.1, read as the reverse complement.
AGTTGAGCTGACTGACTCAAGTGGGGGATAGCAGCAGGAAAAGAGTATCAGGACTTCTTCTGAAGCTCAGTCCTTTAGCATTCATATGCACTAATGTACGGGTCCCAGACATCCAGAGAGTGCGGTAATGTCAACAGTTCTGCTCAGAGCTGCTGGCATTTTTCAAGAAAAATGACCCAGTTCATTAGCTGTTCTTTTCTTATATTATAAAGTCTTAAGCATTGATGTGTCGATATTGAAAGAGTGCCTATTTTATTTATCTTTCTGTCACTTTACTCTGACTCTTGATCACTCACACAAGCAAAGGTTCTGTAATTTGGCTTAATGTTCAGAGTTAATTTGCCAGAAGAGCAACGGTGTAGGTAGAGAAGAATTCTTCAGATCAAAACACCTTGACGTTAAAATTTATACTATGGTGACAACTTGATCTGCTTCTGTAAAATTCAGCTTTTATTCAATGAGGGTCACTCGTTATTTTCTGAAAGTGTTCTCAAGGATTTTATTTGTTAAATTATTTTCAGGATGCAGCCATCTCTGTCAATTTAACTTGCAGTTATTTATTCTGGTGGGGAAGATGAATTACCTCCAAAAATCCGATCAATTGCTTCTATCTCAAGAGGGTGATACAATTGGCATAATGTTTAGCACACGCCATTATAGCGATCATGAACAAGGTTTGAATCCCCTGCTGTCTGTACGGAGTCGGTAGCTTTCTCCATGTCTGCATGGATTTTCCCCAGGGGCTCTGGTTTCCTCCCACTGTTCTAAACGTACTAAGAGTTGTAGGTTAAATGGGCTTATGGGCTGAAATGGCCTGTTACCATGCTGTATGTCTAAATATAAAATTTAAAAATTTAATTAAAGAAACATGCTCCCCTCATCTAGCTTTCCCAAAACTAGCATTAGAACCCTAGAATGCTACAGCACAGAAAACAGACCATTTAGCCCCTTTACTCTGTGTCCGCCATGATATCGCTAGTCACACTGACCTGCTCCCATTCACTAACCCTCCAGACCTCTCCCATCCATGTATCTATCCAATTTATTCTTAAAACACGATTGAACCCACATTCACAATAGATAGTAGCTCATTTCACACTCACACCATTCTCTGAGTGAAGAACTTCCCCCTAATGTTCCCCCTAAACCTTTCACCTTTCAGCTTAAATCTATGACCTCCCATACTTATCTCCCCCAATCTAAGTGGAAAAAGCCTTCTTGCATCCATTCTGTCTATACCTCACATAATCTTGTAAACCTCTATCAAATCTGCCCTCATTCTTCTACACTTCAAGGAATAAAGTCCCAAACTGTTTAATCTTATTCTGTATCTTAACTCCTGAAGACCCAGTAACATCCTAGTAAATCTTCTCTGCTCTTTTTCAATCTTATTGATATCATTCCTGGAGATAGGCACCCAGAACTGCACATAATATTGCAAATTTGGCCTCACCAATGTCTTAAAGAACTTCAGCATAACATCCTAACTCCTATACTCAATACTTTAATTTATAAAGGCTAAGATACCAAAAGCTTTCTTTACAACCCAGTCCCCATGCGGCGCCACCTTCAGGGAACAATGTATCTGTATTCTCAGATCCCTCTGCTCCTCCGCACTATTCAGTGTCCTATCATTTACTGTGTATGTCCTTCCTTGGTTTTCCCTTCCAAGTTGCATCACCTCATACTTGTCTGCATTAAACTCCATCTGCCATTTTTTGACCTTTTCTCCCAGTTAGTCCAGATCCCTCTGCAAGCTTTGAAAATATTCGTTGCTGTCCACTATGCCACTATATACTGTTCACTATATCTTTGTGTCATCAGCAAACTTTCTGATCCAATTTACCACATTATCACCCAGATCACTGATATAGACAACAAACAACAATGGTCCCAACATGAATTCCTGAGGCACACCACTACTCACAGGCCTCCAGCCTGAGAAACAACCATCCATTACCACTCTCTGTTTACTTCCACACAGCCAATTATCAATCCAGTTTACAACCTCCCCATGGATACCTAGTGTCATAACCTTTTGAAATTACCTCCCTTGTGGGAACTAGTCAACATCCACAGCCTTTCTTTCATCTACCTTACTGGTAACCTCCTCGAAAAACTCTACAAGATTTGTAATGCACAACCTACCACGCACAAAGCCATGCTGACTGTCCTTAATCATCCCATGGCTGCCCAAATACCTATACCTATTTACCTACAACTGACGTCGGGCTCATGGCCTATAATTACTTGGTTTATTTTTGGAGCCTTTTTTAAACAACGGGACAACATGAGCTACCCTCCAATCCTCTAGCACCTTACTTATGGCGAAGGACATTTTGAATATATCAGCCAGGACCCCTGAAATTTCCACACTATTCTCCTTCAAGATCCCAGGGAGTATTATGTCTGGCCCGGGTGAATTATCTACTTTTATTTGCTGTAAGGCAGCAAGCACCACCTTTTCCTTAATCTCCATATGTTCCATGACATTTCTATTTGTTTCCCTTCCTTCCTTACACACTATGCCAGTTTCTGAGAAAATATTGATGCAAAAAATAACTATTTAAGATCTCCCCCATTACATGAGGCTCCACACCATAGAGGTCCTCTAGAGGACCAATTTTGTCCCTTACTATCCTTTCATTCTTAATATAGAAACCCTTTGGATTTGGCTTCACATTATCTGCCAAAGCAACTTCATGTCTTCTTTTTGCCTTCCTGATTTCTTTCTTGAGTATTTTCTTGCTTTCTCTGTATTCATTAGCTCCTTGGTGCCTATATTTGTTAGACATCTCCTTCTTTACCAGATCACCAATAAACCAGGGCTCCATATGCCTGTTAACTTTGCCTTTAATCCTAACAGGAACATATAAACTCTGCACTCTCTAAATTTTGCCCTTGAAGGCCATCCACTTACTTATCACACCCTTGCCAGAAAACAACATATTCCAATCTACTCATCGAAATCCTTTCTCATTTCCACAAAATTTGCCTTCCTCCAATTTAGGACCCAATTTATTCCAACATGAGGACCAGACTTATCCTTTTCCATAATTAATTTGATGCTAATGGCATTATGGTCACTGAACCCAAAATGTTCACCTACACATACATACATCTATCATCTGAACTGTCTTATTTCCTAATAGGAGATCAAATTATGCATCCTCTTTCATTGGTACCTCTATATATTGATTTAGAAAACTTTCCTAAACACATTTGACAAACTCCAAGCCATCCAGCCCTTTTATATCTTGGGAGTCGCAATCAATATTTTGGAAGTTTATATCTCATACTATCACAATTTCTGCTTCTTACATCGGCCTGCTATCTCTCTACAGATTTGCTCCTCGAACTCTATTAGTGTGGGCATACATTTCCCATTCCTCAACTCCACCCATATGGCCTCCGTAGACAAGTCTTCCTGGTTGTCCTTACTTTGCACAACTGAAATATTTTCCCTGACTAGCAATGCCACTCGTCCCCCTTTCATCTCTCCCCTACTATCACATCTGAAGCAACAGAACCACAGAACATTAAGATACCAGATCTACTTCTTGGCAACTTCTCAGTCTAACTAATAGCAATAATATTGTAATCCCATGTGTCAATCCATTCCCTAAGATTGTCAGGTTTTCTGACAATACTTCTTGCATTAAAATAAATACACCTGAGAAAATTACCATCATGTACAAATTTTTGATTTCTGTCTATACATGCAGTCCTCGCTTGACCTTTATCCTCTTTCTTCTCACTAACTATTCTAACATGTTGGTTTTCTTCTCCCCCCCCCCCCCCCCCACTCTAGTTTAAACTCATCAGGACAAGTGTGACAGAATATACATATGTATATAATTTTATATATTTTTTTTTTAAATTTTTTATATATATATATGTTTTTGGAAGATAAATTGAGAAAAGTTTATTAGAGTAGGTCACATACAAACACCTTAAAACAGATCTTATTTAAAATACTGGAGCTCTGCTAATGCTAGACATATTGGCTCCACAACTTTTGCAAGAGCATTGGAGAGTGCTCAAAAGATTTCACTGATAGATTGTTGTTTACAAAAAGCAACAGATGAAAAAGCTTGTCAGAGCTGCCTTCTGTCTGGAAGGGTACTTGCTGTTCTAAGAGGATCATGTGGTTTGGCAAGCAGAGAGAGTCAAACAGGCTTTTTCTCTCAGAGAGAGAGAGAGAGAGAGAGAGAGATACAGATCACTTCTACAGTGGTACAGCCAATAACATCAGCTAGGACTAGAAAAGGACAAGCTGGCAAGGTTGTGGGAAGCCCCATTTAGAAGATAGGTTTGTAAGTGCTTTATTCAGCCTGGTCAAAGCCCTTGTGGTGCATGCTAGAGGAGAGGACTGGCTGTCTAATATTTCACTTGGAATAAGAGAAACAAGAAAGAACTCTGTGGTGACCTGAAAGAAAGAGGTTATCATCCGGAGAACCCTGATGGTGCAAGTTTTGTCAGCAAGTGGCTGATTAAAAATAAATCAATTGTGGAGGTCCAGGAACAACAAATATCTCTCTAAAAACTGACAAGAACCTTCCTGGGCAACCTTTCAAGCACCAAAGACTGGTAAACTTTATAAATGTTAAATTTTGTGCACAGTATAAGCATTTCCTGCAACCAGTGAACCAGGAGGAATGAGAAGTGAGATTGGACAGTGAAACAATTAACTTTTCTGAACTTACACACATTACATACACGTGCACTTAGAATTAGAAGGGGGTTAAATCAGGTTAAGTGTCAATAGAGACAAGTTAAAGTTTGATTCTATTTTCATGTTTAAAGATAATTAAAAACAACTTTTGTTAAAGTAACCATTTGTCTTGGTGTACATTTATTGCTGCTGGGTTTTGGGGTCCTCTGAGCTCATAACACAAGACTAACAAACCTACTCACAAGGATAATAATCCCCCCTCCAGTTCAGATGCAATCCATCCTGTTGGTACAGATCCCACCTTCCCTGGAATAGAACCCAGTGATCTAGAAACTTAAAGCCCTCCCTACTATACCATGTCTCCAGCCACGTATTAAGATACCTTATCCTTCTATTTCTTATCTCTCCAGTATGTGGCACAGGAACCAATTATGAGATCACTTTTCTGGAGATCCTCTTCTTCAACCTAGCACCTAACTCCCTGAACTCTCCTTGCAGGATCTCCTCACCATTCCTACCTATGCCATTGGTCCCTATATGGACCATGACATCTAGCTGATCACCCTCCCACCTAAGAATGTTGTGAACTCAATCTGAGAAATCCCATACCGGGAGGCAACATAACATCTGGGCTTCACGATTTCCTCCACAAAACCTCCAACTATGGAATCCCCTATCACTGCAGCTTGCCTCTTTTTCCCCCTTCCCTTCTTAGCCATTTTCTTGTTACAAATATCTCCACAAGGTCATAGAAGACTTCTACAGGGAAAAGCTCCTAACAGAAAGATAGTTGAGAAAGTGAGAAGAATCAAAAATGGCAACAATGCAAGATTCATGGAAATGGGTGGTTGATGGCCAGAGCAGATTCAATGGGCCAAAGTGTTTGTTTCTATGCTGTATTATCCTATGAATCCATGAAATCTCAGACATGATGCCATATCCTTGTAGATTTTCCCTTCTTCTGATGGTTCTTATCTGTTTACTACAGTGTGGAGGCTGGAACCATATCATTTAACAGGATCTGACACAAGGTGAAGGTAACTTTATTGCCATTGAATTCCACATGCTTAGGAATAAATGCCAGTTTTTGTTCATGCTTTTGAAATATTTACTGATTTATTGCTGCTTTTAGAGATTTATTCAGCTCTATTTCATTGTTGTTCTCCTTTTGTTATTCCAATCCATGAGCTTTCTTATTTTCAAAGTTGCATTTAGTGTTTCTATTTCGCTGCCAAGTAACATCAGCTCACAATTAATGAGAGTGAAGCTTCATCAGTATTTAATTGCCAGTGCCCATGCTTTTCAATCTCTATTATACCATATTCTTCCTAAAGTTTACAAGCTACATGCCTTCAAGAACCTGAAGGTATTTTTGACATCAAGGCTTCTCAGACTATGGTGCAAGATCCTCTTGATGGGTAGTGTGGCTGAAGGGCATGCAAAGACATCATCTTCTACAAGAGGGTAAAAATGCAGAGGGAGAACAACTCTTAGCTGGATCCCAAATCCATCTTCAATCTTCAAGGAGTGAAATGTCAATGCATAAATTTAATGTGGTATGATTCACCAACTAATCCTAGAGCAGAATTAAGAATTGTTTAACCAGTGGGTGTAAGATGTGAGAAGAGAATATTCTCTCTCTCTCTCTCTCCCCTCTCTCTTTTTCTATCTACCGATATGACTGACTATCTATCTATGTAAAAACACACCACTATATGAATATCTTTACAGGTGAATCTATTTATATCTCCGAATTTACAGTGTGTGTGTGTGTGTGTGTGTGTGTGTGTGTGTGTGTGTGTGTGTGTGTGTGTGTGTGTGTGTGTGTGTGTGTGTGTGTGTGTGTAATTACATATAGATATATTCATAGAAAGTTGAAAAGAGTGTGAAGTGTGTGATATAGGAGTTATGCTTCAAAACAGTGGAGTATTTCATGGAAGATGACATTTGTGACCAGACCATAGGCGAAGGGTCATTGAACTGCTAACACATTATCCAGGCTCTCTTGGCTTCTAGCTCCAACAACCACAGCCATCTCTTCCCACAGCTTTCAAAATGTGTGCCTGAATAAGTGCTTACAAGTGTTGGGTAAGTGGGGGGGGGGGGGGGGGCGAGCTTGTGAAGGATGGCCCTCTGAACATCCTGTGGAAATGAAACATCACTCCTCCTCATCAGTGCTCAGATAATGCAAACTGAGAAAACTTGAGTTGGGGGTGGGGAGGTTTGCCTCCCTTATAATAACAAGATCTCCCAGCCAGTACCTACTAAAGCTCCACCCTCCTAAGTCGTGCAGGCTGCCTTTAACCAGTACTAGCCACTCACAAACTTGGTCCATCTCGGGACAAAAAGCCAATAAACTGACCAGTTATTGAACACTGTTCTGGGTAGCCTGTTCTTTCCCTCTTAGTAAATAAAATACCATTAAAACCAAACTACTACAGTATTTAGTTCCACATTTGATGAAATAACTATAGAGAAGCACCTAGCAGCATTGACATAGATTGGGAAAGACAGAGCATATACAATACTTTTAAATAATCAGCCAATTACAATCTGCCTATTTAGCTTTTATCAGAGATTATCTTAAATAAACACTGAATTCATGCATCAAATTAGCAATGGCCCCAAGAGCTATAAATAAAGTTTAGAGCAAAGTTGGCATTAATTTGTGTAACTTGAAATGTAGGTGCTGACGGATCTTGGCTTAATCCTTTTATGAGAAGATAGTGCTAAGAATTGCACTTTCCATGGCTCCAGTCAGGCCTGTGAAATTCACACAGAACAGAATTGAATTACCCTGGCTTCAAGGCTGGACGGCTGGGACTTGGAGGCCACATATGGTCTGCTGAATATTGCTGATTTATCTAATCATGTCTTGTTGCAGTTTATTAAAGGAGATGTTTATTAAGCCCATGGCATTCTCATCATAATTAAATGAGCTCTAACAGTGATGACATTCCTAAATAAAATTTGAATATTGATATTCTTAGCTTTGCAACTCTTTCTATTTACTGATTGCAATTTACATTATTTTATTCCTTTCCATCTTTACCCATTAGTCTACAGACTCATACTTATCTATAGTTTATTTGTATCTAAAGTGATTTGTGTCTTACCAAGATTTGAAATCCACAACATCTGCAAGAAATATGAAGGTTATTTGAATGAAACAAAATGCTTTGATTTGAATTTATATTCCTTATACAATATGCATGCCATTTTAAAACATTCCTCAAAAAGATGCTAGCACAAGATAACAATTGCTTTGTTGCTTCAGTCAGTTAAAGAGATGACTAAAGTGCATTTTTTTGCTTTATATTTGCCAAAGGAAAGCTTAGGGCTTAAATTCCAAAGTAACTATTAAATGAAGAGAAGAAACAAGAACAGATTGTTGTTATTTATTTGGTCTGCTATCATTTTGTAAATTATTCTTTAAAATTAAATGACTGGTTGCCTCACTATAGCAATAAGTGGTAGATTATTCATGTTCACAGTAATCTGATGATACCTTCACACATATTGCTTGTGAGTGATCCTCAAACTTATGAAAATTATTAATGTTGACCCATGCGGTGGAAATTGATGTGATGGAACTTTTATAAATAAATTTGATTTCAACAATTTCTCTGAGTGATATTATTATTCATCCCTCAGTGGAATCTTTTAATTTTGTGCAGTTGCAGATTGAGATTTAGGCTTTAGAATATCTAGCTGCTATGAGGAGAGTGGAATTGCATTAATAGCATGGGGGAGCCAGCAGATGATGATGGAAAAGATAACCTGGTGAGGTGTAAATAAAGCTGCCAATTTGCTATGATCATTCTCTCATTCAGAGAAAATAGTTAAAGTTATTCCAATGCAATGTGTTATCTTCAAATTTGACCAGTAATTTGACAAACATAAAATGCCTCAAAGGCATAGGGGTCAGGCACCATCTGTGAAAAAAAGAAACAGAACTAATGTTTCAGATCAAGGATTTTCCAACAGTATTATGGTGTTGATTGAACTGAAAAAAAAGTTGAGAGATCCTTTTTTTTTCCAAAATATGTTTGCAAAGGAAAGAGAGAGTCAGATTAGAACAAAGATCATCAAACACTACAGCACAGCACAAGTCCTTTAGTCAAGCGTGGGGGTAAACACAGAATCGTGATTGATTATAGCCATACTATTAACCACTATACACAGCTGGATGAGTATCCCCCTCCCTCATATTGTGGACACGGTCAATTGTGTTCTCCAACTACCAGCTCCCCATCCATCTGGAGGACTGCTAGTACACTGCATTCAAGGCAGAGGGCCAACTCTACCATTTCCTCAGGGTCTCCTTCGGTGTTAACAACAACGTCTCCATTTTCAGCAGGAGATGGGCCAAAATGACCCGCGTGCCACCTTCCCCTACCTGAATAACGTCATGATCATCAACCACAGCCTGCAAGGTCATGACACCAATCTCAAGAAATTCCTCACAACATCCAAACACTTAAACCTCACCTACAACAGGGATAAATGTGTTTTCCACACTACCCACCTGGCAATCCTTGGCTGTATTGTGGAGAATGGAGTTATTGACCCCAACCCTCACCGCATGCAACCACTGCTTGAGCACCCCTTTCCCCACAACCTCAAGGCCCTGAAAAGGTGTTTGGGGTTCTTTTCCTATTATGCCCAGTGGATGCAAGCAAGCAAAGCCCACCCCCTTATCAAGACCACATTCCTCCCTCTTTGACAAGAGAGGCCCGGGCAGCCTTCAGTCGTATAAAAGAAGACATTGCTAAAGCAGCATCATATGTGGTGGATGAATCTTCCCCGTTTCAGGTTGAGAGTAATGTGTTTGATTTTGCTCTGGCCGCCACCCTGAACCAGGCAGGTCAGAACTTGGCCTTCTTCTCCCATACCCTTCAGGGCCCTGAAATCTGACACTCCTCCATCGAGAAGGAGGCTCAGGGAATAATTGACGCAGTGTGGCACTGGAGGCATTACCTGTCCAGTAAATGTTTTACCCTGTTCACAGATCATGTTTAAAAACAAACAGTGGGGTAAGACAAAGAATGATAAAATTTTGAGGTGGAGGATTGAACTCTCCACCTATAACTAAGGTATTCTGCATCGGCCAGGGAAGCTCAATGAACCCCCAGATGCTCTATCCCGAGATAGACCACTTCAAAACCCTCCACAATGACCTCTGCCACCCCAGTGTCACAACATTTTATCACATTATTAAATCTCATAATCTGCTATACTCCATTGGTGAGGTCAGAGATATGGTTAGGGACTGCCAGGTCTGCGTGGATTGCAAACTTCGCTTCTACCAAGCAGATAGGGCCCGCCCGGTGAAAGCAACATGGTCTTTTGAAAGCTTGAGTATTGATCTCAAGGGCTCCCTCCCCTCCACCAAATGCAACATGTATTTCCTCATGGTCATCAATGAGTATCCATGTTTCCCCTTTGCCAGACATGACTGCCACCACAAGTTGTTCACTCTATCGGGTACCCAACATACGTCCACAGCAACCGGGGGTCCTCGTTCATGAGCATCGAGCTGCTGGCCAGAGGTATCAGAAACAGCAGGACCATTAGTTATAACCCCTGAGAGAATGGCCAGGTGGAGAAGGAGAATTTCACCGAGTGGAAGACCATCCTCCTTGCCCTCAAGCCCAGGATGCTAGCAGTTTCTCACTTGCAGGAGGTCCTTCCTGAGGGGCTCCATGCAATCAGTTCACTGCTATGTACTGCCACCAATGCTACCCCTCGTGAAAGAATTTTCTTCTTCCTCAGCAAGTTCACATCAGGACCACCCTGCCATCCTGGTTGACATCCCCAGGGCCAGTCCTGCTACAGAAGCACGTAAGGGGAAAAAACAACTGACCCACTGGTGGAAAGGGTCCAGCTCCTCCATGCAAACCCCCAAAATGCATACGTGGTCTACCCACATGGGCATGAGGAAACTGTCTCCATTTGGGGCACATGTGGGGGCACCCAAGGAGCATACCCACCAAACAGCAGGCTCCCCTCTCTTGGACACACTACATACCATGGCACTCTAGCCCCACCCATGTCATTCCAGTTGATCTGCCACACACCCAGCAGGTTGACACAGAGCTGGAGGTGCAGAATGGAACAACAGCCCCAGCTACAGCAGAAGAAACGACTCTCCGCGGTCACAACAGAAGACCAGCCCACTGTACAAACTTATCTTCTTAAGACCTTGGTAAGATTTTGTGCCCCATGTCACCCCACTGGACAAAATTTTAAAAAATCAAGTGGTGAATGTGGTGAACTGCTGTACACTCATTTACCTGGTTCCATCCGTCCTGTGGCTCCTCCCTTTTGATCCTGTATAAAGGCTCCAACACCATAATCCTCATCGGAAAGCCTGGGTCACAGCACAGGATGACCTTCAAGTTTATTGTAAATAAAAGCCTATTGTTATGTAACTCCAGTCTTTCAAGTTATTGATAGTGCATCAGTAACCACTTTTGAAATTCAGTGGAAGTGGAATATACATGCACATGGAAAATAAGCAGGAAAAAGACATTATAGTTGAGGAGCAATATGGTTTTTAGCAAGGCTCTATTGCTATAATATTTCCACTGTTATAATACATTTCATTTGCTAATACTGCCAGGTCCTGCAAAAATTCTTCTGCCACCATTGCCATTCACCACTTTGCCATGGTACCCAGGAAATGCGCCACTTGTTCACCTATATCATGGCTACAAAAAGTCTTGAACCTTAATGGGCTCTTCTTCCTCACAACCTTCATCATGCAACCCCATTGTGTCCCCGGCCACAGGTCTCTCATTCTGCAAACCTCACACCCTGTTTCCTGAGTCCACACATTGGCCCAACAGTCTTGATGATAAAGGAACCTGCCCCTCTCTCTATTAGCACTTCAGTTGCACGCGGAAATGTCAGCGGCGAAAATCTTCGTTGCCAGTTTGGCTCTGTGCAAAGCAACCTTTCAAGGAATCAACATGACAAGTAGATTTATGTATGGGATGTGAGATAGGAGCAGGGATGGCATCAAGTCAGCTGCTTTCCTGTAATGTCTTACATGTCTCAAGGTCGCAGAAATGAAGTGTCCTACACAGAAACAGACACTATCAGATGTGATCATTCTGCTGATTGTGGTATTTGTCTACACTAATCTCATGTTAGAAGTGGTGATAGGGCTCTATGGAAAGTGTGATGCTGCAAAGGGAGCTCTTACCTTTGGACTTTTGTGAGATCGATTAAATTCTTTTGATACTACTTCTAATTTTGTCAACAGCAAGCTTGTGGTCCTTACCCTTATATACTTATGGACAGAAGAAGGGGGATCTAATTTAAAAATATTATTGGCATAACTAAAAGATATCACTTTTAGTTAAGTCAGTAACTAAGTATGGCCTGACTTCTGATTGAACCAATAGCAGGCAAGAATGGCCTGGAGTGGTAACATCAGCTGTCAGCCTTCAAGAGGACAGCAGGCATCTTACAGGCACACCCACTGAGGCAGATATCTCGTAAAGCATTGAAGTACTGTGATGCCTTGAATGCCCATTTGAACAATATGTCTCATCTCCAGTGCCACAGCTGTAGCAACGCGAGTACTCACTGGACTTCTCACACATTAGAGAGTTTCTACCTGGATTACCATTTAAGCCAAGAGAACTGCCATCACATGCAGTGGCTTCGTTGAAGAATGTGGTGCCAAATGGACCATGTCACATTTTATTGAACAACATTTGGATTCTTTTGAAGCGGGCATGAAAAGGGTTTGGATTTTGGTTTAAAAGTCCTTTTCTTCAAGTCAAACTTTGTAGTCAGGAGATTGCTTTCTCTGCCATGCTGTTCTACTTCCGAGATCAAAGAAAGTATTGCCGGGTATGAGATTTTCCAATCAGCTCCCCCAAGTGCTAGGTTTCTTCTTCGATTCAAACATATGCATTTCACTCAAACAAACCCTTCTATCTGCACCTTCACACAAGTGCTGTCAAATGGCTCAACCAGTTTCAACATTAAATGCTGACCACCTCCACAAATGCAACCTTTCCTGTTGAGTTCCTGCAGTATTTTGTTTCTCACCACCACACAGTAATATCATAGAATCAATGGGCCTGAAAATCGTAAGGCATGTTTTCGAAAATAAAACTTCCTCCTGTGGCTCACTGTGCCAACACGACTGAAGATCAGCATTGTATAAAATGATGCGTCTAAAGAAACTGATGAAAGCTGTTTAATTTTACTGAGATCATTTTCAGTGTCACTGTTTTGGGCATATTTATTGGTAGTTAGTATTCTGGCATTACAGATCTGTAATGTGCAATCTGATTTCAAAATGTTTTAAAGGTGATTCGAAGTGATGTTTGGTCCCCAACAGATTAGTAGAAAATATTCAATGTGTTTTTTAAAAATAATTATTCCAAGATAATCTTCAAATTAATAACGCATCCAAGATTTATGTCAGTCTACTCAGTCTTAAAGAAATCTGAAGTTCCTCTTGGAAAAGCTGAGCAAATAACATCTCAGTGAATTCAGAAGAATAAAGTTTAATTAACCATTGCAGTGGATTAGAAATGAATTTAACACTATTTATAAATCAAGTGCTATTGCAACTCTCAAATTTGCTAACCGTTTTTAATGTTCTTGTAGATGTGTTGAAGCATGATCAGATACCATTTATTGTCACGTGGTAAAACAGAAATATAATATTACACAAAATTGAAGATTGCTATCAATATAGTGTGACATATTGCTAAGTTGTATTTTTATTTGCCAGATCACATTCTTCATTTATTTCTGCCAAATCTGTGGTGCAGAATCTTCATGATGCATTCTCTGCCTGTAGCCCTTTAAACTTTGTTACTATGGTTTCCACATGAGCTTGGATGGTAGGTAAAGTTAAACAGTGCAAGACTTTGTTAACAGGAAATGTGCACTAACTGAGTTTGCAAGATTGGAGGAGTTAGATCTAGAAAAAAATTACCACCAATGAAGGCGAAGAGCCATAAATATAACAGCATCACTAATATATGAATCATGGGAGAACATCGTCAACAAATCAGAAACTTCCACTAATCCCAACAATCGCCTCAATCTTCATTCACTTTTCAGTAGAAGTCAGTGGACAAAGATCATGAATCAGAAGCCTTATTCCACTAAGCTCTGGCCAAAGTGACAACTTGCCCAGAACATATATTGAGCAGTGTGCCGAGGTCATGGAAGCAATAACGTAGGAAGAGCACCACATGCAACTCCTTAAGCCTTGCCAGTAACCAAAAGGATTATGGTTGTCAAAACATCTCAAATGATTTCTTCCTTATTGCTTCACCAGCTGAAATCTAATGCCTTGGAAACACTAGTTGTTCCATTCTTTCATGAACGACTTTGTCAACCTTGTACTTGGAAGACAGGATGGTAAGAAGGGGAGTTCTCTTGAATGGATCAGTTCTTACTGTAAGATTATGCAAGAGACATTTATCTTTGAACATCACCACTAAATGGACCATTTGTTTTGCTGCCCCCTAGACCATTCTCTCTCTGAAGACAGTGACATTGAATTACAAAGCGAAGTACAGATAGCAGCTGCTAGTCTCCGAACTGTCTAATCCTAGTCACCAAAGATGATTTACTCTCCCAGTACACCCTGTTCTGGATTTCCCCACTTCTAGAAATAATACTGAAAGCTATCAAAATTTTATAACATTTCAAAACTTTAATCAAATCTTCCCTTACTCTCCTTTATTTAGGAATTACAAATTTAATAGGGTGGCACAGTTAGTGTTGCGCTATTACAGCACCAATGACCCGAGTTTGAATCTGTTGCTGACTGTAAGGTGTTTGCACATTCACCCTATCACTGCATAGGTTTCCTCCACATGGTTCAGTTTCCTCCCAATGTTCAGTTTCCTCACATTGTATAAAGGACCCTACATCTTCACCATACCTAAAATATTAGTCTGATGTATCTGATTTCAATCTAATCAACATCTGTGGTGTAAGATATGTTAGGTGTAAAAATTATATTGAACTAATCGATATCTTACATTGATGGTATTAGTCATACAATCCCTACATAAATTTTCCCACGTTTGTTAATCAATTAAAATATTTAAGTCTGTGTAATCCTAATCTGGAAGATCTATGTAATCCTAATCTGGAAGTTCCTGCTTGTAATAATGAATATATCAAATAAGTAAATTTTTTAACAATTCCACTCCTAATAAATATAGACAAAAACATAGTTGGTCCAAGCTTGTCCCTCAAATATGCTCTTAAGTGAAAATAACCAAAAAGACTATTAAGTGGTGTGTCATATTTGTTTCTCAATTGCTCAAATGACATGAATTTACCTTTTATCAGGCATTTCCATTATTATTAACAAAGGTGAATGATCAGATAAAATCCTCAGTTTATTGTCCGCTTCAAAATTCCTAGTTTGTATTTGAGCCGAAACCAAAAATAAATCAATTCTAGAATAAGAATCAAATTTACAAGAATAAAATGAATAGCCTTTCTTTCCAGGGTGGATTCTTCTCCATACATCAATTAAATTCAAATCTCTCATCAAACCCAATGTAGTTTAAGCAGCTTATGTTCTCATTGTTACTTGAGTCAACCTATCCAACAATGGATTAAAACAAAAATTAAAATACCCTCCTATTAAAATATTTTCATGTGCTTCTGCAAAATTTAGAAAAAGTATCTTGAATAAATTTCTCATCATATTTAGAGCATACAAATTTTAAAATGTCCACATTTCTGAAAAAATATGACAATGTACCATTACATATCTGCCTGCAGGCTCTGTAACAATATTTTGAACTTTGATTGGAAATTCTTATTTATTAAAATTGCCACCCCTCTAGCCTTAACTGAAGACCTATCCCAACCTATCCCTTTTTAATTTCAAATGTTCTTTTTCAGTTAGATGTATTTCTTAAAGAAAACCTACACCAGCACCTAATTTCTTTTTATCAACCCATTTACCCCATTAACATTAAAATTTACAAACTTAATCACCTTACTCATATAAACCAAATATTGTCAATTTCCCTCCTTCAAGTGTCCTCCAAATCCAGTAAAAATCCATGTATCCAGACGCACTTCCTCCAGGAATCCAAAAAAAAGAAACAAACATTCAAAAAATGTTTAAAGATTCATATCTATAACAAAATAAGAAAAATCCCTCCTAATAAGTGTTGTCTAGTACAACACTAACACCCTCCATATTATGGGTTGTGACCGAGGTCACAAATACACACATAATCCCGCAGTATTCAACTTCCCCCATTTCTCCCAACTCCCTTGGTACATTCAATATACATGTTTTAATCACTTAGTTAATTGAAATTAATCAATTAATTAGTTAACCATAATTAAAACAGCATCCCAAAATCAAAAGAAGAAAGGATGCTAAAAAAAGAATATTTCTTAAATTTCTTCCATCCCAATTATAAAATTGGAACAAAAAGAAAGAAAATAGTTCATTGCAACAAGTCTGTAGCAGTTGTTAAAGGCTGAGCTTCAGGAAAACACCAAGTGTATTTTTCTGCTTGAACAAAATTAGTAAAGAATTTGTTCTGTTCTCCCAGAACAAAGATCTTCAATGGTTCGGGTATCGAAGGACAAATTTGTAACCTTTATCATAAAGAATTTTCTTATCTGAATTAAATTCTTTTCTTCTTCTCAACAGATCTTCACTCAAGTTTGGATAAAATAAAATCTTATCCCCTTCCCATAGCAAAGGACCTTGTCATTCCCTCGCTCCTTTCAAGACTTAGAACTTTCCCTCCATCTTGATAGCACAGAAACTTTATATTGGTTAGGGAGAGGATTTGGTCTCAGAGCCCTATGGGCCCTTTCGATTTTAATTTTAGGAATCCAACCTTAAAAGAAGTGATTCGCATCTGGACCTTCTTTTCCTTCTGAAAAGCCTACTATTTTAATATTAATTCTTCTAAAATAAAATTCTCCAAAACATCCACTTTATCAGAAAGCTTTTAATTTACAGTAATTAAGCCAGGAGTTGTATTTTCCACATTAGATACCTGTGGAAACATCCTGTACTTGAGTAATTATTTATTCCATTTTCTCCAATTTCTTCTTCATTTTATTTACAACATCTAATATTTTATTATTTTCTGCTTTCAATTTAATTTCAGCCTTCACATCTTTAATCTTTCTTTCATTTCCCCTTTCATAGCTTTAACCTGCTGCATTTTCATTATGGATAACTCTTCAGTCTTAGACTGTGAATTAAATTAAATTTCTTCCATTACCTCCTCTTCTTGTATCCCTTCTTCACCTGCAGTTGACAAGCCTCCTCTGGAACCCAATTCTTCCTCCTCTAGTGTCGAGGTCTCTGACTTTTCTATGAACAGTTGCTACATCCTTAGCAGTGCCTTGGGCTTTGTTGTGCCGCCCATGCACTGTTCACTTCCTGATTCCTCACTGATGCTGTCTCTATTGGGAGAAGCCAGCAGAGGTCTCCTCCAAGGACTCACCAGATCGGGAGGCAGAACGGATCCAGCTCCAGCTCCGCGCTTCGTCGTCGAGGTATGTCTCACATCTTGTTTTTATTTTTCTCTTCCCATCGGGATCCAGAGGTTGCATTTTCTTTTTTTTTGGAGGCATTATAGGAGTAAAGTAAGAAGGTGTACATATACTTTAAAGATATTTTTAAGATTAAACCAGTACTATTTAAAACTTTTTAACTAATTTCTCAAGGGAGTCAGGAGCCTCCATGTTGATCCTATGGCATCACGTGACATCCCCGTTTTCAGATGCTTCAAATCTATTTCAAGGTTTTGTTAAGCCTTAGACATTGCAAACTGAAATTATGGAAATTTGCATGAAGCTGAAAATAATGAAGACTTACTTTAAAATCAAGTAATTTGTCATTCCAAAAAAACTCTCCCAGTTTTTCAATTTATTCAAAATTGCATTTGTTGAGTCAAAGTTTCTGAAGTTGATCAATCTAAGTCTATGTGATTTTGTTAATCACAACAAAGCCCAAGGCACTGCTTAGGGTGCAGCAACTGTTCAAAGAAAAGTCAGAGACACCGAAGCCTTCGACTCCAGACTCCCCCAGGTCTCCTCATGGACAGCACAGACCACAGCTGT